>NW_006256901.1:7525702-7845923 GCF_000478725.1 Eutrema salsugineum | reverse complement strand
AGGAAGAATTTCCCATGAGGAGCCAGAATTTATTGGGACAGTATATCCGGAAAGTATGCATGATGGAGGAGAAGACAATGCAGCCGGAAATGATCAACCTGATGAAGTCATGAACGAGGCTGTGCAGACGCAGATTAATGATGAGACGCAGAGTCCAGAACATAGAGTGTGCTCTCAGGAACCAGATCTGAATGATGGATTACCGAATGTTGATGAGGATGCATTCAATGAACATGCATTCATGAATGATGAAACGCCGGCGCCTGAATCAGAAGGGACTACAGCTCCAAACAAGCTTAAGCGATCTAGAGGTCCAACAAGGATGAAAGACATCACAAGAGATCCTAAAAGTGGCATAAAGGTTGAATTCAATAGCATGGGAGAACCGTATGGATCAGGATCGGTTAATCTGTCATCTTACCTTGGGCCCTTGGTGCGTGAACACGTCCCTGTCATTATTGAAGATTGGAGTAAGATTGGTGAAGAACGTAGAACAGTTCTATGGAAATCTATACAGGTAGACCCATTTTAATTTAGAATAAGGTAAGTATTATGGACTTGTTTTTTATTGTTTGATTTGGAATTTATTGTAGGCAAGGTTCGAATTAGATGAGGAGTATCACAAGATGGCTGTCATCAAGCAAATGGGTTGTATATGGAGGGCCTCAAAGTCGAGGCTAGTCAGCCAGATCAAGAGTTGTAAGAATAACGCAGAAAGATTGAAGCTTCGCCCAAAGAATATTCCACCGGCAGAATGGCGCAAATTTGTGAAGGCTAAAACTAGTGCAGCATTTGAGGTAATCACGTAGCCCTCACTTTACTTCCATATACAGATAACTGAATTTTCGTTTTCAGGAACTAAGTGACACATATAAAGAAAGAAGGCGAAACCAGATTCCTCATACTTGCAGTCGAAAGGGGATGGTCAGACTGGCTGAAGAGATGGTAATATTCCGTATGTGTAATACTGATGCAACTATATGCAAATAACTAACATTGCCACCTATTTTCAGAAAAAAGAGAGCTCTGAACCGTCTGAAGTAACTAGACTACAGGTATGGGTTAAGTCTCGAACAAAGAAGGATGGCACTGCAGTCAATACAAATGCAGCCGAGAAGATCGTAAGTAGTTAACAATAACTAGTTGGTTTATTTTTAAAAGTTGATGAATACTGGCGTATCTTGGCTGATGTCGAAAGTGTGTGTACAGAAAAAGGCAGCTGAACTTGTTGAAACGGTTTCTCCCTCTTCGACGTCCACAAATCCCAAAGAAGATCTCCTTTCTCAGCTACTTGGGCCTGATAATCCCGGCCGTTTGAGAGCGATGGGTAGAGGGATGAGTCAAACCAAGTTAGCATGCTTCCAGATGAAAAGCAAGTTTATGGATGATATGAAACGAGACCAACTAAGATTGATTCAGCAGGTCCATGATTTAGAGGAAGCACTGTCAAAAATACAGAACCAGGTAAGCGAGTATTTCATGTCTGGTGATAGTAACTCTGAATTTTACATTGTTATTATATTAACTTAGGTTGTTATTTCAAATTACATTTTTCAGAAACAAGAAGCTGAAGTCGGAGAGAATTCTGCGCCAAGAATAAACTCTTGTTTTGTCTTATTTAGCATTTAAAATATATGTTATATGTTTACATCTGTTTTTACAATTCACCATTAACGTTTGCAGAGTGTCAACATGAAATTACAAATGAAGTGTCTGTTATTCGACTGGGCTGGAACGGATGAAAAAGCTAGTGAAGGACGTATTTTGTCTGAAGAGCCTGAGGAATTTGTCAACAGTATACCCTTAGGCCCAAACTCGTACAAAGTTTTGGTGGAAACAGCGATTAAGCCAGAAGCTTATCTTTGGAGACCTACTCGCAACGTCTTTAATATGGAGCAAGCAGTTGGAGAGATGATTGCATGGCCTCAAAATTTTGTGGTTCCCTTTAGCAGCGGATCTGAACCAGAAGACATTACGCCTCTGGTAAATATTCTTTCAGTACGGAATATTATAGTTGAGTTTATAGTAAAAGTAAAACTGTGCAATGCTTGACAATGGTTTCATTTGTTTACTGCTTCACATAGTCCTAATACTAGCTCTCGGAACTTCTGCAAGCTGCTTGACTGGGCTAGAACTAACGAGGAAGTTGTTGCAGAGGGTCGTTGGCATTCTCGAGAGCCAAAAGCATTAGTCAACGGACTACCTCTCGGACCTAATGCAGTGAAGGTATTCGTCGATGTGGTTTTATGCCCAAATACCTTCCTCTGGAGGCCAACGACTGAGTTCTTAGATTTGGAGGATTCAGTCAACACCTTTGTCGCCTGGCCTGCTAATAGAGTAATCTTTGAGGCAAGTCCTGAAACGAGTTCTCCTATTGCTAACTCTGAATCAACTCCACCAGCTCCAATAAAAAAAACCAATGAAAGCAATGTCAGAAAGTTCTACTCCTATAACTCAGGTAGGTTTTCTTACTAAACTTTCATTTGTTTGGTTTGTTTGGATTTGTTGATTTCGTGTATATATATTCAAAATTTCTTCGCTACAGGAATCCAACCAAATGGAAACGGGGAATGAAAATAAGAAGTGGTTGGTGATGGCTATTACTGGAAAGAAGCGAGTGATTGCTGAAGGACGTTGGTCCACAAACGATCCACTTCAAACAGTACATTTTGTTCCCTTGGGTCCAAATGCAGTTAAGGTGTGGATTGATGTTGTCAAAGTTAAAGATGCTTACGTATGGAGGCCTTCGTCTGAGATGAGTGCATGGAAGATGCAATAGGAACAGCTATTGCTTGGCCAGAGGATAAAGTGGTACTCGTCTAAATGCAGTAGTCATCTGATACTTTAGTTTTTATCTTCTCTGAACTTAAGGATGGTTTTGTTGAAGACATAACCTGATATGTGTTTATGGTTTTCTTTGTTGGAAATGCTTGTATGTTGCTGAAACATTAACCAGTACTCAGTTCTTCTATATGGAAAAGCAGATGCATTTCAATTTTTGTTTACCAGGTTTTGATATTTAGTAAGTGCATTTCTTGAGGTTTTGGATATATCGTATTTGGTTAAAAAAAACCTACATCGCCAAATTCAATAGCACGTAAGAACAGCTCCAACACTAAACAATACAGCGTGAAAAAATAGATACAGTATATGATGTTGGAGCTAAAATATAATGCTACGACTCAACTAACAACAGCAATGAATTTCTCTTATAGTAAACTAGAATGTAGCTATAAAACCACGCTACTATAAAGGTGTCAATAACACAAAAATAAAGCTACAACATTTAATAATACAGCGTCTAATTTGTGCTACCGTATCATTTATAATAACATCATAACAATGCTATTATATATATGAATATAATAACACTTTCCATAAACGCTATATTTAGGGGTGTACTCTATTATAGCTCCGGCAGATACAGCGTTTATGAAAACGCTATGAAAGTACTTTCATAGCGTTATTCGTATGCTATGAATGTACATATTTCTTATAGTGCACTTTGAAAGGTTAGGAATGGATCAGCAAGTTGGGAATGAGCATCAGGCTCAAGAAGCTGATCACGGTCAAAGAGCTGGTAATGGGATTGGAATTCAAGCTCAACAGGCTCAGGTCCATCAGGGACACGCTCATGGTAACCAGAACCAAGACCTACCTCAAGTTAACCAGCCACAACCCTTCCCAAACCCACCAATACGTCATCAGCCCCAACCAGTCTTTGTTGGTGAGAATGACCGAGCTTATGCACACCAGTATGGAGCAGGAATCAGGCCACCTCCTGTCCAAAACAATAAATTTGAGGTGAAGGCCTCTTTGATCAATATGGTTCAGAATCAGAAGTTCCATGGCTTACCTATGGAGGATCTCTTGGAGCATCTGGATCAGTTTGACAGAGTTTGTGATCTCACTAAGATCAATGGGGTATCTGAAGACAGCTTCAAACTGAGATTGTTCCCATTCAGCCTTGGAGATAAGGCACATCAGTGGGAAAAGAACCTCCTAAGAGGATCCATCCACACATGGGAGCAATGCAAGATTGCCTTTCTATCCAAGTTCTTCTCAAGCTCAAGGACTGCAAAGCTAAGGAACCAGATTTCCAGCTTCACTCAACATTCTAATGAGACCTTTGGAGAAGCTTTGGACAGGTTTATAAGCTACACAAATAAGTGTACACATCAAAGCTTTTCAGAAGCCTCTCTCCTTAGCACTTTGTATAGAGGAGCTGTTTCTAAGATCAGGATTCAGTTGGACACAGCATCAAATGGAAATTTCTTGGCAAAAGAAATCAATGCAGCTATGGAACTTAGCCATGAGCCAAGACACTTATGGGGAAGATTATGATAGAAGCTATAGAGGAGAAGATTCTGGTAGACACCAAGAGCTGGAAGAGAAGATCAAAGTGCTGAATATCAAGCTTGACAAAGCCCTAGCTGCCACTCAAAAGCCTATAAACTATGTGAGTGAGGAAAAGAGATGCTTCACAAATACAAATGAAGAGAGTCTCACTCAAGAGGAGTTGCACTTCATTGGGAATCAAAACAAGTTCAATGGTTACAACAACTTCAATAAACACCAGAACTTGTCCTATAGGAGCAACAATGTGGCCAACCCCCAAGACTAAATATACCCTCCTCAAAGCTTTGTTCAACAGAATCAGTACCAAGGTAACTCCCAAGGTCAACAGGGTTTTCAGCAACCAGCGGTTCAGAATCAAGGGAATAGCTTCACAAATCAAGTCAGCCTACAACAAAGGCCACCACCTCCTGGTTTTGCCCCACCACCTGTTCAACAAATTCCTGATTTCACTGTTGTTCTCCAACAGCTCTTAATAGGACAACAAAAGATGGTATTCGACCTAGAGACACTAGGAGCTGAAATAATGGCTATTAAAAAGAACAAGGGCATCTGCACTTCTGAACCACAAGTGTCTCTTCCTGGTAAAGCTCTTCAAAACTCAAAAGATTATTGCAATGCCATCTACTCCAATGATGACCATTCAGCTGCTGTGCAAGAGATTGAAGACCTCCTTTATGGTCAAGTTTGTAATGAGAATGCACACACCCATGAGGATGAAGACACCATTATAGATGATTTCATGGGATTCTTACATGAACTCAATGAGGACATTGAGAGCAAAAGTGTGGGGGCAGCCGGTTCAGTTCTTTCTGTTCAGTAAGGGAATGATTCAGTGTCTCTTGAAACAAAGGAGCTGCCAACTGGTCAAGCAAAGCCAACAGATTGTGCCTCCACCTCTGAATCAACTCAGATGAAGCCCACCTCCCTCCCAAAGCTAGGCAACCCAGGGAAGTTCACCATCTCTTGCACTCTTGGCAACTTTAGAGTTGAGAATGCTTTGTGTGATTCAGGCTCAAGTGTGAGTATAATGTCTAAAAATATGATGGAGAAGCTAAAGGTCAAGTCTATAACGTCCTACCCTTCTTCTATCACCTTTGGTGATTCCTACTCCAAGAAACCATATGGATTTTTAGAAGACTATCCACTTCAGGTAGGTGAATGCATAATTCCCACTGATTTTGTGATCATGAAGATGAAGAAGACCAAAGAGCTCCCCCTATTGCTTGGAACTGCATTTCTCAACACCACTGGTGCAATGATTGACTTTGATACTCAAAGAGTGGTGCTTACAAAGGTGGATATTACCCTGTTCAACCACCTTTAGCTGAATTTTGTGGAGCAGTTGTCCAAGAGATAGAACCGCCTAAGGTACTTGAGATGAAGTATGTAGGAAGTGCTGGGATTTTAGGTGGATCCCAATCTCTTTCAGTTGTGGAAAATGAGAAAGAACCCCACATCTACTCTGGTTACAAGTATGAGAATGGAGGGCCATTGATCAGAGAAAAAGATATATTGCTCTCATGGTCTCCTACACTTAGTGATCTAAGGATGATTAACACCAAAAGTGATGGCTCAGCATCAGAAGACAAGAGTATTGAACCTGCTCTTTCTTCCCAAGACTTTGATCTCACTCCTTGGGTTGATGATGATGGTTCTCTGAAGTATAAGCTGGATTGCAATGGGAACCCGGTCTGTTTGCTTAAGTGAGGGCTTGTCTAACAAAGGCCATCTTTGATAAAGACCCAGATGGTATTCAAGAGCTGGTGGACAAAGGTCTCAAGATGGGATCTCAAGGACAAGGGTCTAATGGTTCCAAAAGGCAGCAACACAACTCAGCTTTCTTGCTCAGGACCATTGAAGTGCTGAAAAGGATCAGTACTCCACCTCACCCCAACTAAGAACAGGTTTTGCAAAGTCAAACTTAGTGACTTTAAACAAAGTGCTCTTGGGAGACACCCCAAGCTTATCCTTTGTAAATATTCTTTTTAATGCTTTCTTTTGGTGTTTTTAGGATGTTTTGATGTGTCTTGTGGAGTGTGTTCAGGTTACAGATGACCTGGTGTTCTTTAGCCTCAAGGAATGGTGGACAAGATGCAAGGAAATGCAAAATTTGGCTAAGTTCACAGTTTGCCACAGCCATGAATCACTGCTTGACCCAGGCGTGGCATGAGGCTTTTTCTTGGATGCCAACCTTCGGTGATTGCCATGGGGAGATTGCCACGCCCAGAATTGAACCGTGGCAAGTTGAATTTTGAATAGACCACCATTCGGCTTTTGCCACGAGAGGAATGCCACGAGTAGATTCAAGGTGTGGCAACATGTTTTAAGGCAGCAGAACCTTCGGCTTTTGCCATGGTCTCTTTGCCACGGTCACATCTAAGCCGTGGCAATGTGTTAGAGGAAGAACAAAAGAATGCCACGGGCTGTCCAGAGGAGCTTCCAGACCGTGGCAACAGGGGGTGGCAAGAGGAACAATGCACAAAAACGAGCTCCAGCCCTCACTACAAGCACGTTTAGATCAGTGCAAGGAGCAGCATCAAAACTAGGACACCTCAAGTGATGTTTAGCCCCCTGAGATTCACAATTCCAATGCCTCCATTCCATCAAAAACCAATCTGGTAACACTCCAAACTCCTTGTACATATGCATCTAGTTCTTTATTTCTCATTTTGCATCTTTCTTGCTTTTGCCTTTCACTCCTCTCTTATGCTTTTACAACACAAGGGACTGTGTTATTTAAGTGTGGGGGAGGGGTTTTGTGTTTACTAATCATGTTTTCTCTTGTTCTTAGTTTGATTTGCATCTTGAGTTTGCATCTAAGTGCATATAAAAACCAAAAAAAATTGAAAAATCAAAAACAAATTTCACAAAAAATGATCATGTAGTTGCATTCACATTTTTTAGGATTGAGTCTAGTTTGCATCATATAGGTTGCATCTTGCTGGGAGTAATGATATTTTTTCCTTGAGAGTACATCACTTTGAAAATTTGTATCAAATATGCTTGTGAAATGATTTCTGTGCTTGCAAGGCTTGAAATGATTTGAATCTGAGAAGCAAGTTTGAATTGAACTCAACTCTAATAAGTGAAAACCCTGAACTTGACTTGAAATTATCATTTGGTGCATTGTTTGAATAAGCTTGTGGATACCAATATACATATTTGAGCTAGAATCCTGTTTTTACCATCCTCTTCCTTAGCTCAAATAGCTGAATCTGCATAATAGATCAGTTTTCCTCACCCTTAACCCCTCCTTCTTTCAAGCCAATTGTTTGTGTGTGATTCAGAGGCCACCTTGGACCAAACTTAGCAGAAAGTGTTAGGTTTAGGGCGACAAGGGCAAGTCTCATTGAGTGCTAAGTTCCATCATCAAGGAGCTGAGAGATTTGGCAAGAACTAAGTGTGGGGGAATACTTGTTGGTGAGTGGAAAAAGGAGAGATGAGTGGAAATAAAAGGAGAATGGTGAGAACTAGGGGATAGAAAAAGAAAAGAAATCAGTCTTGGAGTTTTGAGTCAAAGAAAGTGAGCTCTAGTGTTTTGAAAAGAAAGAGTCTAGCCTCTAAGTGAAAAGAAAAGAAGCCAAAGAGCTCAAATGTTTTAAAAAGAAAGAAAAAGAGGTTAGAGGTTACAAAAGAAAGTGAAAAAGAGCTATGGAAAGTTTGAACTCCAAGACTTGTGTATGAAAAGGAAAAGAGAATCCCCTAGTGAGAGAAGAATGAGTGTGAAAAGTAAGCAAGTGAGGAAACTTTGAGTAGAGTGTGGGGTGGGATGAGTCCTTGCCCTTGTATGCATAGGTTGCCTTTTACCTTTAGCATTCTGCCAAAGTTTGGTCATTCATAGAGAGATCCTTTTGCTGCATTGAACCCACTCAGGCATTGATGAGATCATTTTAGTCTCATAACCTCACCCTAGCCAAACTATGTTTGTTTAAACAATGCATCATTTGATCCACTTGGTAAAAAGCTTAATGAATGTTAAAGAGTTGAGGAATAGGAGAACTTGTGGAGATTACTGTTGAGTTGATACACCAAAGTATGGTTTTGCATTGCATATTGAGCATGAACTTGAATTCTCTTTGTGGTCACTTCTCTCAAAAAGGAAATATGAACTCCCAATGCATTCAACCTCTCTCTCTCATTTGTTCTTTTTGCTTGAGGACAAGCAAAGGATAAGTGTGGGGGAGTTGATATATTCATAAATTGCATCATTTAATGTACATATTCTAGTCCAAATCATGTCTCATTTGCATGCATTTGAGATCTTTAGGCATTGTTTTAGGACTTAGGAGATTGCATTAGGTCCAAGAGAGTTTTGCATGTTTTGGAGTGTTAAACAGGTGCTTTTGGAGTTTATTTGGAGTGGAGGATGTGATTCAGATGAAGAAATGGAGTTGAACTTATCAAAAATGGTGAAAAGGAGCAATTTTGGGTTCTCGGCAAAATGATGTACTGATGGCCGAAGATTCTCGGCCAAAATCCTTCCCGCGGGTAGCTTTCTCGGCCAAAAACACGTACCGCGGTCAAGTCTCTCGGCCAAAAATCCCGGGTGCAGATACATTTCCGAAATTGCGTCACCGGAAGCTCTTGTCGGCCGATTCAGCTTACAGGGTCATCAGAAAAGTTGGAGATAATTGAGTCAAGAACCCAGTACAAGTTGAATCAGGGCATTTGGAGCACGGAGCTGAACGATACGGTCACAGGAAGACAGACCTTTCTCGCATCCATTCCGGAGCAATCCGATACTCCTGAATGATCTCCTGTCCGGGGAACCTTCCGGTCCGAATCAGTTGTCGAGGGCTTCATTAAAGTTGGAGAAGATTGGATCATAGTTCCAGAGCAAGTAGATTCATAGGATTCGGAGGCGTGATCAGAAAGTTAAGCTCGTCGGAAGAAACTCCTGTCTCGCTGCCGTTTTGGACCAATCCGATGAGCTCCGAAGAATACAAAGGACGGTGCACTTCCAGACCGATTCAGTTTACGCGGCCTTCACCAAAATCCGAGATAATTGAGTCCTATTTCCAGAACGTCCAAGAGCATTCAATTCGGAGCTATGAGCAAGAAGATAACGTCTCCGGAATGGACACATGTCTAGACGCCCTTCTCTGATCGTGTAAATGCACTGCGAAGATGAGCCCTCCAGGAAACCTTCCACTTCCCAAGCACCGAAGCTTCCTACACCAACGTTGAAGATATATGAGTCCTCTATCCGCTGAAACCGGAAGCACACAATTCGGACAAATATCTTAGAAGTTACGCTTCCCTGAACGCGAAGTGGTCCGAGGAGCCCTGAACGATGCGAACTAAGGGAAAGATGCCACGATGGAATGCCACGGTCCACACATGACCGTGGCACTTAATTGCAGTCCTTCGGCGTTTGACACAATCTTCATGCCACGGTCTACACTTGACCGTGGCAAAGTAACATATGGCCGGGAAGGATTTTACAAACATTCGGCACTTGACACGGTTTCCATGCCACGGCCTAGGACTTGGCCGTGGCAACTTTGTACACTTCTTCGGCTTTTGACACGACCACTTGCCACGGCTTGACCAAGAGCTACTAGACCGTGGCAATCCAAGAAGTTCATCACCCAAACCCAGAAAAGAAGAGACACGACCACTAGACATGGTGTAAATCAAGCCATGGCAACCTTGATCATGAAGAATCTGTCCAAGAACTTTGACACTATCAGGTTGCCACGGTCTGGCCAAGCATCATCTGACCGTGGCAAACCACACCACTATCCATCAAGGCCGGGTCAGGATCCAGTTTGTCTTGGGCTGACCCGGTCCATTAGCACTTAGTATATATAGCTTTTTGGAGAAAACCCTAATATCTTATCTTCTATCTTAGTTTCTCTCTAATTTTCTTTCCCCTTTTGTTAAAAAACGAGTTTGTTAAGATATATCTGAAGGATTTAATCAATCTAAGTCTGTTTCTTATCATCTCATCATCTCATTTCTGCTTATAATCATGATTAACATCATCTCTTGCAAAAGATTAGATGTGTTCTTCATGATTAGTGAGTAGTCATCTTTTAAGCTTCTAGGTGTGTAGATTAGGGTGCTTAGATGTTTGATTTGTGATGTTTAGGATCTAGATTCTCATTTAATTTCCTTATTTAGCTGCTCTTAATGCTAGATCTCTCATTATAAGCTTGATCTAGAACTTAGGCATTTCTCCACCCACAAGGTGTTTGATGAAATGCCTGAATGAGCTAACTTAAGGGTTTATGCCTTTTTCATCATGGGAATGATTTGTTAAATGCATGAATGACATATTAGAACTGTTTCTTAATGCTCATTGATTCATATTTCACAAATGATGATTTGGTTTGAAAGTGGATTAGTGTAGAGATTAATGCCTTCATGAGAGGATTAGTCTAGATTAGAGTTCTAAGTTGAAATGTTTGAGATCATGTGATTGCTTGCTATGTCTTTCTGTGTAAGATTCAGTCTTCTTGGTTGAGAGATTGTTTGGTCACTTATTAGGCTTGATGCATCATGCTTGTTGATTGCTTGATTATATCTAATGGTTGTTAGACTTGATTAAGTGATTAGCAAAGGGATTATTGTCATGGGAATGAATTAATCTGATTAAGAAGCCTAGACTAAAGAGTAGCAAGTGTTGCATTATGTTCTTAGCATCATGATTCAATATCTAAAGCACCCTAATCAATGATCACATCTAGAGGTTTAGCTTTTATCATCTTTATTATCACCATCATCTTGTTGAGCTTGCTTTAATTACTTCCTTATCATTGCTTGTTTCTTGTTTATATTTTCAGTTGTTACTTGTCACCAAATCTTTCTTGTTTCACTTGACTTAAGAACTTGTCTTATAAACTAGTGCCTAACTACCACACATATGGATTGACACCCCTTATACTACCTTGACAAGGGGATTGATAACCCATCTAAGACATTTAAAAACCTTAGTTATCAAGAATCTCCAACTTTCTCAGCAGATCAAAATCAGGAAAACACCCTTGAGCCACTTGTTCCTTGTTGGTGCAAGTACTCTCCAAAAGTGGGCAAATGATCTTCTTCAGGCTCGGCTTTTGGCTCTTTGTTTGTTTCTTGAGCATACTCAGCATCAGGTTCACGTGCTGCTCCTTTTCCAACCGTGGCCTCAGCTCGTTCTTCATCAGATGCCAAAGCTATCTGCTTTCCCTTCCTCCTTGGCTCAGGCACAGGTACAAGGGCAATCTCGTCGTTCCTTGCACGCTTGGCAGCTGGCTCGCCATTGGCTCCTTTGGTGCTCTTGGTGGATTTCTTGCTGGTTCCTCCAGGTCTTGCTGAGGCCACAGCCTTGCCTTTGTTGATCTTCTTCTGGACTTCTTTCTTTTGGGCTAGAGTAGCTGTCCTCTCAGTCATCTGCAAGAAAATCCTCAAAAAGAGAATAAACACCGAGTATATAGCTAAGCACAAGTTTAAGAGAAGAATCAAGAACAGAGCTTTTTCTCAAAAACTAAAGGGTAATGGTTTCTCAGGCTCAAAGTGATCAAGAATCGACTAGAAACAATTGCTAAACACAGAGAAAATCAAGCAATTCAGCTGAGAAACCATTTCACCATTAAAGCTGATTTAAAGCACAATTTCTCATGAATTTTAAAAACTCAACAACAGGGGATTTTCACTGCAAGAATCATTTTTTTCATGTGTTGTCTATCCTGATGGAATTTCTAAAATTGTTCTCAAAGTTTTTTAACAGCCTGAAAGAATCGATTCCACATTTTACAAACAAGACAGCTCGCAAACGATAAGGGAAAAAAGTGAGTTCTTTAGAATGCAAATACCTTTGGGAACACAGGATTCAAGCTCAGTGAGATGTGTATGGAGGATAGACAACACTTTAATGAGTTCAGAGCTTTTGAAATCGCGTGAAATGGATGAGAAATGAGAGAGATATGCTCGTGTAAATGCACAGAGAAGGATGAAGAGTGCAAACTCTGCTTTTGGCTCGGTATGGAGGGCAGGTATGGGCTGGACTCTCTTTTCCATCTGGCGTTTGGACTGTTGTGGAACTGTTCCCCCTTCCTCAAGGACTCCAGCCGTTGACAGCGCCTAAAAACGCTTTGACCGAGCGTTTAAACTCGTTTTACTGCGCAAAGCCTTCAAATGACTGCGGTGCGGATAAGGCAAGGGTCGTACATGCTTTTCTCGTTTTTCTGGGTTTGACACAAGCGACCTCGGTGTGTTCAACCCCCAGGGTACTAGACCAAGGGTTTAGAGCTCATGCTAACACAGAAATTTTCTTGTCCCTCAAGCCTTTTCCATTGACCACTAAACCTTCTCCTTTGACTTAAGCATTTTTGCTCTTTCTCGTTACCAGGCACCTCGACATGCTCCACCACGAGGGCATTATACCGAGGGGACTTGTTTTGAAGTGGAACACTTGGTGCTTGGGGGTTTAAGCAACTCGGCCTCGGTGTAAACAAGTCGCGGCCTCAAGTCAAGGATTTTGAAGTTTTCTTTCGGACTTTGGGCCTCGGTATGTGTATACCGAGGTGTCTACACCGGGCACCTTCCCCCAAACTTAGTCTTTTTGCACTTTTCTTCTCCTTCTCACACGGCCCTTCTTGCACCTGTTCTTTCAAGATTCACACCTATAACACTGCTTAGACCTGAAATCACTTAACAAACCCTTCAAAAAGTTCTAGAATAAAAAAAAAAAAGAAAAAGGAAGATCAAAAAGAAATATATACAACGATAAGCTTGGGGTGTCTCCCAAGAGCATTTTGTTTAACGTCTCTAAGTTTGACTTCACTTACCTTTTCAGGTGGTTTGGGGTTCAATAAGAAGAACTGAAGGAGCTCCCTCTCTCGTTTCAGATACAAGGTAGTGCTTAACCTTTTGGCCGTTCACAACAAATCCATGACCATCTTTGCCTTCTAACACAACGGCTCCATATGGTCTCACTTCAAGAACTCTAAATGGCCCGGACCACCTAGACCTAAGCTTTCCAGGGAATAGCTTAAGTCTTGAGTTAAACAACAGCACATGGTCTCCTTCTTTGAACTCTCTCTTGTGTATCTTCTTGTCATGAAGCGCCTTGGTCTTTTTCTTGTAGATTTTAGAGATTTCAAAAGCATCTAACCGAATCTCCTCAAGTTCATGAAGCTGAAGAACCCTCTTCTCTTGAGCCGTCTTGATGTCAAAGTTTAGTACTTTCACGGCCCACAAGGCTTTGTACTCCAACTCAACTGGTCAGTGACAGCTCTTCCCATACAATAAGTTAAACGGTGAGGTACCTATGGGGGTCTTGTAAGCGGTTCTGTAAGTCCAAAGAGCATCATCGAGTTTCTTGCTCCAATCTTTTCTTGAATTGTTCACGGTCCTCTCGAGTATTGCCTTGATCTGCCTATTTGAAACCTCCACTCGACTCTTTGTCTGAGGATGATAAGGACTAGCTACCTTGTGCTTGACACGTACCGTGTTTCTTTAACAAGCCCTTGAGGGTCTTATTAATGAAATGGCTGCCCCCATCGCTGATTACAACTCTTGGTACTGATAACACCGTATTTTGACCACTTTTATAGATCGTTTTGAAATACTTTTTCTATGTTTTTAATTGCTTTCAATTACTTTTATTACGTTTTTCTAGTATTTGTAGTTCCAAGACTCTTTTCAGGTAACTTAGGGAAAAGCTTAACAAAATAGATAGAAAACCAGATTTCAGCTCAGAGTCAAACCGTCAGACGTTCACCCCTGATTGAAGGCCTTCTCACCATCTGATCCAGCTCAAATTTGGATATCTTAAAGATGGAAGTATCAGCTTTCCAGCACACTTTACATCTTGGCAATCCAACGGTTCAGTAAAAAGATACGCGAAGAGCAAGATGTCGCGTAAACCAGCCGGCGAGCGTTTCCACCCGCGGCCAACAGACCAATCCCCGCGGTCACAACCGCCGCGACTGCGGCCAGCCACCCATTTCCCATGGTCGCACTCATCCCGACCGCGGCCAGCCAACTCTGAGCCCGAAGGCCCATTTCTGAACCCCATATCATTTTCCCAGCCTCAATTCCGGAACCCTAGACACCAGAGAGTATTGGAGACTATAAATACATGTCATTTAGGTCGTTTTTAGGAGAGAAGAGGAGAGACGAAATACTTTACAGAAATTTTACTTTAAGATTTGTTTTTAGGTTTTAGGGAGAGAGAGATTTGTCTCTTGAAACCTTGTTCTTTCTTTTTCAATTTCGGTTTCTATTCTACTTTTTAATACTATGTTTTTGATTTCGTTCATCATGTCTGAGTAGTTTTATTGTTGGGATTAAGGGATTTTCGATGGGGATCTATATGTTCGATGAGGATTCCATGAGCTTTTGAGCCGAATATTAGAACTTTTTCTTCTGAATTCGTTTTTACTGCATGATAGTAGCGTCATGAACTACAATCTGATCCAGATGCTTGGTGACACGAAATTGTTCATCCGGTGTCAGATCTAGTTTGGGAGAGTAAAACAAACATAGGAGTGGAAACCTACCTATGGGCGATTTGTGAATGCTGACGAGTCTTAAACATAATGCACCTCTTCTTTTCCAGGGCCAGAGTGGAAACCTACTGGTCAGGGTTGAGAGAGATAGTTGTCTATGATCATGACAGTGGCGTATTCATACGTCCGTGACTCCAGTTCGAAAATTTTAAGCTAAGATCTTATCAAATTTACTCTCTAGCAATGTTTGAATCGTTCGTACCCCTGAGAAAACTTCCCTGAAGCCCAGCGTTTTTTTCCTTATAGATTTACACCGATTTTCATTCAAGCTTTAGTCTAGTTTATTTACTCTTTCAATCGATTTTCATTTAAGCAATTAGGTTAGCCTTTTTCTCGTTTTTACCCGTTTTCGTTAAGTTTAGTTATTAGGTCATTTTAATTCCCGTAGTTTCTCTTTAAAATTTGTTTTTACATTTTAAACACACCACCAAAACCCTCACAAAACTCGCCTCGTTCTAGACTTCCTTACTTCATATTTCTTTCGAAGGTTTTTGCAGGAAAGATCTTCCTTCCCTGTGGATTCGATCCCTAAGTACTACAATCGATCAGCTGTGCACTTGCGGCTATTGATTTCATTTAGGGTAAAACTTGACAACCCTCAACACCACACCGACATCAAGTTTTTGGCGCCGTTTCCGGGGAAAACACGCGTTTTCTTTTCCGCAAAACCCCAAGAAAGGTTGGTAAATCGACTCTAGAACCCTTTTTCTGCATATTTCCATTTTTCGGTTGTTTTGTTTCCATTTCAGAAGATATGGATCCTATAAATCGAAATACACACTATGAGGAAGGTTTCTATAACACTCCTCAAGCCACCAGACGCAGAGAAGAACACCAAGCCCGAAGTCTTAGCTACATGGATCGATACAGCCAGCCAACCCACCCATACCACCGGCGCAGAGAGACTGTTCGACGCCGGGAAGATCCTTATGGTCCTCCTCCAACCTACTTCGAGCCACACGCCTATAATCCTCCACTGCAGAACCCTAGTCAGCAAGAGGACAACTTGAGGATCAGCAGACGTTTGGGACGCCTCGAAGGAATGATAAACCAGTTCCTTGATCAGCAGATTCTCACCGAAAACACCCTGCTAAAGAGAATTGATTCAATCTCTGAAGAGTTCAACAGAAAATTCGATGATATGGCCAATCATGTTCGAATTCTAGAAGAGCAAACCCACAAGGACGCACAAACACTAGCTGGGATGATCCACCAAGTCGCAACAGAGCAGACAAGACAAGGGTATGACATCATACAGAACTCAAGTGATATTGTCGAATCAAAGCAGGAGATTAAAGAAGTCAGAGAATCCGCCTCCTGGTATAGAGAGAAGACAGACGAAGAGTTGCAGGAGATCGAGCACAGGCTGAACAAATTCGAGCTCAAAGCACGAGAGATTGATGGAAGAATGGAACAGATGCCCAACTTTGAGCAAATTGAGAGATTTTCTAAGAAATCTCCCAAAAATCCTGATGAAGATGCACAACAACGCCCTGGTATGAGTTCATATGATGCTGGTCTACCCAATAAAGAAGCTGGAGAGGTTCGTATCAAGTACAAAAAGGAAGAGACGGACTATGAGCAAATTACATCCGGAGCCGCGGGTCCGAGTGTTCCGACCGCGGCCAAGGCTCTACTTCCCGCGGTCGCGACGCCTCTGACCGCGGGAGTTGGTTGTTCAGATGAACCTCCGGGTTTTGAGAGAAAAATAATACATCTTCTGTCCCAAATTCAACCTCCAGCATCTAAAAAAGCAACTCAGGGAGAAGAAAACCAAGTTTCAGATGAGGAAACAGATTGGCAGGAATCATTACCTTGTATGATGGCAAAGGAATGTGTTGAAGATTCAGCTGACTCTTCAATCCAAGAAGACCCGATATGCAGCAAGATAAAGATGCCATACATCGATTCAATCATTGAATACGACGCTGCAGTTTCTTTTGTGAATCCTATTCTGCATTTGAAACACCAGCCAACACCTACAGAGAAAGGCAAGTTCGAATTCTCCATAAGGTCAAGACTACAGGTCAGTTTCTTATCTCTTGTTCTATTAGGAGAAATGTTTAAAAACGTGCTTTGTGATTCTGGAGCTTGTCTTAACATGATGTCCAAGGCAATTGCTTTGAGATTTGGTATTAAACACCTGCGCAGGACTAGAGCAAAGATTAGTCTAGCTGATGATTCCAATGCAACACCTCAAGAAATAGCTCATGAAATTCCTTTGAGAATAGGAGATTGCATAGTGCCTGTCGACTTCTACATTGTCGAGACGAGAGATGCAACATATCCAGTGATTCTCAGATGGTCTTTTCTAGCAACTTCCGGAGCTATAATGGACTGGCCAAACCGGAGGATTTCATTTGCTAATATCGACAAAGATGTCTTCACAGAAGCTGTCCCATACAACAGCAAAGCAGGAAAACATTCTAATAGAAGAGTTTGAAGAAGAACTTTGGAGTGACGAAGAACCTGCTAGGCAAAGCAAGGAGATGTCGAAAAAGACTTGTCTCATGACAAAGTCTTCTTCATTGGACTAAGCCACGTCCAACACCGAAAGTCGAGCTAAACGACTTAAAACAGAAGCGCTTAATAGGAGGCAACCCATTTAGGTATTGTTTTCTTTAGGATTTTTCTTTCTTTTTCTATTGATCTTTTTCTTTTTCTTAGTTTTAGGTGTTTCTTATAAAACAAAAAAGCCAAAAAAAAATCAAAAAACCGAAAAGACCCAAAAGAAGGATGGTCTCTGACTGCTCGGCCCAGCAGGAACCAAGGAGAAGCAGGATCGGGCCGCGATATAAGCCCCCGCGGTCGCAGGTGTTCTGACCGCAGGAAACACCCCTTCGACCGCGGTCGCGTCTTTCTGACCACGGCCGAGCACTGGTTTGCCGCGGTCGCGTGGCTCCTGACCACGGCAAATGGTCGTTGAGATCAAACCCGACCCCAAACCACCCACTTCACCTCATTCCACCTCACCAATCCCTACTCCACCTCATTCATAACCCTCCACCACCTTCATCACCACCAATCACCTTCCCAAACCTCTTCGAATGAATCCGGTTCATCTCCACCAGCATCACGGATCCAGGTAAGTTCTCTTTGGCCTTACAAATTCGATTATCTATGCATTTTTTCTCATCCAATCTCAACTTGTTTCACACTAAGGACAGTGTGATTCAAGTCTGGGGGAGGATTTCATCCCTTTCTAACCACTTTTCTTTCATGAGTCTTGCATTATCTACACTTTTTGCATTTTCCTTAAAGTTTTTCAAAATCGGTTTTAAAAACAAAATACGTTTTAAAGGGAATGGTGAAAATGAATCAATGATAGTTGACTGTGTGATTTAGACTGTTCCTAGTGACATGCTCATTCATGATTTAGGACTAGACTAGGCGGTAGCTAAGCACATTTGAAACGAAGTACCCCAGAGGAATTTGAATAATTTCGATTTAGATGAAGGGATACACTAGCTCTGTTTTATTTGGACTTAATCTGGACTTAATTTTCTCATTGAAGCTTTAGACCAGGGAAACGAATCATACATTCAGGAATCCTTTATCCTTTTACCACTCTCAGTTGATCCTGAATGGCTAGTTCATCTTTAGCTAGTTCCCCACCTTAACCAATCCTCTTTCAAACCACATGCACTCTTGTTTTCTATTGTCTTATATGCAGATAAGTGCAAAAACGTTGGAGAGAAAGAGGAACGACGCAGTTTTCAGTCACCAAGGACAGAGACCTGCGATTTGCCGGAAAGTTTCCGGAAGGATTCAACACAAGAGGAAGCTCAGTTTGCCTTAGAAAAATCTCAAATTTTGGTACAATCTCGTCCTCTAGTCTCTCTCTCTTTTTAAAAGGCATTTCCCGTTCAAAAAAAAAAATCCGAAAATAAGAAAAGAAGGAAATAAAAGCCTTAGAGAGTCTAGAGAGGTCGAATTTTAAGTCCCAAGGCAACTGGAATTCGAATTTTATGGAGTTTTGGAGATCATTTTCTGATTCCCGGAAAGAATCTAAGTCTGGGGGAATAGCTGTTTACAACAAAGTAGGAAGGATTATGCAACAACATTTGGCAAGAAGAAGTGACTGAAAATTGCGGTCCTCAACAGGTCATTATCTCTCTTGCGGTTTTGCATATTATCTTGCATCCTCCAGATCTTCAGGTAACCCGAAACACTCTAACTCCACCACTTAAAGAGCCCTTTTAATGTCAAACACTGTCTACCCTGGATGATGTCTTTAATAAGAACTCACTATTGAACTTAATAAATGTAGAGAGCTAGTTGACTGGAATCAAGATTTAGATTGTTTAGGTTTTGCATGACGGAAAAAGTGGACTAGTATCTCTTGTGCATTGGTGAGAATTTTCTAGACTAAGTTGTGGATTGATGCACTATCTTTGGTCCTAGTTTAGGAGTTCATGTCTCTGAGATTTGTGCATTCTCTATTTTTGTTTTCACTTAACCAGTTTAGGCTTTTGCTTTGTTTGAGGACAAACAAAGGTTTAAGTCTGGGGGAGTTGATAACACCGTATTTTGACCACTTTTATGGATCGTTTTGAAATACTTTTTCTATGTTTTTAATTGCTTTCAAGTACTTTTATTACGTTTTTCTAGTATTTGTAGTTCCAAGACTCTTTTCAGGTAACTTAGGGAAAAGCTTAACAAAATGGATAGAAAACCAGATTTCAGCTCAGAGTCAAACTGTCAGAAGTTCACCCCTGATTGAAGGCCGACTCACCGTCTGATCCAGCTCAAATTTGGAGATCTTAAAGATGGAAGTATCAGCTTTCCAGCACACTTTACAGCTTGGCAATCCAACGGTTTAATCAAAAAATACGCGAAGAGCAAGATGTCCCGTAAACCAGCCGGCGAGCGTTTCCACCCGCGGCCAACAAACCAATCCCCGCGGTCACAACCGCCGTGACCGCGGCCAGCCACCCATTTCCCACGGTCGCACTCATCCCGACCGCGGCCAGCCAACCCCGAGCCCGAAGGCCCATTTCTGAAGCCCGTATCATTTTCCCAGCCTCAATTCCGGAACCCTAGACACCAGAGAGTATTGGAGACTATAAATACATGTCACTTAGGTCGTTTTTAGGAGAGAAGAGGAGAGACGAAATACTTTACAGAAATTTTACTTTAAGCTTTTTTTTTAGGTTTTAGGGAGAGAGAGATTTGTCTCTTGAACCCTTGTTCTTTCTTTTTCAATTTCAGTTTCTATTCTACTTTTTAATACTATGTTTTTGATTTTGTTCATCATGTCTCAGTAGTTTTATTGTTGGGATTAAGGGATTTTTGATGGGGATCTATATGTTCGATGAGGATTCCATGAGCTTTTGAGCCGAATCTTAGAACTTTTTCTTCTGAATTACATGAGAGTAGCGTCATGAACTACAATCTGATCCAGATGCTTGGTGACACGAAAGTGTTCATCCGGTGTCAGATCTAGTTTGGGAGAGCAAAACAAACATAGGAGTGGAAACCTACCTATGGGCGATTTGTGAATGCTGACGAGTCTTAAACATAATGCATCTCTTCTTTTCCAGGGCCAGAGTGGAAACCTACTGGTCAGGGTTGAGAGAGATAGTTGTCTATGATCACGACAGTGGCGTATTCATACGTCCGTGACTCCATTTCGAAAAGTTTAAGTTAAGATCTTATCAAATTTACTCTCTAGCAATGTTTGAATCGTTCGTACCCCTGAGAAAACTTCCCTGAAGCCCAACATTTTTTTTCTTATAGATTTACACTGATTTTCATTCAAGCTTTCGTCTAGTTTATTTACTCTTTCAATCGATTTTCATTTAAGCAATTAGGTTAGCCGTTTTTCTCGTTTTTACCCGTTTTCGTTAAGTTTAGTTATTAGGTCATTTTAATTCTCTTTAAAATTCATTTTTACCTTTTAAACACACCACCAAAACCTTCACAAAACTCGCCTGGTTCTAGACTTCCTTACTTCATATTTCTTTCGAAGGCTTTTGCAGGAAAGATCCTCCTTCCCTGTGGATTCGATCCCTAAGTAGTACAATCGATCAGCTGTGCACTTGCGGGTATTGATTTCATTTAGGGTAAAACTTGACAACCCTCAACACCACACCGACATCAGGTACTCCAAAATGTGGGAAGATAATGCTTTTGAAATTACAAACCACTTTTGAATCGTTTGTGGGGCTTGCAATAGCATCAACCCATTTAGACACATAGTCTACAGCCACCAAAATGTATTGGTTACCGTGTGAAGAGGTAAACGGTCCCATGAAGTCTATTCCCCAACAGTCGAATACCTTGATCTGCTCAAAGTTTAATCCCTAAGCTACTCTGCAAGAGCACAGATGTGCAGTTGTAGTATCTAGGGGTCGAACCACAGAGTCTAGAGATCACTCAATAAACCTTGTGTAGATGGAGTTACGCTAAGCCGAAGTATGCGAAACAAATAGCAATGCGACAGAAATAAATAAAGCAGCAAAGAAAACGGTTTGTAAATTCGATGTGATAAGGATTAGGTCTAGGGTGATTTTCAGGAGATCAATGAATGCAAATCAACTTAACTAATCAGGGTTCAGTTATTAAGCTCGGTTCTTGAACTCGAAACACAGAATTATAATTAACCAACTTCCGTTGTGAGAATTATCTAAGTTAAAATCCTAGAATCCCAAATTCCTTTGCAAATCCTACAGATTTAAACCAGCCTTAATGCACAAGTTCGATATGTTCACAAAGCATCTAAACCAAATTCCTTTGCGAATAGCTACTTTGTTCAACCTAGGTTCTTTCCAGTTAATCAATTACACTTCCGTGTCAATTAAGCAACCTAAGATCTAAATTCTAGGTGATCAATCTAGAATAAGCTTGAAGAACAACCTAAGGTGAAGAACAAATAGATATGAAACCTAACTAGCAAGTTAATCACACATTCAAAGAAAACCCTAATTAAACCCTAAACCTAACAGGTGATCTACTCAGACATGATTATTGAAACAACAAACATGATGAATAGAGAGCAATAGATTAAATCGAAATAGATAAAGGGGTTCAAAATCTTCTCTCTAAACGAACATAGTACAGACTTGTCTCCCCAAGCTCAGAAATCGCAAAAGCCGAAAACTCAGAGTATCTCTCTCTCATAAATCTAAGGTCATCGTAAAAAGGGAATAAAAATCCTATATATATCTCTAAGACACGTCTTGGGCTTCCTTGAAAACGTTTGGGCCCAACTCCTTCTTCAAATAGGAAACAAAATCGCCTTTTCCTTATTTCTCTGACAAGTGTTGAGCGTCACTCTCCATGGTGTCGAGCGACACTAAAGCACAAAATCCATTCTTGATGAATTTGATCCTGATTAAGCTCCAAAGTGCTGCAAAGTCTCCAGTTAAGCTCCAAACGTACCTATGACCTGAAAAGACTCCAAAAGACTCGAAAGACACTAGAAAGACTCTATAAATAAGACTTATACCATAGTTAAAAACCATAAAAACCATGATATATCAACTCCCCCAGACTTAGCATTAGCTTGCCCTCAAGCAAACAGAACACTAAATAAGAGAAAGAAGTTTGAAAATGCAGAGACTCAACCTTTCATTGGAACATCGCTTTTGACCAGTCACCCTGCAACTCAACTACCGCTTCATCATTCCAAATCGAAACACCATGTACTTCTCCGCAGACATTCACAGCTTTCCAGATTAAGTCCAAAATTCCACAACATAGTCCATAAACCCTCATCGCTGGATCTCACTGATGATTCCAATGCCAAGAACCTTCTAGATTCTTTCCCGTACTATACTCAAACAAATCAGCCATACAAACTTTTGGTGCTTTTTCTCTCCCCCAGACTTATTCTTTTTGCACATTCATCATCTTTTTCTTTTCTCCTTTTTATGGCATATAATCGATAAGGGTAAAGCTGCGAGTACTGATGGTGTTTGCCATCGAGTCCCCGAGTTGTCCCCTTACCTTGTATCAAAGGTTTTCAGCGAATAGTGGGGTCATGGGAAATTTTCCTACCCCTCACTTCCTTTCTTTGTGTGATCATTCCAACTTAGAATTGAAATAATGGGATCATTGGAAACATTCCTAGCCCTTCACTCCTAAGCGAAAATCATCTCAATCTTTTCGCCCCTTTTTTTTCTTTCTTTTTCTTAGCTCGTTACAGGGAGAGAAACACCAACATTAAATTTCACACAGGCTTTCATTGATCAAGTACGAACGAGGAATCAAGCTCTAAGGCATTAGTCACATCAACGACTTATAAGTGAAGTTCAGAACTTAGCTCAGGTTAGTGGATTCTGTTGGAAACATGGACGCCTCTAGTCAACTGGTCAGCCTTTGGATTTTTCATTAGTCGGATCTCGACTGAATCTGCAGCACTGGTCACTTAGATGAAAGGTCAGCACAATAATTCCAAGAAAAGCATCATAATATCCAACAGGTTTTGACTCAAAAACTTTTTGACACAACTGACTCTTAAGAAAAACAGACACAATGTCAGCAACTACCTCCCCCAGACTTGAATAACACTGTCCCCAGTGTAAGCAAATTCGAAGTTGGTGACAAAAGAGAAAGTCAGAAGGATGAATGCAATGGGTTAGACAAGCAAAGGACAAGTGTGGGGGAGTTGATATGTCTATATTTTACATCATTTAGAGAGCATTTTAGAGTCCTCATCATGTGTTTTCCCATGTAAATTGTGTCTTTAGGCATGAAAATAGGATTTAGAGCTTGCATTAGGTCCCAAAGAGTTTTGCATGTTTTGAAGTCTTTATCAGGTGCCTTGGGAGTCGTTTGGAGCTTAAGAAGAGGAGCAGAGGAGAAAACGGTGAAGAAAAGGGTCAAAAATGGTGAAAACCACTTGGAGAAATTTCTCGGCCAAATCGCGTACCGGACGGACGGAAACCTCGGCTAAAATCCTTACCGATCGCTCAACACCGGCTAAAATCCTTACCGATCGCTCAACACCGGCCAAACTCCTTACCGATCGACCAAAGTCAGCTTGGGTCGAAGATCGGGTGCAAATACCATGGGTTGAGTTTTTGGCCGAGGCGAAGGAATTTTTACGACCAAAAAGCTTACCGCGGTACACAGCCCTCGGCCATTTTCCTTACCGCGGGAAGCTTTTCTGGTGATTCCAATGCGGTTCAAAGATGTGAAATCCAGGAAACCCTCCGCTTCCCAAGCTCCGACGGTTTCTTCACCAAAGTTCGAGCCTAATGAGTCATCTTGACTATGGAACTGGTCTCAGAGCATTTGGAGTCGTGGGTTGAAAGTTACTGTTTCCGGAAGGTGACATGGTCGATACGAACCCAAAAATGTTGCGATACGCGCTAAGTGTTTTCTCAGGGCTCGGCATCGCTACCTCGACATCGGCCAAGTCAAGGCTCATATTTTGGGAGCATTCTGAACTAGGCCTCGTGCTGACGCCTCGGCACGTTGGAATCAAGGCATGCACACGTAAGAAATGAAGCTGGAAACGACTAAGTGTTGAACGTGCACCTCGGCGCAATGACCTCGGCGTGCATGCCGGCCCCTGTTCGCTCTAACCCCTCGACTACCAAGCGCCTCGGCATTTCATGCCGAGGTCCATTGTCACGAACCCAGAATCAAGAACAAAGCTGCCCAAGAACACACACGTGAAGATGGATCGAAGACTAGGGTTCATGCATGTTCTTGACGTGTTCTTCACGAGATCTTCATTTGGGTCTGGACTCACGTGCACTCCTCGACATGAAGACCTCGGCTTCACTCTCCGACACACCGTGGCACTCACCCATCAACCCAAGAACGCGGTTCAGTACCCGGTTTGTTCCGGGCTGACCCGCGACACTTTACCTTTGCTATATATACATTTTGAGACTAAAAACCTAATCATCTTATCTCTTATCTGTTTTTAGCTTTAAGAACTTGCCTCTTTGGTGAAACTTGATCATTCTAATCCGATATCTCGCTTTTGCATGAGAAATCTTGTTCCTTCTTTATTTCTTTGATCATCTAACATTAAACTCCTCATCATGACCAGCTACACGTCTTGCAAAGGACTTAGTGAGCTCGTTATGATTAGTGAGTAGTCGTTTAAGCGGCTTTAGACGAGTAGATTAGGGTGCTTTCAAGGTAGATTAGTGGGTTTAGGTGTCTAGTCTTGCATGTTTCATTCTTTAACCGACGAGATCTCTAGGCTGGATCCAAGCACATCACTTGAGGTTCAGATCTGAGACATATCTCGCATCAAAAGTGTTTGTAGAAATGTCTGAACCACTCGGTTATGGGTTTAAGAGTCTTTCATCGCGAGAGTGATAGTTTGTTCTCTTAAATGACATTTTTGAACTGATTCTTATTGCTGATTGATTCAATGCTTCTCAAAATGCTTAATACTTTCATGAGAAGATTAACATGCCTTGAGTTCAAAGTTAAATGAAACCGCTTGATGTTTTGATTCATTAACCCACTAGTTGAACTTGGAAGCACCCGAGTCAAGTATCTCGTCTAAAGTCTCTTGCTTTAGTACATATTATCATCATCTGAATCGCTTAGTTATCATTTACATCTTTGCTTTGTTTGATTCTCATCATTTACTTTACCTACATACTTAATCGTTGTTATTCAGCTTAGTAAAACCTTCACCCTTTTTATCTTGACTTAAATAAACAAACAACATAGACTAGTGTCTCGTTGACAAGTCTGGATTGACACCTCTTAGAACTACTTTGACAAGGGGATTGATAGCCCTGAGACCTAAAAAGTCTTATCTATCAATTGGCGCCGTTGCCAACTTGTCGGAGCATTAGTCTTTTGTTTGTTCTTGAGCTCAAGATGACTAGCGATACCAATGATGGTGTCGCGCGACACCATAGTGCAGATAGCAATCGTCACGATCAGAGACACATAAGTCCACCAAACAGGACAGAGAATCATCTAGGTTAGCACTGTCAGATCACTTAGAAAGAAGTTAGCAGTAACAATACAACCCATAAAAGCATAAATCCAACTAAGTCTCACAACAAGTGTAGCTGACACAACTGACTCAAACAAACGAAAAGAAAAGAAAAGAGAAAAACAGAACCAGAATGACGGAGGAACTAGTCCTCATCACTAGTAGCAGTGTCATCACCAGAGGGTGTGGGTGAGCGAGATCGGGGACGAGTAGTGCGAACACATCCACAGCGAGAGAGAGTAGCGATGGCGCTCCAGATGCTCTGAAAACTCTGAATGACATACCGCTGGAAAGCAGCAGCCTCCATGGGAACCTCTGGCTCAGTGGGAAAATCAGGGAGAGGTACTGGAGTGCCTGCGGAGCGAGGTATCTGGTCGTCCTCGGAAGTGGAAACACGAGCTCTGGAAGAAGAACCGCGAGACACAGTGATCAGGACTCTCCTCTCTGGCACAAAACGAAGCGCAGCGCATTCGGTGCCTTTGTCAGTGCGTGCACGATCAGGGAGCTGAATTCGGAAAGAACCAGCTGCAGTGCGAAAAGACCACTGATGGTTGTGGTTAATCCAAGAGGCGTGGCGCAGGTGATCCAAATCAATAGCTCGGCGAGTCGTGACAATGGTGCTGTTCTCCGTGCTGATCCGAAAATGCTGGAAGATAGGGATCAGCAAGCTACCTACAGACTCAGTCCGCTGCGTCGTACCTGCTCCAGAAAAAGGCTTGGCTTGCAAAGAAACCAAGTGATGAGCAAAAACGGCTCCCATGTTGACATCAGTAGCGTGCGCAGAACTCCGGTAATGCTCACTATCTGTCAAATCACCAATGGCAACATAGAGAAGAGCCAACTCAGAGAGACGCATCTTACCCGGAGTCGACTTGCACTGAATGGTGTTGCCTAGGACACGGAGGAGGCATCGCAGAACAGGGTGGCGCACATCGGTCTGGGACGTGGTCTTCGAATCATAGCGGCCATTCCCAAAATGGGACCAGAAATCCTGCACATCGAACATCTGAGTAGGAAGACTGACTCGCAGGAGGTCCTTGCGAAACCCATATATGGCACACAGGTCGCGAAAAGGAAGCCGGTAACGAACTCCGCGGATCATGAATGTCAGAGTGCCCTCCTGTGCGTGTGGAGCATGTTCGTTGGTGTAGTAGATGCGAACAGAGGCTAAGAACTGACAAACAAGGTCGGGAAACAGATCATAGGGTCTGGTAGCCTGCTTGAAGAACCTTAGACACTGTTTTGAATGTCGCAAAGTGTCCAGCATATTCAGATCCATGACAATGAAACAGCACCTCTGGAACTTCTGACTCTGCAATGCATCTTCTGTAAATCCCATCAGAACAGTGCTTGTACAGATATGACTCATCCCAGTGGTATCTTCGCAGCTCTCTCAGGAACTTCTTCTTTGCATAGCCCTTAAAGTTCTCAGGCTCAGCCTCTGCAGCGAGATAATTGGCAATATCAGCATACCAAGGACGTTGGGTGGCAGATACAGCAGCTGAACTGATCTCAGGAAGTCTGCTTCGAATTTGAGAGGTCTCTGTGTTCGGCTGAGCAAGGTGACGCGCGACACTAGTGGTGGTGTCGCTCGACACTAACGTTTCTCCAATTCGAAAAACCTGCAATTCTTCGTCAAAGCTGCTCTGGAACTCGGTTTCCACATAGTATACATTCTCTTCTGGCAGAAAATCGTCTATGGGTACGTTGTCTTCAACCCTGATGTGTGAGAGATGATCTGCAACACCATTCTCAACACCCTTCTTGTCTTTGACCTCAATATCAAACTCCTGAAGGAGTAACACCCATCGCAGTAATTGTGGCTTTGCATCCTTCTTCTGCATCAAGTATTTAAGTGCAGAATGGTCTGTGTGCACAATCACCTTCGATACCACAAGGTATGGTCGAAATTTCTCAAAAGCAAAGACCACAGCCAACAGTTCCTTCTCTGTGGTAGCATAATTCCTTTGAGCATCATCCAGAGTTCGACTGGCATAGTAGACTGCATGAAGCTTTTTATCCTTCTTCTGTCCTAGAACAGCACCTACAGCAAAATCACTAGCATCACACATCACCTCAAAAGACAAATTCCAGTCAGGAGGCTGCATGATAGGGGCGCTTATCAGAGCATGTTTGATCTGTTCGAACGCAGCAAGACACTCATCTGTAAACTCAAACTTAGCATCCTTGCATAGCAGAGCAGTAAGAGGACGTGCAATCTTGCTGAAGTCTTTGATAATCGACGATAGAACCCTGCATGACCCAGAAGGCTTCTAACCGATTTCGCAGAATCAGGTGGTGGCAAGCTCGTCATAACGTCAATCTTCGCACAATCCACTTCGATACCAGCTGCAGAAACCTTGTGCCCAAGCACAATCCCATTTCTGACCATAAAATGACACTTTTCCCAGTTAAGGACCAAGTGCTTCTCTTCACAGCGAGCCAGAACTTTGCAGAGTTTATCCAGACAGTCCTTAAAAGATGATCCGTAAACTGAGAAATCATCCATAAGGACTTCCATGAAATCCTCAATCATGTCAGTGAAGATGGACATCATACATCTCTGAAATGTCGCAGGAGCATTACAAAGTCCAAAGGGCATCCTGCGATATGCGAAAGTGCCGTATGGACATGTAAATGTGGTCTTCTCCTGATCATCTCGGTGGATAGGGATCTGGAAAAATCCTGAGTACCCATCGAGAAAGCAGTAGTAGGGATGGCTTGCAAGTCTCTCCAGCATCTGATCAATAAAGGGCAATGGGAAGTGATCTTTCCTGGTCGCTGCATTCAGCTTCCTGTAATCGATGCACATCCTGTGTCTAGTCACTGTGCGCGTCGGAATCAGCTCATCTTTGTCATTCTTCACAACTGTAACCCCTCCTTTCTTAGGAACCACGTGCACAGGACTGACCCAAGCACTATCTGAAATTGGATAGATGATTCCAGCTTCTAGCAGCTTCATGATCTCCTTTTTGACGACATCTTTCAGGTTAGGGTTCAACCTGCGCTGGTGTTCAATCGATGACTTCGACTCATCCTCCAGATGAATTCGATGTATGCACAAGTCTGTTGAGATACCTGAAATATCATCAAGAGAATAGCCAAAAGCTTTGCGATGCTTGCGCAGCTTGCTTAGTAGTAAGGTAACCTCAGCATTGTTGAAAGAAGAGTTGATGATGACTGGATAGGTGGAATTAGAGCCCAGGAATGCGTACCTTAGTCCTGCAGGGAGTTGTTTGAACTCAATCTTGGGCGCTTTCGTTTCACTCCAGTCAGATAGCTGCTTCACCTTCGCAGGAGTCTCAAGCTGTTCAATCTGCAATGCTAGCTGCATCACATGCTCGCTGGAGTCCAACATCTTCAAGTAAGATTCTGAAATTTCGTCCAAGTGTTCAGCCTCAGTTGCAGACGTGGTCAGAGCCCTCTCAAGTGGGTATGTAGGCAGCATCTCATGGAAAATCTCCTCAGCAAACTCTGTCAGAGTGTCGACATAGAAGGTCTGACCATCGATGGTGGGCTTCTTCATCAGCTTGTCCATGTCAAAGTTCATCACCAGATCTCCAACATTCAGAGCGATCCTGCCCTTCCTGACATCAATAATAGCGCCTGCTGTAGCTAGAAAAGGTCTCCCAAGGATAAGAGGATCCTTAGGCTCCTCTCCATACTCCAGAACCACAAAGTCAGTCGGTATCATGCAGTCTCCAACCTTGATTGGAACATCCTCTAGCACCCCTTCAGGTATCCTTGTCGAACGATCGGCTAGGATGAGAGATATCCTTGTTGGTTTGAAGTCAGTCATGCTGAGATTAACAGCTACTGAATAAGGCATGAGGTTAACACTTGAACCCAGATCACACAGCGATCCCTTGAATCTCTCTGTGAAGATAGAGCAATCCAAGACAAAGCTTCCTGGATCAGACAGCTTCTCTGAAATTCGGTTCTAAATCACTGCACTGACTTGCTCAGAAATCATCATCACTCCTTGTTCATGACTGAGATTATTGGTCACCATTCGCTTCACATAACGTTTGATAACAGGAGTGATTTTTACAGCATCAACCAAAGGTATCTCAATCACAAGCTTTTCCATCAAAGCTTTGCATCGTGCATCATCAAGTTCTTGCTTGGACTTCCTAGGGCTCCTTGGGTAAGGAACTTTAGGTTTGTAGACCTTCTCTTCTGCAGATTTCGGATTCGGAGCATCAACAGCTTCGCTTTGCAATTGGTGACGCGTGACACCAAGGGTGGTGTCGCTCGACACCGGCTCTGCAATCTCAGAAACTTCTTCAGGGTTTTCCAAATCCAAGACTTCAGGTGCAGGAGGCGTCTTTTTGGGCTCTGAACTCAGATTTTTACCACTCCTCAACGTGATAGCACTGCAGTGATGCCTTGGATTGGTGTCAGTCTTCCCAGGAAGAAAACCTTCTTGCCTTTTAACAGAACCTGCAGTTTGAGCAACCTGGGTATCGAGGTGCTTGACATGGGTGTTCAGAGCTTCGATTTTCCCATTCAGATCAAGGTAGAGAGCATCCATCTTTCCATTAAAGTCCACGGTGAGCTTCTGCTGACCTTCCAGAATTTGTTCCAGCATAGACTTCATCTCATTGTCAGGATTTTGAGGTTGAGATGAAGGAGTGCTGTAATTTCTGGAGAAATTGTTGTTGGAAAAGGGCTTCTGGTACTGAGGCTTAGGCGTGTAACCTGAGAAGTTCTGATTACTGTTGAAGGTACTCCTCTGATTGTTTCCACTGTAATTTCCATTGTAGCTTCTGTTACCTTGCTGATTACCATACCTCTGACCCTGAAATCCTGATCCACTGACAAAGTTGACATCCTCCACCTCAGCTTCATCCTCAGATTCGAAACTCTCCACCTCCTGTGCGAATCTGACAGACTTCTTACCCACCAAAAGGCTGTGCACAGAATCAAGCTTAGCTTTCACCTCAGCGATCTGCGATCTATCCATGTTCCCAGCTTGACTCATTCGCTCAAGATCTGCATTCTTGGTGTTATTGCTGGATGCCAAATTTTCGATGAGCTCAACAGCTTCTTCTGGGTATCTAGTGTTGAAGTTACCATTGCTTGCTGCATCAAGTGCCATCTGATACCTCCAGTCGATACCTCTGAAGAAGATACCCAGCAACTGCACATCGCTGAAGCCATGATGGGGGCAGTCTCGCTGGTACGATTTGAATCGCACCCAAGAAGCTTTGAACGCTTCAGTTGGTTCCTGAGAGAAAGTCGAAATTTTCGTCCTCAACTCCTCAGACCTGGCATCATCGAAGAAGTTGTGCAGGAAAGCATTCCTGGTCTCTTCCCAAGTAGTGAGTGATCCTGGCTCCAACTGCTTCAACCAGTTAGCTGCTTCCACTGCTAGAGAGTAAGGAAACAGCTTGCAGAGGAGGAAGTCGTTGGACACTCCATTGTATTTGATGCTGGTGACCAAGTCCTCAAACCTCTCGATGTGATCCATAGGGTGCTCATGAGAGTGGCCATGAAAAGGATGCTGACCCACAAGAGTGTAGTACACAGGCTTCAGCTCAAAATCGTTTCTTTGAAACACAGGGGCGCGAATAGCAGAACGATTTGCATAGAACTGCTCAGGCCTGTTGTAATCACCAAGTGTTCGTCCACGGCCAGCTGCAGGTGCAGGTTCCCACACATTCCGATCTTCTGGAGCGTTCCTCTGATTTGGAACGATCACAGCATTACCACGCGGTGCAGGTGGTGGATTCTGGTCAACAACATCCACTGGTAAAGGCGCTGGTGGAATGATGTTACCATCTCCATCAAGCCTTTGGCCTCTCGCATTGCACACATGACCCTCTTGGTCTCTCCAGATTCCATCATCATCACGAACAAGTCCATTGGCGTTTTCCATCATTGCCGGATCCTTTGCTTTCCTGTTCGTTCGCTCTAACTCAGCTAGCTCCTCGATGCTCAAATTCACTAGTGGGATGTCCTTGTTGCTTCTGGTTCCAAGAGTATGCATAAACCTGAAACACCAAAAACAAAGAGAGAAAACGAAATAAGTAAATTAGGTTATAAAAAGAAAGGTGTCGCGCGACACCACAAGTAGTGTCACTCGACACTAGGTCGAAAAACTTAGTCGAAACTCAAAAACTAGGTTTAATGGCGAAATCAAGTCCCCGGCAACGGCGCCAAAACTTGATCTGCTCAAAGTTTAATCCCTAAGCTACTCTGCAAGAGCACAGATGTGCAGTTGTAGTATCTAGGGGTCGAACCACAGAGACTAGAGATCACTCAATAAACCTTGTGTAGATGGAGTTACGCTAAGCCGAAGTATGCGAAACAAATAGCAATGCGACATAAATAAATAAAGCAGCAAAGAAACGGTTTGTAAATTCGATGTGATAAGGATTAGGTCTAGGGTGATTTTCAGGAGATCAATGAATGCAAATCAACTTAACTAATCAGGGTTCAGTTATTAAGCTCGGTTCTTGAACTCGAAACACAGAATTATAATTAACCAACTTCCGTTGTGAGAATTATCTAAGTTAAAATCCTAGAATCCCAAATTCCTTTGCAAATCCTACAGATTTAAACCAGCCTTAATGCACAAGTTCGATATGTTCACAAAGCATCTAAACCAAATTCCTTTGCGAATAGCTACTTTGCTCAACCTAGGTTCTTTCCAGTTAATCAATTACACTTCCGTGTCAATTAAGCAACCTCAGATCTAAGTTCTAGGTGATCAATCAAGAATTAGCTTTAAGAACAACCTAAGGTGAAGAACAAATAGATATGAACCCTAACTAGCAAGTTAATCACACATTCAAAAAAAACCCTAATTAAACCCTAAACCTAACAGGTGATCTACTCAGACATGATTATTGAAACAACAAACATGATGAATAGAGAGCAATATATTAAATCGAAATAGATAAAGGGGTTCGAAATCTTCTTTCTAAACGAACAGAGTACATACTTGTCTCCCCAAGCTCATAAATCGCAAAAGCCAAAAACTCAGAGTATCTCTCTCTCAAAAATCTAAGGTCATCGTAAAAAGGGAATAAAAATCCTATATATATCTCTGAGACACGTCTTGGGCTTCCTTGAAAACGTTTGGGCCCAACTCCTTCTTCAAATAGGAAACAAAATCGCTTTTTCCTTATTTCTCTGACAAGTGTCAAGCGTCACTCTCCATGGTGTCGAGCGACACTAAAGCACAAAATCCATTCTTGACGAATTTGATCCTGATTAAGCTCCAAAGTGCTCCAAAGTCTCCAGTTAAGCTCCAAACGTACCTATGACGTGAAAAGACTCCAAAAGACTCGAAAGACACTAGAAAGACTCTATAAATAAGACTTATACCATGGTTAAAAACCATAAAAACCATGATATATCATACCTCCACCTCAAAGATCGGATTCTGAGGCATCTCACTTCTTTTGGAGATATTACCATGCCTTTGACTCGATTCACAGTTAGAAAAAACAGCTTGAGCATATTTGAACATCGTTGGCCACCAAAAACCACTCTGTAAAACCTTGGCAACCGTCTTGAAAGCCCCCAAGTGTCCACCATAAGCAGAACCGTGGCACTCTTGTAACACAGGCTGTACCTCCTCTTCAGCTAAGCACCTTCTATAAAGATGGTCTTTGTTGAGCACATATAAATACGGCTCATCCCAATGATACCTCATCACATCTTTAAAGAAATTTTTCCTCTGATAGGAATCCAATTCAGGTGGCTCTAATCTGCATGAGAGGTAGTTAACAAGATCAGCAAACCATGAAAGGCTCCTCTCTCTGATTGTATTGGCCTCTTCAACCTCCATGTAAGACTTGATCAACATCAGGTGCTCTTCGGGTAAAGCATCATCTAAAGGCACTTTTGAGTCAACTCTTAACCGTGAGAGATGGTCGGCAGCTCCATTCTCAATGCCTTTCTTGTCTTGCACCTCCATGTCAAATTCTTGTAACAGGAGAACCCACCTAAGAAGCCTCGGCTTAGCATCTTTTTTGGTCATGAGATACCTCAAAGCCGCGTGATCCGTATACCCAATAACCTTTGATCCCACAAGGTAACTTCTGAACTTTTCAAATGCAAATACAATGGCCAGCATCTCTTTCTCAGTTGTTGCGTATTTCTATTGAGTTGAGTCCAATGTGCGGCTTGCGTAGTAGATCACGTGCAGCTTCTTATCATTTTTCTGCCCCAAAACTGCTCCCACGGCATAGTTTGATGCATCTGTCATCACTTCAAATGGCAAAGACCAATCGGGAGCTTGAAAAATTGGTGCACTAACAAGGGCCTCCTTGATCTTTAGAAACGCCTCCATGCATTCCTCATCGAACAAGAACTCAACTTCCTTGCAAAGAAGCCTTGTTAATGGCCGAGCTATCTTAGAAAAGTCCTTAATGAACCTTCTATAGAAGCCGGCGTGCCCCAAGAAGCTTCTTATACCCTTGACTGAACTCGGAGGCTGCAAATTCACCATGACCTCCACTTTTGCTCTGTCGACTTCTATGCCCTTCTCAGACACTTTATGACCTAACACGATGCCCTCTTGTACCATGAAATGGCACTTCTCCCAGTTCAAGACCAGCCTGTGCTCCTCACACCTCTTTAAGACCTGTGACAAATTAGAAAGAAAATCGGAGAAGGATGAACCATAGACAGGGAAATCGTCCATAAAGACCTCCACCTTCTCTTCAATGAGGTCAGAAAAGATATGCATCATGCACCTTTGGAAGGTTGCATGTGCATTACAAAGGCCAAAGGGCATGCGTCTATATGCATATGTGTCGTAGGGGCATGTGAATGTAGTTTTCTCTTGGTCTCGGGGATCTATGGGTATTTGAAAGAAACCCGAGTACCCATCAAGAAAACAGAAGTATGGATGGTTAGCTAGTCTCTCAAGCATCTGATCTATGAATGGCAATGGGAAATGGTCTTTTCTAGATGCAGAGTTAAGCTTTCTGTATTTAATACACATACGATGACTGGTTATGGTTCTTGTAGCTATTAACTCATCCCTCTCATTCTTTACCACTGTGACACCATCTTTCTTGGGCACCACATGGACAGGAGATACCCATCTTGAGTCAGAGATTGGGTATATTATCCCTGCCTCAAGAAGCTTGATTATCTCCTTCTTAACCACCTCCTTAAGGTTCGGGTTAAGACGTCTTTGATGCTCAATAGAAGACATAGAATGGTCTTCTAGGTGGATCATGTGGGTGCATATTTCAGGAGAGATGTCTCTAATATCAGCCAAAGAATAACCTATCGCTCTCCTGAACTTTCTAAGCTCCCTAAGCAATGCATGTTCTTCATGAGCTAACAGGTTATCATTAATGATCACGGGATATGAAGAGTTTGAGCCTAAGAAGGCATACCTGAGCCCTGTTGGTAGAGGCTTGAGCTCAACAAGGGGAGCCTTTGCCTCATCCCAATCCGCATCAAAGCTGCATTGCACTTTAACAGCTTCCTCGGCATTGGTCTTCTCTCGCGGTTTACCACTACCCTCGGCATCTCATGTCGCGGCCATGAGACCCCGAGGCGTCTCCCCTCTTGTATTGGACCCTCTGATGTCCAAAACCTCGAGACCATTCGGTTCAAGCTCCAAAAATCTTGTCTCAGCTTCAAGTTCCCTCGGCTGATCCAAGAACTTCTTGTAGACCTCACTTTCTTCATTCAAGAACCCGTGCTCGCTTTGTTCCTTTGTCAAGACCACTTGTAAAGGGTCTTCCGCGTTTAAATCCTCAAGGAGCTCATCAGCCAGCTCCTCCATGGTTTCTATGTAGAAAACTTGACCTCCAATGGTCGGTTTCTTCATCATTTCCTTCACATCTAACTTCATGGTTTCAGACCCAATGTGCAGCTCGATCATGCCTCCTCTCACGTCAATGATCGCTCCTTCTGTTGCTAAAAAGGGTCTTCCCAAGATGATGGGATCCACAGGCTCCTCATCCATCTCTAGAACTATGAAATCTGTGGGGATCTCTATTTCTCCAATCTTCAAAGGCAAATCTTCAGGTATACCGATTGGTAGCCTCACTGATCGATCCGCAAGAATAAGAGAGATTCTTGCTGGTTTGTAGCTGTTAAACCCCAATTCTTTTGGCAATAGAATAGGGCATTAAGCTCACAGGAGCTCCCAAGTCACATAGGCAGCTTGAAAACTTCAGTGGACCGATCGCACATGGCAAAGTAAAACTACCAGGATCTGATAATTTTCTTGGCACTGATCTCCTTTGAATGATGGCACTGCACTCATGACTCAAGATGACCATCCCTTGAAGCTCCTTTAAAAACTTCCCAAGCTGAAGAATCATTATGAAAGCTTCTATGATCGGAAATGTCATCTGAGTATTTTTTAAGTATTTCTCAATTACTGCCTTTGCTTTGTCTAAGATTTTTTTCTTGAACCGCCCTGGAAATGGTATCTTAGGCTGATAAAGAGGTGGTGGAACATAAAGTTTTTCAAGCTCAGGGGCCTTCTCTACCTCTTTAGCCTTGTCTTTGACTGGTTCCCTCTCTAAAACTTCATTCTCTTACTCGTCACTTGAAGCTTCCTCCCCACCGATCTGCTCATTGTCCTCAATGAGCTTTTGCTTAGGTTCAGGAGCTTGTAACTCTTTGCCACTTCTCAGGGTGATGGCATTGACATACTCTTTGGGATTTGGTTCCGGCTTTCCAGGTAAAGCTTGTCCTCTTGATGATGTGGAAGCTTGATTCTGCTTAAGCTCCCTGATATCTTGTTGCATGGACGCATACTGACTCTCAACCCTTTGTTGACTCTGTAGTAGCTGCTGTAGAAGCCCACACATATCTGGTCTCATCTGACTCTGAACCGGTGCTTGCTGCTGTTCTAACCCATCGGCTGTGGACTGAACCCTGGTGGATATTTATGTTGCTGTGGTTGGCTGTTATATGTACTGCCTTGAGCCGGTTGCTGTTGCTGTCCACAACTCTGTTGTTACCCACTGAATTAGTGCTTGGGCTGAAAAGAAATTTGGAACTGAGGCTTTGGAGCATAGCTTTGTTGGTTTTGTTGAGCAGGGTACACCTGATCTTGAGGATTAGCTACATTGGGGTTGCGGTAAGAGAGGTTCTGATTGGTTCCACATTTGTTGAACCGCTGATACCTTTGTTGATTCCCAATATAGTTGATCTCTTCTTGTGCGAGACCATCCTCATTTACATTGTCAAAGCTTGGCCCTTGCTCATCAAACTCGCCTACAAAGTGAATTGGCTTTTGTGTAGCCACAAGCACTTTGTCTAGCTTGTTTTGTAGCTCCCTGATGTCTTTTTCCATACACAACTCTTTACTAGTCCCATCTGATCTATTAGCTCTGTCGAAATCCTCACCGTAGGTATTTGTTTGACATCGCAAGATTCTCCACAAGCTCCATTGCTGCGTTTATTTCCTTCCCAAGAAAGTTCCCATTTGATGCTGTATCAAGTTGGTTCCTTATCTTTGGAAGTGCCCCTCGGTATAAAGTGCTTAGAAGGGAAGCCTCTGAGAAACCGTGGTGTGGACATTGGTTAGTATAGCTTCGAAACCTTCCCAAGCCTCACCGAAGCTTTCATTGGTGTGTTGTGTGAAGCTTGAGATCTGATTTCTCAGCTTAGCCGTCCTTGAAGTGGAGAAAAACTTTGACATGAAGGCAAGCTTGCACTGCTCCCATGTCTGTATAGTTCTCCTTGGAAGATTCTTCTCCCATTGATGTGCTTTATCACCAAGACTAAATGGGAACAAATGGAGCTTGAAGCTGTCTTCTGATACCCCGTTCATCTTTGTGAGGTCACAAACACCGTCAAACTAATCTAGGTGCTCTAAAGGATCCTCCATGGGCAAACCGTGAAACTTGGAGTTTTGCACCATATTGAGCAGGGAAGCTTTAACTTCAAAGTTGTTGTTTTGCACAGGTGGTGCTTGGATCCCGGTTCTATACTGATGTGCATTTGCTCGGTCGTTTTCTCCAACAAAAACCGGTGGAGGTTGCCTTTGAGCTGGTGGCAGAGGCTAAGGAACTTGCTGTTCTTGTTGCTCATTTCGGTTAGCCTGTTGCTGGTTTTGTTGAGCTTGCCTCTCATTACGCTGAGCCATGTTTTGATTAACATAGGCCTGCTGTTCGTTCCTCTCGGCCTGCGCTTGGTTAAGATGAGCCTGGTGCTCGGCGTTCTGTGCCTGGTGCTCGGCGTTCTGAGCCTGTTGCTATATTCTCTCCTGATCAGCCATACCCAATTGTTCCTGATGCAAAGCCCTTTCTCTAGCTCTTCTCTCAAGCAAGTTAATGTTGTTGTTATAAGGCTGAGGTGGCTCTGAGCTGTGGGACCGAGTGCGCATGTACCTGATCAATCAAAGACAGAACTTGAAAACGATTAGTAAAAACAAGAAAGGTAAAGGCTTGATCTCAAGAACAAGCAAAAACTAATGCTCCCACAAGTTGTTAACGGCGCCAATTGATAGCTAAGACTTTTCAGTCTTTGAAGAGGTATCAATCCCCTGTAGTTGTAGTACAAGGGGTATCGAATCCAAGCTTGTGGTAGACACTAGTTTATGATGCTTATAACTTAAGTCAACCGCAATCAAGAAAGAGTTTTGGTTTCTAGGCTACTTAAAATACAAGCAAAAACAGAAATGAACAAGGATAAGAAATTTAAACTAGTAAAGATGCAAATAACATGCAAATAAACAAGACAGATGATCGGATGATGATATGAATGATGAAATAGAGGTTTTAGACAGGATAAAAGACTCGGGTGTTTCCATGTCATACTAGTGAGTTGATGAACCAAAATGATCAAGCAACTTCATTTAACATGAACTCAAAGACAAGTTAATCATCTCATGAAGGAATTAAGCTTCTAAACTGATCCTCTTTCATACCAAAATCCGTTTGAGAAGCATGAATCAGTCAGCTTTAAGAATCAGCTCAATATGTCATTTAAGAAGAACAAACTATCATTATCATGATGAAAGACTCTTAAACCTCTACTAAACCTGGGTCAGGTATTTAAGCGAACACTTCTCAGGCGTGAAATACCTCAGATCTAGACCACATGTGATGTTCATGGATCCAGCTTAGAGATAGGTTTAGTAGAGAATGAATGACGCAGATCTAGAATCTAAACTCGCTAATCTTCCATGAAAGCACCCTAATCTACCTATCTAAAACCTCATAATGAAACTACTCACTAATCATGAAGAGCTCACTTAATCCTTTGCAACATGTGAAGCTAGACATGATTAAAAGCTTTGATGATGATAAAAAGAAATGAAAGAGAACAAGATCTTTACGTAAAAACGAGATATCTGATTAAAGTGGTAAGTTTTCACAAAAGAGGCAAGTTCTCCAAGATAAAACAGGATAAGAGATAAGATAAGTAGGGTTTTAGTCCTAAAAACTATATATAGGGGAGCTAAGTGATGCGGGTCAGCCCGGAACAAACCGGGTACTGAATCCATCTTCTTGGGTCGTTGGGTGAGCACCTCGGTGTATGAGAGAGTGAAGCCGAGGTCTTGATGTCGAGGGGTGCACATGAGCAAAGATTGAAATGAAGATCTCATGACGAACACGTCAAGAACATGCATGAAACCTAGTCTTTGATCCATCTTCACGTGCACTCGTTAGATCAGCTTGTTCTTGATTATGGGTTCGTGACAAGGGACCTCGGCATAGACATGCCAAGGTGCTTGGTCCGAGGGATCAAAGTAGATAGGGTCTGACATGCAATGCCGAGGTCTTGAGGCCGAGGTTTAGCTCCAACACTGGTGAAGAAACCATCGGAGCTTGGGAAGTGTAAGGTTCCCCTGATTGCTCATCTTTGCCTCGGAATTGAATGGTAAGAAAAACAGCTCTCGGACCCGCGTTCACTCCGGAGACGATATCTTTCAGGCTACAGCTTCAAATTGAATGATCTCATGTGTTCTGGTAAGAGCACTCAAAGATCTCAAATACTAATGAAGGCCTTGTAAACTGAATCGAACCGGAAAGGCATCTTCCCGCGTAATCTTTGAAACTCATTGGATCGGCTTTTGAATGCATGCGAGACAGGTGTGAATCCCGGTGGTGGTATCTCTCTTCTCACTCCTCCGAATTCAGCAACTCCAACTGTTCTGGAATCTGGAGACGATATTCTCCAACTTTGATGAAGACCCCGATAACTGATTCGGACCAGAAGCTTCCTTGGATTTGCAATCTTTGAGGTGCGCAAGTGAAAACAGGTTTTAGCCGAGTTGCTTTCTGTGGTAAGGAAAATATTTCCGAGAAACGTATACTGCGGTAAGTTTTTTAGCCGATAAAAAATTTCTGTCTCGGTATAAAAGTTCACCCGACAATATTTTCACCCGATACTGATTTTTGGCCAAGAGAGATCACCCGTTAGCATTTTTAGCCGATAAACTAATCCAGTCGGTACATGCTTTTGCCGAAAAATTCCTTAAAGCCGTTTTCACGATTTTAAACCCTTTTCTTCACCTTTTCAACTCCTGATCACACCTCTTGAACTCCAAACGACCTCCAAAACACCTGATAAAGACTCCAAACCATGCAAAGACGCGTTGGGACCTAATGCACACCCTAAGGTCTAAATCAATGCCTAAGGACCTAAAATGAATGAGAAACACACATGATTTGGACTCTAAAATGCGGCCTAAATGATACAAATTATAGACATATCAACTCCCCCACACTTGTCATTTGCTTGTCCTCAAGCAAAAAGATCAAATGAGAGAAAGAGGTTGGATGCAATGGGAGTTCATATTCCTTATGGGAGAGAGACACAGTCACAAAGAGACTCAGATTCCAAATTGCCAATTCCAAGTGCAATACAAGACTCTACTCTGATTCTCAAAATTCAACAAACGATCTCCACAAGTTCTTCTTATCACTCAGCTTTTTTACATTCATTAAGTGTTTACCAAGTGAATCTAGTGATGCAAGTTCAGATGAGCAATATTTGGCTAAGGATGAGGCTATGAGATGACAATGATCTCATTCAAATGCAGATGCACAAGCAGGGTTCAAAGCAATCAAGGATCTTTCTATGAATGATCAAAGCTTCGGCAGAATGCTAAAGGTAAAGAGCAATGGGCGCATACAAGAGCAAGACTCGGCTCACTTCCCTTACCCAAAGACACTCTAGCTCACTCTCAAAATGAACCTCACAACTCTCAAAATGAACCTCACAACTCTCTTCTCACTCATCTCTCAAAAAGGGTAAGTACTCTCATTTCAAGTACTTACCTTCAGCATCAGTCCCGAGACTGTGTAACGGAGCACGCCCGCGATGGACTCTAGGACCTGATGAGTTTCTACCTTTTGTACCTTGTCTGCCTCTCACTATCGGGCAATACATAGTGGCTAAGGCGAAGCGCGACGCAGCTGCAGCACGTGCTCACTATCAGCCATCATTTTCCACCGAATATATACTTCATCATCTACATCATCACACACACAGTCTGAGTTAGAGCGCAGAGTTGAGAGGCAGGGACGACGTTTTGAGTGCGTCGTCACCTTCCTGCAGGAGCAGCACCAATTCGAGGCAGACACATCAGAGGAAGAGTGATTGATCAGCATTTCATCGTTATTTCACCACCATCACGGTTCTATCATCATTTTCTTTTCTTTTATTTTATTTTTTAGACTATCTCGCTTTTATTCACCATCTTCTCACCAACTTTTTCACACTGAGGACATTGTGATTTAAGTGTGGGGAAGGATGTCCATCCGTACTAATCATTTTCTTGCTTTGTTTTTAAATTTCAAGTACTTTTTAAAATAAATATGTAACCTATGCGATCTTTAGTATTTTTCAGGAATGTTTGACACAAAACTATGATGACTTAGACCTGCACGCTTCTACACTGCGCATGATAGCTTATTTTTGGTTAGCACTATACTAGGCGGTAGCTAAAGTACTTGCACTACGAACTCCCACCAGAAGACTTCTATTCATGGAGATTCTTTCCGACAGGATATACTAGCTCATTTTATTTGACCTTAATATTGATATCTAATTTTCTCATCATTGATTATAAGCTGGAATCGAGATACACATCTAGGACGTCTTTTTCCTCATTTTTACCACTCTTGGTTTTCCTAGATGGCCAGTTCATCTTTATCTGGTACCATACCCTAAACCCAAACCCCTTGTTTTCAAACCTCATGCATTCTCTTTTTAGTTTATATCAGCAGATATGTGCAAAAACGACGCAGTTTTCAGTCACTCAAGAGAAAGACTGAATGAAATTGGGAAGGAAGAGTATCAGAAACCTTATCAAACTTTATATTGCCTCAGAGAACTCATTCTTATTGGTGATTTCGTGCTCTCTATTGACTCTATATCTAAAGGTGTTTCTCCTTTCAAAAAAATAGATAAAATAAAATAAAATAAAATAAAATAAAATAAAAGGAAAGGAAACAAAAAGCCTAATAAGTCTTAGATTGTTAAAATTATTTGGAGCAAAGGCAACCATGATGTATGGAGCTATGGTTTTGAAAGATAAACAAAAATCTAAGTCTGGGGGAGTTAGGAGATAACCTAAGAAATAAGACCAGAAATCTATGGTAAGAAGAAAGTGACTGAAAACTGTGGATATCAACAATTTCACTCTCTCTTGTGGTTTTGCATAATATATTGCATCCTCCAGATTTTCAGGTAACCCATAAACACTTTAAGCCTTACCCCTAAAATGATCCCTTTTGATACCTAGCCTAGATCGCCTTGCTTATACTTCCTCTAATGAGAACCACCGAATTTTAAATTAAAGTTAAGAGATAGTTGACTGGAAGTTAAATCTAAGTGCAATAGATTTCCGCATGACGGATGAACGGACTAGTTATGCCTGTATTTTTAGTGAGAATTTTCTAGGTTATCCCCGATTGATGCATAATGATTGATATTAGTCTAGAAGTTTGGTCTCTGAGATTTTGTTAGTTCCTGTTTTTTCAAACCTCTCACCGATATTTGATCTTTGTTTTGTTTGAGGACAAACAAAAGTCTAAGTTTGGGGGAGTTGATAACACCGGATTTTGACTATTTTTATGGATCACTTTAATATCTTTGGCAGGTGTTTTTACTTCATTTTTTAAAGGATTTTTATGTTTTCGGATTTTAAAAGACTTTTCAGCTAATTTGGGAGAAAAAAGTGCAAATTGGAACAAAAAGACTCTTTTGGATAAATTCAGACCGTCAGAACTCTCATAGAGAGACAAAGACCTTCTCACCTTCTCATCACCCTCAAAATTGGACAATTAATAGAAGACTCAACCAGCTTTCAAATGCACTTGGTTTGGAGACATTCCAACGGTTGGATCTCAAGATATTTCATTTTCCCCGGAGACATTCGATGACGGCCGGCAAGCCAGGCGACCACGATTAACAGCCCATCCACCACGGCCATGGTCACACCTCACGCGACCGCGGCCAGACCTCTCCGACTTAAAAATCCCATTTCTGAAGCCCAAGTCATTTTCCAGCCTCAATTCCAGAATCCTAGAGACCTTGGAGTATTGAAGACTCTAAATACTTGTCATTTAGATCGTTTTTAGACATCACCCTTCATACTTTTACAAAAACCCTTTTTCCAGCCGTTTTATGCGATTTTTAAAGAAGATTGTTTAACTCAGAGTTCATCAATAGAGAAGCTTTCTTTCATCTCTTTTCTTTACTGTTTTTTTATTGCTTTCATTGATGATGATGTCGACCTCAGCCATGTCTGAGTAGATCCCGAATTGGGCATAGGGTTCCCGAAAGGGGCTCTTATAATCGATTAAGACATCTAGGTTTTTTAGATCTGGGATTTTAACTATGTTCTATGTTTATTCTCATCTTTAATGCATGTATGCTTGATTGATTACATCGTATCTGATCTAGATAGTTAGTGTTGTGAAATTTTTCATTAAGTATCCCACCTTGAATGAAACTGGCGATTTTTCCGTAGGAGTGAAAACCTACCTGCGACAAAATTGTGAATACTGACAAGTCCTGTGCAGCTCTTGCGTTTTCTCCCCTACAAGGCCAGAGTGGAAACCTACTGGTCAGGATTGCGAGAAAAAGTTGGTTATGATCACGACGGTGACTTAATCATACCGCCAAACTCTAGCTCTAGAACCCTAATATTTCGATATCCGTCAATCCCATCTAATATCCCTATTGTTGAAACCGATTATGATCCCTGTAGAGTTTCCATAAGCCCATCGTTTTTAATCACTGTTTACAAACTAATCGATATTTACTTGCTCTTTTAGATCTGTATTTTATTTGTTTTAGTTCGAATTTTACTTGTTTCATTTGCTTCCATTCGATTTTTTACTTGCTTTTTAGGATAGATTCATTTGCTTTCTTTAGTTTTAGTTTAATCTGTGACAAACAACAACCCCTTTAAAATTGATTTAGTCAATACATAAACTTAGAAACCGTAGAAAAATACTAGGCACACAAATCCCTTTGGATTCGATCTCTAAGTACTACAACTGATTAGTTGTACACTTGCGACTGTTATTTGTTTTTATTAAGAATAAAACTTGTTCCCTCACCTCGCAGCACATCAGACTACAGTTTTCTTTAAAATTTGGTTCAGACTGTTGGTGTTTTTGGGCGACCATGGAGAAAAACATTAGTTGTTTTTCATATGGTGATCTAGTTTTGGTTAGCTTTTTTTTACTGTTTTTTTTTTCTTCGATTAAGACTATATTGAAAAACGTTAAAAATCATACACAAATCTAGATTTGAGAATCCAATGAATACTATATGTACATAATACTAAATATTTTAGTTGAACCCAAACATATTTCTCAATGGTACAGATCATTGCAATCTCCCCTAAGATCAGAAAGTTGAAATAAACACTGTAAACTAAATAAAAAAACTAATAATCATTCCTATAAGTCTATAACATCATATATAAAAAACTTTTATATAGCATGAAGACATTTTGGTTCACTCAAATCATACACTTGTTTTGCTTTAAAAATATATTTTTGATATGTTAGACTTTGCTCTTCTATACTATCAGGATTAACCCTTTTTATCATGGCTTGAATTTGGATATGCATGACCACTTTTCGTAAAAGCTTCCAAATACGTCTTACTCCATTTTCAACATCGAATTTGTGTTAGGCCGCTCTCGTGGCTTCTTTTTGTTTTTGCTTGTTAGTGAAGACCTATATAATATTCCCAGATCCAAGACCTGATAAAATAGAGGAAGCTCTTTAAGCACACATAATGATATAATTTCTATTTACCCTTTCTCCACAAAAACTTCTTCTAGAGCCAAGAAATTGACAAAAATAACATGATAATCATATCATCCATCTTACTGTGGAAGCTTCTCTTTTTCTGTTCTGTGAATTTTACTCAACTAAGAAGAACAAACCATTAGCAAATCTCGTTGTTTTGTAAAGCTTCCTTAAGTATACTTAAGTTAAACCCCTTTTATATATATATAAATAAAGAATGTATTAACATTGAAATTCAAATCCACGACATGGTGTATTAGCACGAGACCATAGAAGAAATCAACGGAAAGACAATCTATAAACTAAACGCAACCTATAATGACCACAAATAGAAGTCATGTGATCTAGTCCTCCAAACTTCTTATAAGTGTAACACTTCCTCCGAAAAACAAAATATCACCCTCACACATGACCCAGAAGCGAAGTTCATATTACTTGGAAGTGTGTAAACTGAACTACAATAATTCTGAGAAGTACATGCCTCTAAATCAAGATTAATATGCCATCACCATCAGATCTACGGTTTGTTACTACCATTGACTAATCCTTCCATGAATTAAGATATCGATCATTAGACAACTAAAACTGTTTGATAATCATATGGATTGGAGTAAATTATTTGGGTAGAAATACGATTACGATTAGAACAGTCAAGAAAGAACTGTATTAAAAAAATTATGTTGTTTGTTTTGTGAAAGAATAGGTTTCTAGGAAAATCATAAGAAATTAATTCATTAATTAATACAAGGTTTAAGCTATTGTGTCAAAAAAGTATGTGCCGATGTATTAAAATTGTGACTCACAACTGAACTTTTATATAATAGATACATAATAATTATCCATACTCCTGTCGACTTAACTTTCTATATAATAGACATTCCATTGATTGATAATTATTTTTTCGTTAGATTTGACTAAATATCGGTTTTATTAAATTTGAAAAACGGTATTGACAATAAATTGAAGTATTAAACTATAATAATTTAGACCGATATGAATTAAGTTGTTTCTTATTTACTACTTGTTTAGAAAAATGTTAGTTAGGTTTACCATGATTCCATGAGTTTTTAGTTAGAACGAAGAAGAAGGAATAGGTTATACAATTTTGAAAGTTGTGAGAGAATTAAAGAAAAGTGGTTGATATTTATACTAAATCATAAGAAATCAAAAATCCTATAAGCATAAAAAATTGTAAAAACTAATGTATCTATCATAATAATTAGTGACATTCTATTAGTTAGAGATGATTTCCTTTTTTTAAACGATATTCTATTAGTTAGATATATAGATTCCTTTTTAACTTTTTTATTAGATATTTTTTTAATTTTATATTTTTTTTGTTTTGAAACGACAGTCCATTAATTTTAAATAGATTTCATTTTTTGTTTCTTTTAACATTTTTGTTAGATTTTTTTTGAATTTCGGAAACTTAAGAAATGATAAACACTAACCTATATATCATAATTATCGAGAACACTAACCTATATCTAATTTTTTTAAAATGGTGATAGGCATTATACACCATTCCATAAGAGATATAGATTTCATTTTTTGTTTTTTTTTCTAAAACGTTTTTATTAAATTTTGGTTTTATATAATTTTAAAAACGGTTTGATTGAATACGAAATTAAGCATTAAACCATAATAATTTAGACCGGTTTGTTTTAAGTTTTTTTTTTACACATCATCACATAAGAACCAATTAAAAAATGATATGTTATTGCTTAATAGGGCTAAACGATCTTTTTGCAGTTGAAACTTATTCAGAAGCTGACACGTAAGCGAAGAGTTGTGAAATTCGTTATGAGCGCAACATGTAAAATTGTATATAGATATATATATATCACGTTATTTATGTTATAGTTTATAACAAATACGATTTTTTCAACCATTTTCTGCAGAAAAATCCATCATCTATTATTACCATAAATAAATCGAGGTTAGAGTCCAAAAAGACAGCTGCCAGCGATCGTTGAATTTGAGTTAGTCATCAAATTAGGTGAACGGTTTCATTTATTTTATAAACACACAATTGTACATTTCCTGTTTGTCCGGGAGATGGAAAATTGTATCTTAATGTCAATGTGCCAAGCGTTTTATTCCCCCACGTTAACATATTTTATTTATCACTATAGTTTTCTTGCAATAGTGAGCAGTTGAGACCTTCCATTGTTCATTGAAACGTTTTAATTACAATTGAAAATTGAATGTAAGTTCTCATAGGAAATGATGATTTCTTTCTTGTCTATTATCCCATTCGGAAGATACCCTTTTATGCGAAGTGCGAAGCATCGTGATAACATTGACTAGCCGGCAATAACACATTGTAAATCTAAAAAATATGGAATAGATTTTATGGTTAAGATTATTTGTCACTTTTCAACTGTGATTAAGAATATCTTAGGGTTTGATTGGTGTAGCGTTAGAGTAAAAGGGAAGAAAACGAAATAAAAAGAACAGAAAAGTAAACTAAAATAATAAAGGAACTGAGAAGAAATATTTTCCCTCACATAATCTTTGCTTTTTCCATGCGGAAATAACATATGAACAAGTAACTACTACGCAATGCTTGTGTCTATCATTTATAACGAATTTTAATATCACCGGTTTATATTTTTGAACTGTTCTAGTTATTTATGTTGTTCACGAAAAAAAAACAACTTCAGAAAGAAACTCTCTTACTTTTCTTTTTACTTCTAGAGGAATTAACGGGGAAATATTTTTCGTCGGTTTTCTTTTTGATGGGTATTTTTTGGCAGATTTAACAGTGATTTTTGTATCGCATTCTTTTTCTTCTAAAACTATCAACGAATCATAGCCTTAGTCATTTATTATCTTTATAAATTCATAAGAAATCAAACGCTAAATTTCAGACTCTTGCTGGTTGATGTAACATTTGGACACGGACATCAGCATCAAACAAAAGCCACAAAAATTAAAAGACCGAGACTTTTCAATTACGCTGACCACTAAAAAAAATTGAAGGACCATTGGTCAGATGAAAAAAGAAAAGTAAAGAGTTCAGAAATTACAAATACATTTTCTAAAATTAATTCATGGTTAAATAATGGTTTTTTTAAAATTCAGCGCTACTTAACTAGTCTTCAATATGTAAAAGTCTACAAAAAATAGATTAAGAATACAATTGTTGAATCCATTTTTCATGGGATTATATAAAATAAATATAACTGTATGTATTTATATCTCCGTGTGAAAATTTGGGTATCTGCATTTGTAATAATCAGAATCAATTGTTGGGGATAGTAGTTAGTAAATGGACATGTGCCAAAGAAGAAACCGTCAAAGTCTCGGAGAACATTGGGAGATCTTTCTTGAAGACTATTTGATGCTGCAGTTGAGATGTTCCGGGGAAGGTTATAGTGTTTGGTAAACTATAAAATGCAGTCATGGTTTGAGTGTCTCACTCTCTAGGTTACTCACAAGGCCACATAAGTTCCCAAAAAACCTCCTTAGTTTTAATATATAATGGCAGTTTTTAGTCCATTAAAGAGAGTCCCTTACAAATAAGAAAAAGACAAGTGGTAGTCTAAGATTACCAGTGTGGTGTTTTTCGAAAACTGTAATTAAGATCCTAAAAGAAGTATTTAGGAAATATGATTTCGCCTAACATAGGAAATATACAAAAGTTACGATTGAGTTACTCTAAAAAAGATATAGATATGTGGCGCATTTCATACGATTCTTAGATGTTTTGGTGAATATAAAGAAAGAAGAGATACTTTTCATAAATCGGAAATGTGAGTAGAGTAGAGAAAGAAAGCATGTAAGAAACTTGATCTTTCTCTGAATAAGTGCTTGTTGTTATAGAAGAAATACCTTATCCGAGTTAGCATATTGGACTGAGAATCATGTTAGATGGGTCCAGAGCGCTAGCGTATTACCACATACGAAGTCTCAAAGTCGTAGGATTAAGTGGTACTTAAAACGGAACCATTTTTACATGTTCTAGTTCTAGAATTGGAGAATTGGAGTATGTACGGTCCTCATATCAACACTTGACCTTGGACAACCACTTGAACATAAAAAAATAAAGCCATAACTTTTTATATACATATGATAATGGATAGCAATTGTTAATATAGTTGTTGATATAGAGAAAGTATATATAGAGTTGTTGATAAAAAAAAAGGGGAGAAATTATTACACACATATATATATATATAGATATATATATATATATATATATAAAGTATAAAACTGTTTACAAAAAAGAAAGCCTACAAGTTAGACCCAGTTTGTGTATAAAAGGAGTCTTTGTTATATGGTGTTTCCTCATCTTTCTCTACTAAAACTAATCAAAAACATTTCTTCGTATGACCAAAAAAATGCATTTCTCTTCTTTCTCTTCGTTGTCAAGTTGGGCAACCATAATAACAATGGGATGTCTTATGCTTCATTCATCTTTCTCCTGTGCTCAGCTAACTCCTACTTTTTACGACACTTCATGCCCTAGCGTCTTCAACATCGTACGGGATACCATTGTTAACGAGCTACGGTCGGATCCTCGTATCGCTGCGAGCATCCTTCGACTTCACTTCCATGACTGCTTCGTTAATGTAAGCTATTACTTTTCAAGTTTAGTAGTAGACTTTCGTTTAATTCATAATATATGTGTAGATTAGCTGTTATCGTAGAATTAAGTAGTTCCTTTTCTGTTATCATATATATTAAGAAAACTACGTTTCACTAATGTTGATTGTTGTGGCAATCTTAGATTTTTGTTGTCAATATGTATTTTATCTACTTGAGTATGGAGACACTCAAGAAAATTCAAAAAGAATACGTCTTTGTCAGTTGTAAATATTGGCAACGACAACATAACACGTGGTTTACAGTTTACCTGCATTAATAATTAATGAAATTTAATTAGAAGATTTAGTTTATAATAATTTTTGTGGTATTAGTTAAGATGATGCATTATCTACAATAATAGTCAGTGGCCTAACGGATCTGATCCAGAAAAATTATCATTATAAAATATCACATACTTAGATTTGGTTCTTACTGTCCAATATCCTAGCTATTGTCGTCAAAAATGAGTTATTATTTAATCTACTGTAGACAGATGATCCCAAAACATATACACCAATTCAGCAAACATCAATTGTTTGTATTATAGACTATTAGGAAGAGCGTGGACCCGTACCAAACACGTTACGAATTTATTATATCAATCATTTATGGTTAGGAAAGAAGAAAAAATATTATAAATCATTCAAACATTTCACGCTTACCGTAAACCTAATTTATTCATATTTTTAAAAAGAAATTTAATCTTTCAATCAGGTGTTGTTGTTAGAACAATTGTTTTAACGTGTGATGTTTCTTGAACCATAGTAAACCAGAAATTACTCTACAAAAAAGAAGTAGAAATACAGTAGAAATATTATCATAGGCTAATAATCAAAATTGTGAATTTGGTGTTAGGCGTTAAAATAAATTATATACAGTATTACTTTGTGTCTACTATGTTTGTTTTAGTGAATGATAAACATAATCTCACGATGTTTACGGGTGTCAAAAATTTGATCATGGTTGAAAATCATTGACTAATCTTCGAACAATTCGTTTTCGTTTGCAAAAGGGTTGTGATGCATCGATCTTGTTAGACAACACAACATCATTTCGAACAGAAAAAGACGCAGCGCCAAATGCCAATTCGGCTCGGGGATTTCCAGTGATTGATAGAATGAAAACAGCAGTTGAAGCAGCATGCCCAAGGGTTGTTTCATGTGCAGATATTCTTACCATCGCAGCTCAACAATCTGTCAATTTGGTATACTCTATTTACACAACCCTCGCTTTTTCAATTTTATGCAAAACACTGTTTTAAATTCCTACTGCCCTACATGAAGTCGTCAGTAGATATATTACACATCACAACACATGATTGAAGAAAAAACTTTAATAATCAAGTTGTTTGAGAACATGACAATTTATATTTAATGCTATCCTCCTATTTACTATTTAAACAAAATTCAAGTTTTAATATTATTGTTAGGTGTATCAATTAGAAGGAAAAAAAATATTTAGCGTATTAATAAAGACAAAATAATTTTTTGAATGTTTTTTTATACATCTGGAAAACTGTAAAATAACAGGACTCTTTGTGGAACAAAGAAAGTATAAGTTTTTGTTTTTGTGTATAAAACATCAATACTTTTACATTGTCAACATTATTTTTCTAAACAAATCATATGGATATTTTAGGCAGGAGGTCCTTCTTGGAGGGTTCCTTTGGGGAGACGAGATAGCTTACAAGCATTTTTTGATCTCTCTAATGCAAATCTTCCCGCTCCATTCTTCACACTTCCACAACTTAAAGCCAGTTTTGCAAATGTCGGTCTCGATCGTCCTTCTGATCTCGTTGCTCTCTCCGGTAATCATGTTTCCTTAGTAACAATAATCAAAATACACATTTGATGTATTTATACTAACGAATGTGGTGACTGTTATTCTCTAGGTGGTCACACGTTTGGTAAAAACCAATGTCAGTTTATTATGGACAGGCTATACAACTTCAGCAACACTGGTTTACCAGATCCTACCCTCAACACTACTTATCTCCAGACTCTTCGCGGACTGTGCCCTCGTAATGGTAACCAGAGCGTTTTAGTGGATTTCGACCTACGAACACCGACGGTTTTCGACAACAAATACTATAAGAATCTGAAAGAGCTCAAAGGACTTATCCAAACTGATCAAGAGTTGTTCTCGAGCCCCAATGCGACTGACACAGTCCCCTTGGTTAGATCATATGCTGATGGCACGGAAAAGTTCTTCAATGCGTTCATCGAAGCGATGAATAGGATGGGAAACATTACGCCTTTGACCGGCTCTCAAGGACAGATCAGGCAGAACTGTAGGGTGGTCAACTCCAACTCGTTGCTCCATGATGTGGTTGAAATAGTTGACTTTGTCAGCTCTATGTAATAATAGGTGTCTCAATGTATGAGGCAACCAAAATATATGTTTGTTATGATAATAAAAACGCTTTCATAATGTTACTTGAGGACATTTGATCTGTGTTTTTTTTTTCAACTTTTTAAAACATCTCGTGCGTTCCACTACACGTGTATAATTTAATATTACTTACTCTTTTGTATCGTTTTACCTCGAAAAAGCATGGAAACCCAACAGTAAAAACAATCAAAATCAAAGGTAGTATAATATTAAAAAAAAAAAAACAATCGAAACCAAAGGTAGTATAATATTAAAAAAATAAAAACAATCGAAATCGGCGTTCATCACTACACATATGTACCCAAGTGAAATGTTTAAATTAGTGTTTCATATGTCAAAGATAGCCTTCTCATTTTTCATCTGGATTTTAAGCACTTTAGCAAGAGTTACACTTGTTTATTAGTGTTTTATTAAGATTTTCACATATTTGCAGTGTCAAAACTTTTTCCAAATTATCTAGACAAAGTAATGCAAATTAAAGCAAAAGATCCGTTTTCGGGAAGATGCATGCCGTTAGAAGTTCAAATTTTGTTGAAACCTTCTCACCATCAGAAGTTCGACCTTTGATAAAGCCTAAATTTGGAAAAAAGATAGAGGGATCAACCAAATTTCATATGCAATTGATTTGAAGTTCACTGAAGCCCCATCAAGCGCAGGTGCAGAAACAAGAAAAGCACTCATGCCGTAACGTGAAGCGTCTTGAGTGTGGCCATAGAGCATTCCACCGCAGGCAGGAGACTCATTCTTGCTGCCAGATTAAAAAAATCCCAGAGCAAGCTCAATTCCAAGCCCACTCTAAATCCTTTTTCTTTTTCGACAAGGACAAGCCCTAGACACTTTTTAAAGACCTCAAGACCTATAAATATGTTGTTTTAGGTTTCTTATTTCGTGTACGACCCTTAGATCAAAATTTCATAGCACCAAACTCTTTAGCTTTTTGTTTAATGTTCTTTGTTTAGGGAGAGCGATTTCTCTTGAACACTTAATCTCTTCTCTGATTTATTGATTATGCAATTTATAAACTCATTTTATGTCTGAGTGGTTTTCTAGCTGGATTTAAGGGGATTCAAATCAAAGAGGTTACATAATTGATAAGGATTGCAAGTATTAAACATAACTCGATTTCTAGAAGTTTGATGTGATCATGGACAGCAACATAGATCAAGGAGAGCTTGAACCTGAGAATGGAAAGCTTGTAGATGAACAAGAGGAGCCTTTGATCATTCCTAACAAACCTATGACTCGATCAAGAACCAAGAAGCTCAAAGAGGTCGTAGGAAACATCACCAAGCAAGCTTACAAGACAGTTCCAGAGGGAAAATGGTCTACAACAAATACATTGATTCTTATCCAAGTTCAAGCTGGCTAAGTAGACTTGTGATTTGTTCTTGTACTCTTTTTTCCTATCTCTAGTTTTGTCCCAATGGCTTTTCTAGAGATAGGGTTTTAATGAGGTAAGAATGGATCACTTATCTATCCTAAGTCCACTAAGCCCAAGCCCACAACAAGTCTCGCCCAAGTGGAGAGAAGATGAGCCAAAACTCGAATTCAAACTTGACAGCTTTCTATGATATTGCCAAGACTCATTTATGTCTTTGGCCGACTTGTTCTTCTTTATAGCGTCTTGTATTTTCATTTGTAAAACTCCTATTATCTTTTATCAAATCTCTTTCCAGTTAAGATCATTTTTTCTTTGATCATCTTAGCTTTAGAGTGTGTAATATCTCTTTAGCAAATCGATCTAAAGGTGTGTCATATCCTTAGATCACTCGGGAATATCAAGAGTCTTCTGCAACTCTTGTGCGACCCTTCAATCCATTCTCTTGTGCTTGATTCCTTGTGTTTCTAAGTTCAAGTTCTATCTGATCCAGTCACTAGAGTGCCAATCAGGGGAAGATCTTCACCAAGATCATATTAAATTCTTCTATCAGGTTAGCTCTTATTGCATGAAGTTAGCGTCATGAATTATACTAATCTTAGGATTAATAAAACCACTTGCGTGCTGAATTTACTAACTTCCCCTAATTTAGGAGAGAAATTACTGTATGAGATACAAGCACATACTTATAGGGCTATGTGAATGATGAACTTGATTTATTGCATTCTCTGCTGAGTGGCTACCAACAAACGCTGGGTAGTTAAGTTATTAAGGAATAGGTGTTAACTCTATGAAAATAGGTTAACCATTGAGTTTATAAGGAACTTTAATCTAGAAACACTTATAAGCTTTATTATCTTGTTTGAATCAACACTATAAGAAACTTGCGTATTGATAGCACAACATAATAGCATAGTTTTCTGAACTGCTATTATAGGTGGTTCGGAGTCTTGGGTTACCCTATCATAGCATTTGATAAATGCTAACCCAAATAAAACATCAGCAGGAAGCTAAATCTCTCCTTGCCTCTCATTATTTCACTTATTCGGGAACACTTAAAAAAAAAGGGTAAAGGCGCCTAAGTGTATTACTCGACAAAAATAATAGACGCAGAAAAAAAAGAGCTTTGAAAAAAATATCCCCTTTAGGAATCAGTCCCCGGCCAGATCTCCTTCATGCCAGCAACAATCTCGTCTCTGTCAGCCGCAATTTCCTTCTGAGTTCCGTCTGGTTTCAATATGACCTAGATCTCCTTTATCCTTAGACTCGTTGGGCTTAACTACTTCTGTCTCGGTCTCAGTCTTGGTATCAGTCTCGTTGGATCGAATCAAATATCTTCTCTTGTTCTCCTTCAAGACGATTCACATGAAAAGGTACCCTAGTTTTAAACTTCTAATTTGTTTTGATTTGAGTTTCATATATGTATCCTTACTTTAATTCAACTATCGTGCATGTCTTGAGGTGTCTAAAATTCAAGCTCACTAGCAAACACAGAGGGTCGAGAGAAAACAGAATCAAGAGAATCATCATCATTGTGTCTCGTAGAAAAGCTGAACAGGTAATTTATTTCGTTCCCAATTTCTATTCCAAAATTAGGGTTCATATGTGGTCGAAATTAAGGAATACGACTATACTAATTTCACTTTTTCAACTGCATATCTTTGTAATTCCAAGTTTAGAGTTCTGAAGAAATTTTGTGGCTCAAAGACACTTGAATTCACAATATCTGCCTACTGAAACTTGAACGGGTATGTGACATCCATCAAATTGTTAGTATTAGAAGTTGTTTATTACATGACTGTGGTTGTGATTGTCAGTTATTGGTGTTAATAGTTTGAGTTATGCTTGTGTGTTTAAAATGTTGCGAATGTGATTAAGGTTAGAACAGATAATGCTGGAGAAGGGATGGGTTCATATTTGTAGGTATTGAAATTAACATAATAGGTTTTGGTTTCAGTTGTTGATCATTAGAGACTTTAAGAATTTTTTTTTCTTTATATTTTTTGTTCATACTGATCAACCGAAGAGTTGATCCTGCGTATGAGCGAGGTGCCTGGAAATTTGTAGAAGCAGCATCTGCTGCTTTAGGAGATACTGAGACGCTAATATGCATATGCAAAGACTGTAGGAATGTAGCTTATCATGTACCTAGTGATGTAGTTGATCACCTTGTTACAGGCTGATTGGTATCATCATGGAGAAGTGAACGCAGTTAATGAAGGTGGAAGCAACTTAAGTCAATGGAATGATGAGGTAGTTGGTTTATTCCAAGCTGCTGAGTGTTTAGATGACGAACTGGTTAGAAATGGAGAATAAGCTGAGAGTGAAGACATATTAGAAGATGAGTTTCTCTCAATGCTAGCTGATGCGGAAACATCATTTTATCCAACCTGTTTGAATCATAGCAAGTTGTCTGCAATTGTGTCACTGTTTAGGATTAAAACACAGAATGGCTGGTCAGACAAAAGTTTCAATAATCTGCTGGAGACATTGTCGGAGATGTTGCCTGTGGATAATGTGCTTCGCACATCAATGTACGATGTCAAGAAATTTCTCAAATATTTTGATATAGGTGATCAGAAGATTCATGCTTGTTTAAACGACTGATGCCTATTCAGAAAGATGTACAAGAAGCTTGATAACTGTCCTAAATGCAACACTTCATAATGGAAGATAAACATGCACACCGGTGAAGTAAAGAAGGGTGTGCCACAGAAAGTGTTAAGGTATTTTCCTATTATCCCTCATCTCAAGAAAATGTTCCGGTTTGAAGAAATGACCAAGGATTTACGGTGGCACTTTACAAACAAGAGCAGTGATGGAAGAATACGTCATCCCGTAAATTCTGTGACATGAGATCAGGTAAACGAAAGATACCCTTATTTCGCAGCTGAATAAAGGAACAATCTGCTTGGACTCTCCTCAGATGGTTTTAATCTGTTCGAGATGAAAAACACTAGGTATAGTTGCAGGCCTGTTCTACTGGTCAACTACAATCTCCTCACCTGTGTATGAAGAGAAAACATCATGCTCCTGGTCCGCATCAATCTGGGAATAACATTTATGTATACTTAGAGCCTCTGATCGAGGATCTTCCGCTTCTGTGGAATGAGGGAGTGGTTATAACACTGTATTTGTACCCATTTTCACCATTGGTTTCAAATCTTTTTTCAAAGGTTTTAATCAGTTTTAGGAACTTTTATTATGATTTATATGTATTTGTAGTTTCAAGGCTCTTTTCAGGAAACTTGGGGAAAATGATGGCAAAATGGAAGAAATCCACTTTTTGAGCTCAGCCAGACTGTCAGAAGTTCAGCCTCAAATGAAGACTTTCTCAACGTCTGATCCTGCTCAAATTTAGAGACAATCAATAAGAGACAACCGGCTTTCCATAGCACTTTACATCACGAAGATCCAACGGTGCAATCAAAAGATACATAGAGAACAAGTTGACCAAATTTACCTGCCCCGGAAGACTCTTACCCGCGGCAAACATGCATTTTGCCTGCCTCGGAACACTTTCATCCCCGGTGAATCCATGACGAGCCACAAGGCCCAAAATCAAAGCCCACTTCGCCATTTCTCTTCAGAGAAGCCTTAAATAAGACCTGGAAGACCTTCAGACCTATAAATACATTTCCTAGCAGTCATAAACAGGTGTGTGCTCCTGTAATGAGATTTTGAGCCATAAAACTCTGTTTTTCTATGGTTAGGCGATGGAGATGGGATTCTTCCCCTGATCCATTGTTCTTTCTCCTTTCTATCTAATTAATTTTTCTGTTTCATCTTTTGCATTCTTTCATGTCTTTAATCATTCTTTGCATCATGTAGATTTGTCCCATAGAGTCAAGTTGTTTGAAGAGTATTCGATAGGCATACATATCGATTAGGATTTCTAAGTTTCTAGACCATATTCTGGATATCATCTCTTCTAAGTTGTTCATATTGCATGAGAGTAGATTCCTGACCTATTCTCTGAGCCTAGGATCGATCAGAGCCACGAGAGTGCTGTATCAGACCATCCGAACCTGGCTTCAGAAGAACATAGTCGTTATAGGAGTCCAGAGGTAACTATAGAGAAGATGTGAGTAAACGAATTCAATACTTAATGCATGATTTAATTCTGGCATGAGAGCGAGAGTTAACTGTCTGATTTGAGTGATTAGTTGATTAAGATGGCGAGAGTTGGTTAATCATACACATGTCTATTCTAGTTCCATGCAGATCCCATAAACAGATGAAGATAAATCGCTAGGAGGCTAATTGGAAATGCTTTGACATCGATTAGAGTAAACCAGAGAAGTCTAAATCGCCACCTATGAGTTTAGATCTATAGTTTGAGTCGATATGCTTGAGATATTCTTTTAACAATTTATATGCATTGCATCTTATCTATTGTGAATATTAGATTAGGTTTAGTTTATGATTCTTAACCAAAAACCCCAAATCCCATTAGTTTATGACTTTGCTTACTTTCCAGTTTTTTGTTTCTTGCAGATTAGACATTCTCCCTGTGGATCGACACCCTTAGTCCTACAACGTACATCTGTGCACTTGCAGACACTAGGGTTTTATAAATTTTAAACTTTTTGAGGACCAATGGGCTTGTTAAAAAACACAACCCTAGGCCCGCATTGCATCAAGTTTTTGGCGCCGTTGCCGGAGAGGTTTTTAGTTGCTGGAGGTCTAAACCTGGGAGGTTGAAGCCTAAACCAAACTCATAGACACCCTAACTTTTTATTTTTCTGTTTATTCTTTCTTCTTTTTGCCATAGTTTCAGAATCCTTGAAGCATGGATCATCCGAGAAGAAACCCTAATCCCGAGCGAAGGTTTTGCAACCTGTGTGAAGCTCCCTGCACATGTGAATCACCATCCAGGCGTGATTCCGATCATCATGTTCGGCCGAATCATCCGAACCACCACCATAGAGACTCGAAAACTCTAAGCCACCAAGATGAGCCCTATTCGCCACACCTGGTAAACTGTCGACCATCTCATCCCTTACCTCATCAGATTCTGCACCAGAACTTTGAATTTGTTTGAAAGCCAAACTGAAACAGTTCCTTGCCTCCCAAGCCCTCATCAAAGTTTCCCAGCGAACAAGGATACATGTCATCACCATCGACCTTAACAAGAGGTTTGATGACCTCTCTGAGCACGTGAAGACACTGGAGGATTAGAGAACCAAAGACAATGAAGTGTTGACTCAGAGAATGGAGTCTGTCAAGGAATAGCAAGATAAGAACATGTTCAACATTCGACAAAGTGAAAGGGAGCTGCAAACACTAACTTTCAAGATCGATGACTTGGACAAGGAGCTGAATGAAAGCAAGAACAAAACCTACGACTACACATTAGAGCTGTTGTAAGGCGTAGCTAAGGTTGATAACAAGACAAAAGAGCTTGACGTTACTTTAGATAAAGTTGTCTATGCTTTAGATGAAGTAAAAGAGAAAGTTAAAAAACTTTCTAAAGATCATAAGGAGTATGATCTGAACACTGGAACCAATGATTTGGATGCCCAAGACATGCCTGACAACCAGTGGAAGCAAGAGAACAACAATGGAGAAGAAGGGATTGAATAAGTAAGCATGGTGAGCTGGGAGAAGCTGACCGCGGCTGCGAGCACTTCACCCGCGGCCAGGAAAACTTCCACCGCGGCTCCAAGCTCCTCACCCGCGGTGGAGCATGATTCTTCAGACTGGGAGTCCTTTCAACCTCTTTCTGAAACCTGTTCAACTGAAGACCGACCTCATGTGACTAGATCTAGGTTGTTTGATCAAGCTGTCTTCTCAATCACTGCACAAGCATCTTGCAACATAGTTTACACTTGTGACAATGAGCTTCAAGAGAAATTCTCAGAAGATGAAGAGTATGGTTTGTTTGTTGAAGATCCAAACCCTGGGGACAATTCATCTGATGACAACTCAGAACCAATAACCAAGAGCATATCCAGAGAGAGACTGATCGAATTCAACAAATTTGTGAAGTCCATTTCTCTCTACAATGGATTCGATGACATGTGGAAGCAAGGCTGCCTTCAAGTTTTCTTCAGATACAACAAGGAGAACATTTACACTTATTTCGGAAGAGCCAGGTATCTATCATTTCCTATATCATCACCTGATGCAGCTGTTTACATGATTCATCTCAAAGATCCCCAAGAAGCCAGTGACTACACAAACAAGATCAGCAAAGATGCACTTGAAGAGTTCAATCAAGTAGTTCAGACTCTGCCCAAAAGAATTTCATTTGCCAAAGCATGTAGAGACTACATGATCGGCCACTTCTTATGTGATATCAAGGAGTCTATCCAAGAGATGAAAGACTTGTTCACACACGTCCAAGAAGGTAGACCAGTTCGAACTCTACACAAAGTTCAAGACAAAGGTCAATTTCTTATCTCTTGTGACATTAGAGGTAAAAGATTCCTTTATATTCTTTGTGATTCTGGAGCTTGCATTAACATGATGTCCAAAGCTACTGCTTTGAGACTTGGCATTAAGCACATTTCAAGTACCAGGACAAAGATTAGCTTAGCAGATGATTCAAGTGCAACACCAAGAGGGATATCTTGAGATATTCCTCTAAGGATTGGAGATTGCATAGCACCTGTCGATCTATACATAGTGAAGACCAAAGATGGCTCATATCCAGTTATCCTTGGATGGCCTTTCTTACCAACTGCTGGAGCCATCATGGATTGGCCCAATCGGAGAGTTTCTTTTGCAAATAACAACAAGGAAATCTTCTATGAAGCTACACCACTGAAGAGCAAAGGAGGAAAGCAAGCTCAGGCATTTGAACCAGAAGAACTCTGGAGTGATGAAGAACCTGCAAGACAGAACAAGAGGATTTCAAAAAAGACTTGTCTTAGGACAAGATCTTATTTGAACTAAGCCTTTTTCTTTGCAAAGTCTAGCTAAGGACAATAAACCAAAGCACTTGATGGAAGACAACCCATTTAGGTACTTACTTGTTTTTGTTTAACTTTCTTTGTCTATTAAAGTTTTGTTTTTTTTATTTTACACAGGCATTAGTATGCATCTAAAAAAAAAAAAAGAAGAAAAGGAGCTGACCGCGGTCGAGGAGCCTTCAGCCGCGGCCAGAAGAGGTTTTGCTGCAGCCACGAAGACTTGGCCCGCGGCCGCGACACCTTGGCCCGCGGCCGCGACACCTTGGCCCGCGGCCAGCACCAATCCGGCCACCATTGGCCACTTCCACCTCTACCTTGATTCAAATAAATCCAAGTTTGATCAAGCACCACTCCACATCATCCACCATACACCATTTAACATCCTACCAACTCCATAACAACCTCACAATCCATCACCAATACCAGGTAAGTTTTTCTTTTCCTTTATCTTTCAAATTTTCACATACTCTATTTCTCATCTTTGCCTGATTTATTTCACACCGGGGACAGTGTGATTTAAGTCTGGGGGAGGATTTCATCCCTTTCTAACCCCTTTGCATTCTGCATTTTTCTTTAAAATTTTTCAGTTTTTTTTTCGGTTTTTCTTAAAACTTTTCAAAAATATTTTGAGTTTCAAAAAGTGTTTTCAAAGGTCAAATACATTTAGAGGGAATAATGACAAAATCGATGATGATAACCAACCTGTTTCCTTCTACACCAATCATTCATAAAAAAACTCTTTCAAGGTTTAGTACTAGACTAGGCGGTAGCTAGAGTACTTATACTACAAAACCCCACCAGAGGACTTCTATTTATCGAGATCTTTTCTGACAGGATATACTAGCTCATTTTACTTGGACTGAATCTTGACATCTAATTTTCTCATCAATTGCTTTAAGAAGGCATCATGATATATATCTAGGACATCTTTACCCTATTGTTACCACTCTTTGTTGTCCTAGATGGCCAGTTCATCTTTAGCTGGTACCACACCCTTTACCCAAACCTTCATGTTCAAACCTCTTGCACTCTCTCTTAAGTCTATTTCGACAGATATGTGCAAAAACGCAGGAGAGGGAGGAACAGCATAGTTTTTCAGTCACTCAAGAGAAGGACTGAATGAAACCGGGAAGGAAGTGTACCATGCAACCTCAACAAGCCTCATGATGTCTCAAAAAACTAATTCTTAAAGGTCTTTTTCGTGCTTCCTAAGACTCTAAGTCAAAAGGCGGTTTTCCCTTTCTCAAAAAAAAAAAAAAAAACGAAAAAGAGAAAGGAAAGGAAACCAAGAGTCTAGAGAGTCTTAGAAGCCGGAATCATTTGAGCCAAGGCAATAGGTATTAACCTAAGGAATTATGGATTCACAACCAAGACAAAAATCCAAGTCTGGAGGAGTTACAAGGAGAACTTTAAAAAATGAGATCATAAATCTTGAAGCAAGGAGAATGTGACTGGAAACTGTGGGGCATTGACAATTCCATCCTCTCTTGCTGTTTTGCATAATATATTGTCTCTCCAGAAAAAGATAACCCTAAACACATCAATCCTTACCACTAAAAGCCTTTTGATACCTAACCTTGAATGCCTTGTTTAATATCCTTTTGATGAGAATCACTGAAACCTTTAATGAATGTTAAAAGCTAATTGACTGGAAGTTGGTTCGAAGTGTGTGGTTTTCGCATGACGGATTAACGGACTAGTTATGTTTGTATTTTGGTGAGAAATTTCTAGACTTAATCTGATTGATGCATTGTTTATAATTAAGGTTTAGAAGTATGGTTGCTGATATTTTTGAGTTCCCTCACCTTTCTATTAAATTATATTTTTCCAGATTTGATCTTGTTTTGTTTGAGGACAAACAAAGTCTAAGTCTGGGGGAGTTGATAACACTGTATTTGTACCCAGTTTCATCATTGATTTCAAATGCTTTTTCAAAGGTTTTAATCATTTTTAGGAACTTTCATTATGATTTCTATGTATTTGTAGTTTCAAAGCTCTTTTCAGGAAATTTAGAGAAAATCATGGCAAAATGGAAGAAATCCACTTTTTCAGCTCAGAGTCAGACCGTCAGAAGTTCAGCCTCAACTGAAGACTTTCTCACCGTCTGATCCAGCTCAAATTTGGAGACAATCAATAGGCGACAACCAGCTTTCCATAGCACTTTACATCAGGAAGATCCAATAGTGCAATAAAAAAATACATGGAGAACAAGTTGACCAAATTCGTCTGCCCCGAAAGACTCTCACCCATGGCAAACATAAATTTTGCCTGCCGCGGAAGACTTTCACCCCCGGTGGATCCATGACGAGCCACAAGGCCCAAAATCAAAGCCCACTTCGCTATTTCGCTTCAGAGAAGCCCTAAATGAGACCTGGAAAACCTTATGACATATAAATATATTTCTTAGCAGTCCTAAATGGGTGTGTGCTCCTGTAATGAGATTTTGAGCCACCAAACTCTGTTTTTCTAGGGTTAGGCGATGGAGATGGGGATTCTTCCCCTGATCCATTGTTCTTTCTCCTTTCTATCTAATTAACTTTTCTATTCCATCTTTTGCATTATTTCATGTCTTTTATCATTCTTTGCATCATCTAGATTTGTCCTAGAGAGTCAAGTTGTTTGAAGAGTATTCGATAGGCATACATATCGATTAGGATTTCTAAGTTTCTAGACCATATTCTGGATCTCATCTCTTCTAAGTTGTTTATATTGCATGATAGTAGATTCATGACCTATTCTTTGAGCCTAAGATCTATCGGAGCCACGAGAGTACTGTATCATATCATCCATACCTAGCTTCAGAAGAATATAGTCGCTATAGGAGTCGAGAGGTAACTATAGAGAAGATGTGAGCAAACGATTTCAATACTTAATGCATGATTTAATTCTGGCATGAGAGCGAGAGTTAATTGTCTGATTTGAGTGTTTAGTTGATTAAGATGGCGAGAGTTGGTTAATCATACACATGTCTATTCTAGTTCCATGCAGATCCCAGAAACAGATGAAGATAAATCGCCCGGACGCTAATTGAAAATGCTTTGACATCGATTAGAGTAAACCGGAGAAGTCTAAATTGCCACCTATGAGTTTAGATCTATAATTTGAGTCGATATGCTTGAGATATTCTTTTAACAATTCATATACATTGCATCTTATCTCTTATGAATATTAGATTAGGTTTAATTTATGATTCTTAACCAAAAAACCCCCCAAATCCCATGAGTTTATGACTTTGCTTATTTTCCAGTTTGTTGTTTCTTGCAGATTAGACATCCTCCCTGTGGATCGACACCCTAAGTCCTACAGTGTACATCTGTGCACTTGCAGACACTAGGGTTTTATAAAGTTAAAACTTTATGAGGACTAATGGGCTTGTTAAAAAACACAACCCTAGGCCCGCATTGCATCAAGTGGTGACGTATGATGCCTTTAGTAAAAGCACTTCCATGCTTAAGGCAATGCTCGTTGCACTATAAGTGATTTTCCTGCATATGGAATCTTGCAGGTTGCAAAGTAAAAGGAAAATGGGTTGTCCATTATGTGGGAAAAACACAGACAGTTTGTGGTCAACTAACAGTAGAAAGCATGTTTACATGTGTCATAGAAAGAGTCTGGCACCGACACATAGATATAGGGTAACAAAGGCATAGTTTGATGGAAAAGTTGAGCATGGGATGAAGGCTAGGATATAACGGGCCACAATATCTCCCAAATACTGAGAGATTACAAAAATAATTATGAAATTGTAAAGACAAAGGAAAGAAGAAAAAGGTTGTTTGTGTTGCATCGGACTCTGAGAGTGAGAGTGTATCCCGTGAGTCAGAGGAAGAAGAAGAAGAAGTAGATGAGGACGAATTATCCAGATTGAAAAAAGATCAATCTTTTTTAAGTTGCCTTATTGGGAGGTATGTTTCAACAATGTTTTATATAGTTGATCAATTAATTTCTGTTTTTTTTTTGTTTTTTTCTTTGTTAACTAACCCACCTATATTGACTAGGAATTTCCTGTAAGGCACAACTTAGACGTGATGCACGTGGAGAAAAATGTAGTTGCAAGCATCGTCTCTACATTGCTGCATTATGGGAAATCAAATGATGGTCTTCATGCTAGAAAAGGCTTGCAAGTACTTGGTATTTGAAACGATTTGCATCCTAAAACACAAGGTAAAATAACATACTTTCCACCAGCACCTTGGTCTTTGTCCAAGACAGAGAAAAAACATTTTGCAAGTGGCTTTTTGACTTCAGAGGTCTGCATGGTTACTATTCAAACATATAAAAGGGAGTGAAATTGGAGGATTTCAAGGTATCAGGACTCAAATCTCTTGATTATCATGTCCTTATGCAATAGCTTCTCTCGGTTGCACTTCAAGGACTACTTCCTAAGGGTGTTACGTGACTCTGTGCATTCTTCAACCTCCTGTGTCATAGATTTTTTTATAAGGAAAAATTTTCAGTATTGGAAACAAAAATAGTGGAAACTCTGTGCATGTTTGAACGATTCTTTCCTCCAAGCTTCTTTGACATCATGATGTACTTGACAGTGGATCTAGCAAGAGAAGCGAGACTAGGTGGACAGTCTATTTTCGATGGATGTACCCATTTGAAAGGTAAGTTTTTGTTATTGAGTTGTTTCACTTTTTATTATCAAATTGCATTAGTATTACCCATGGGTGTCAGTTTGTGTAGGTATATGAAAGAACTTAAATACTTCGTCCGAAATCCTGCAAGACCAGAGGGTTTGTATTGCAGAGTTTTATCTCGCAGAAGAGTGCATGCATGTCTGTAGTCAATTTCTTAAAAAAAAAAAACTACAAGTGCACAGTTAAACAAGAGTGAAATACGGACTACGAGAGCCTCTCTATCCTCGAAAGTCGTCCTATTTCAGCAGCCAATACTCTTGTGCTTACTGACTCAAAGGAAAAAGTAGCCCATCCTGCTGTCATTCAGAATACTGCTCTGATGGATCCATTCGTGGAGTAAGTATCATAAAATTCCTATCTCAATTCTGATTTATTTTAACTTGAAAGTTTGCTGATTTGTTTCTATTTCTTCTTACAAGTATGCACCTTGAACATCTGCAAGATACTAATGCCAGATGTAGACGAGATGCCACACATGGAGTACCCACACTCACAATCGCGTCTTGGTTAAAAGAACAGCTAAACTCATAGACTCTTGTATTTTTGTATAGTTTATCATATAGTTTTGGCTTGAATATACAATTAGCTTATATATAACTTTTCATAGATATCTATTAACTCAGAAAGACATGAAGATACTCTGAAGTGGTTGACATATGATCCCTGTAATACTGCTAGGTCATATACGGGATATATAGTGAATGGGCAGCGGTTTCACACAACCTCAGTGCATAGGCAAAGTCAGAATAATGGAGTATTTTATGAGGTCACAGGTATGTATAGATCTAGTGCAAGAGACACTTCACAGGTCGTTGATTTGGTTGCATACTACGGGAGGGTCATTGACATTATATTATTGGATTACAATATCTTTTACGTTCCTCTCTTCAAGTGTCAATGGGCAGTTAAAGGTAACGGTGTGAAGATAGAAGATGGCTTCACACTAGTTAGCCTCCATCAAAGCCAAGTATTCTTTTCTAAAGATCCATACATATTAGCCTCTCAAGCCAAGCAAGTCTTTTATTCTAAGGAAGATGATTCATCTTGTTGGTATGTAGTTCTCCGAGGTCCTACAAGAAGATACAATGATGACGATCCGGAAGACGGGAATGTAGAAGTTGGACCGCTGCTGTCAAGCGCTGACATGGACCTTGATGACTTAAATGATAAGGCTACGAATGCCCGAGCAGATTGTGAAGGCATATATGTCTGAAATAATATAGTTTAGGAAATGTGTGTAAAACTTTCCTATTTTGAATGACATTTATGATGGGTTTTCATCTTGCGAATTGTGTTTTGCAGTATATTAATTATTGACTTCTAAATTATTCTAATGTTAGACATGTTTTGATTTCATTTCAGTTTGTGAAATTAAAAGTTTTGTATCTAACTATTTGTCTTCTTGTTTCAGGTGAAGTAATAAGATGGGTTATCTAAAAAGGGGAGCAGGTAAAAAGCAGAAGGCTGCAAAGGATGATGGGATGGAATATATGGGACATATCACTCCACATGGTGAGAAAGAAACAGAGCCCCCGAGGGAACCCGTTACAGAGTCAGTATCAGGAGTAGCTTCTCAGTCAGCAGCACGGGAGTTAAATCAAGAAACCACGAGAGTTGAGAATGAGGTCCATGAAGAAAAAAATAGTGAGGAACAAGGGATAGGTGGGGATGCGATTGAGTCTGACAAACCAGATGATGCAGTTGGGGATGCGATTGAGACTAAGAACGCAGATGATCCAGTTCATCCACAACGTAAGAAACACAGAGGACCAACAAAGATGAAAGACATCGCCAAAGATCCAAATACTCGGGAACAAGTTAACTTCACTGACATGGGAGAACCTTGTGGTCCAGGATAAGTTGCATTATATTGTAGTCCAGGATCAGTTAAATTATCTTCGTATGTTGGTTCCTTGGTGCGAGAACATGTTCTTGTTGTAATAGAGGATTGGAGGAAGATTGGAGATGATCTAAAAACTGTTCTATGGAAATCTTTTCAGGTGACGTTTTCTTTACTTTTACACATGTTCAATATGTAACAAAATATAAACCTTTAGTTTTATATTTGTTTCAATTTGTGTTTGTGTTATTGCAGGCTAGGTTTGAACTTGATGAAGGGTATCAAAAGGCGGCTGTAATTAAGGAAATGAGATGTTTGTGGAGGGCATCCAAGTCACGACTAGTGAGCCAGATCAAGAAAGCTAGTAACAATCAAGCCAGAAATTCGCTACGACCAAGGAATGTTAATCCAGCTGACTGACGTAAATTCGTCAAACTAAAAACCAGCCCAGCTTTTAAGGTATTCATTTATAGTTATGATTATTTTTTTTCATTTATAGTATTAACATTCATGTTGAGTTGGTCAGTGAAAAGTATAAGGAAAGAAGATTCAATCAGATTTCTCACACATTTAGTCGTAGAGGAATGGTCAGACTGGCAGAAGATATGGTAAGTGTCATTTTGTATACTATTTGCATATTCATTATTGAGTTTGTAATGTTATATATTTTGTAAAGAAAGTGAAGAGCCATCTAAGGTGATGAGACTTAGAGAGTTTGGGTTAAGTCTTGTACAAAAAAAGATGGTACCCCTGTGAATACTAACGCTGCTGAGAAGATAATAAGTTATGAAATAACATTTTGTAACAATGGTTTAACAATATGGATTTATGTTTTTCTTTTAGTCTGAGCTTGTTTCTTGTATCTCAAAGAAAGGAAGGTGAAGTCGAGAGTGATGATCCTTCATCCACGACAACAAACATAAGAGAAGATCTACTATCTCAAGTTTAGGACCTGATAATCCTGGTAGGATGAGAGCAATGGGTAGAGGGATGAGTATGAAAAAATTAGCATGTTTTCAAGTCAAGAGCAAGTGTATATTCAGTTGCAACAACAGGGCCATGACTTAGAAGCTGCAATTGCGAAGATGAAAAACCAGATTTGCCGTACTAATACACTTGTGAATGTATACAAAAGTTTGATGAGTGGCTGACTTTGTTGAATGTCTTATGTTACAGAAACAGGAAGCTGAGGTTGGTGAAAATTCAGCATCAAGAGTAAGTAATTAAGCCCTGATCGGTTTAATCATTATATGCGTGTATTAAATTTGTTCAAAACTATGAAATGTGACTTTGATAAACGATGAACATTCTGCAGAGTGTGAACCAACGATCACACCCTAAGTGTGTCTTGGTTGATTGGTCTGGTAGTGATGACAATGTTGGTAAGGGAAGAATTCTTTCCTCTGATCCTGGAGATTTTCTGAATGGCATTTCCTTAGGACCTAACTGTGTTAAAGTCTTGGTTGAAACCGCCGCCAAACCAGAGGCATTTCTTTGGAGACCTGAACCAAACATGTTTACTATTGAGCAAGTGGTTGGAAAAGTGATTGCATGGCCTGCCAATAGTTGTGTTGTTATAGACAATAAGTTCGTACTAGAAGATATTACTCTGAAGGTAATTTTTACTTAGTTAGTACCTTAATAGATTCATTATTTAGTTTCTCCGAAGACAAAATCAGATACCTTATTTTTATATATGTTTTTGTTTGGCAAAGCCCTACCGCATATTCTATAAACAAATGCAAACTTCTGGATTGGGCTGAGAATGAGGGAGTAGTAGTTGCTGAATGTCATTGGCAATCACAAGAACCCAAAGCATTTATGTGGATGTGATATTAGAGCCTGACACATTTCTAAGAAGACCTACAACAAAAATGATTATTCTTGGGGATGCCTTGAAGTCATTCGTCGGATGGCCCGCAAATAAGATTGTGTTTCTGACAACCTCAAGTGAAACAAGTTCGAAAGCCTCTATTGAGAAATCTGCATCAACTCCTCAGTTTGTAACACCTCCACCATCACCTCCTCGAAGATCTCCTCGGCGATCTCAGGTAAGTTTGTACTCATTGTTCTTTGTTGTTTAATTTATCTTACATATGTTACTTATATATGCCTTGCTCGTTATAAATTTGTATTGTACTAAAGGATACATTGTTCACATGGCAGCATAACGTTGATGATGTTTTCTCATACTTAATATCAAAGGAAATAGATGATGAAAACGAAGATCTAGAACCAAAGTTAGTATATGAATGTCAAATGAGGCAAGACTGGTTGAAATGGAAAGATGCTATACAGCTTGAACTAGATTTTTTTTAATAAACAAAATGTATTTTGACCAATTGTACTCACACCTTGAGATGTGAGACCGGTTGGATACAGATAGGTTTTTGTTCGAAAAAAATGAGAAAAACAAGATTATGAGATACAAAGCTCGTCTTGTGGCACAAAATTTTTCTCAAGATCTGGAATAGATTATGAGGAAACATATTCTCCCGTTATAGATGTAATCACATTTAGATTCCTGATGAGTCTAGCTGCTGATGAAAATCTATAGATGTGTCTCATGGATGTCGTTACAGCATATTTATATGGAATATAAGATATAGATATCTATATGAGAATCTCTGACGGATTTAAAATGCCAGCAGCATTATATTCTAAACCCAAAGAGTTATGTTCAATAAATTACAAAGATCATTATATGAACTAAAACAATATGGACGTATGTGGTACAATCATCTCAGTGAACATTTAATGAAAGAAGGTTATGTGAATAATTATATATGCCCATGTGTTCTCATCAAGAAAACAACATATGGATTTGTAATTGTTGCGCTACATGATGATCTAAATATTATTGGAACTCAAGGGAAATTACAGAAAGCATCAAATTATTTGAAAGGGGAATTCGAGATGAAAGATCTCGGACAAACAAAGTATTGTCTTGGCTTACCAATTGAGCATTCTGAGAAAAATATATTTGTGCACCAATCCACATATACCAAAAGAGTACTAAAACGCTTCAACACGGATAACACAATTCCTTTAAGTACTCCTATGGTCGTTAGATAACTTAAGGTTGAGAATGATATATTCCGACCACATAAGGAAAATGAAGAGATACTTGGTCCTGAAGTATCATATCAAAGTGAAATTGAAGTCTTTATGTACCTTTGATATATCATGGTTTTTATGGTTTTTGACCATGATATTGGTCTTATTTAGAGAGTCTTTTTAGTGTTTTTCGAGTCTTTTGGAGTCTTTACAGGTCTTAGGTGCGTTTGGAGCTTAATTCGATATGTTGGAGCACTTTGGAGCTAAATCAGGATCAAATTCGTGAAGGATAAATTATGTGCTTTAGTGTCGCTCAACATCATGGAGAGTGACGCTCGACACCGATCGCAGAAATAAAGACAACGTAATTTTGTCCAAGTTTTGAAGAATCTCTTGGGCCCAGAAGTCTCCAATATTTACAAGGAAGCCCAACACATGATTTTTAGTATTTATTAGGGTTTTTAGCCACCAATATCGATACCTTATACTTTCTGAGAGAGACCTTTTGATTTTTGTTCTTCGAGACTTTGAGAGAGCTTTTAGGGAGACAAGTCTGAAATTCTGTTCGGGAGAGAGAAGGTTTTGAACCTCTGTTTAATTATCTATTTACTGTTTTCTGCAATCTATTCAAACATGTTCATTGTTTCAATCTTCATGTCCGAGTACTTAGCTTGTTAGGTTTAGGGTTCTCATAAAGGATTTTATTGGATGTTGGATTGATTGATTAGTTAGGGTTCATAATCTATTTAGTTCTTCACCATAGGTTGTTCTTAAAGCTAATTCTGGACTGGCCACCTAGAACTTAGATCATTAGGTTAATTGGTTGACACGGAAGTGTAATTGAATAACTAGAAAAACCTAGGGTGAGCAAAGCAGCTATTCGCAAAGGAATTTGGTTTAGATACTTTGTGAACATATCGAACTTGAGCATTAAAGCTGGTTTAAATCTCTAGGGTTTGCAAAGAAATTCGAAATTATAAGATTTAGACTTAGATAATTCTCACAATGGAAGTTGGTTAATTATAATTTTGTGATTTGAGTTCAAGAACCGTGCTTAACACTGAATCCTGATTAATCGATTTATCTGCATTCTTTGATATCCTGAGAAACGCCCTAAGCCTAATTTCCATCCATTCTAGTTTACGAAATGTTTTTATTGCATTGTTATTTTTACTTCTCATTATTCTGCTTAGCTTAATTCGAATTCTAATAGGTTTATTGAGTGAATTTCTCGTCTCTGTGGTTCGACCCCATCAACTACAACTGCACATATGTGCTCTTGAAGAGTAGCTTAAGGATTTTCGCCATTAGACTTTAGTTCTTGAGTTTCGACCAAGTTTTTCTTAGTGACGAGCGACACCCCTAGTGGTGTCGGTCGACACCCATCGTTTTTCTTAATTTTATTTTTACTTTGTTACTTACATTGCTCTTTTCTTTGTCTCAGAAACCATCAGAGATGAAGAACGCATTGGCATTGGTTCGTGATGATGCTGGAGTCTGGAGAGACCAAGAGGGTCATGTGTGTAATGAGAGTGGCCAGTGACTTGATGGAGATGCTAATATCATTGCACCTGCAATCGATGTTAATGAGAACGTCGCACCTGCAGCGCATGGTAATGAGAGGAATGCTGCAATTATTCAGAACCAGAGGAATCATGTAGTTGCACGTGGTAGGACACTTGGTGACTACAATAGGCCTGAGAAATTCTATGCAAATCGGTCTGCAATTCGAGCTCCTGCGTTTCAGAGACTTTGAGCTGAAGCCTGTGTACTACACTCTTGTCGGTCAGCATCCCTTTCATGGTCTTTCTCATGAGCACCCTATGGATCACATCGAGAGGTTTGAGGACTTGGTTACTGATGTGTCGGTGTGGTGAGGGTTGTCAAGTTTTACCTTAAATGAAATCAATAGCCGCAAGTGCACAGCTGATCGATTGTAGTACTTAGGGATCGAATCCACAGGGAAGGAGGATCTTTTCCTGCAAAAGCCTTTGAAAGAAATATAAAGTAAGGAAGTCTAGAACCAAACGGTTTTTGTGCGGGTTTTGGTAGTTTGTTTAAAATGTAAAAACGAAATCTAAAAAGAAACTACGGGAATTAAATGGCCTAATAACTAAACTTAACGAAAATGAGTAAAAACGAGAAAAACGGATATTCTAATGACTTAAATGAAAATCGACTAAAAAGGAATGAGAATATTGAACTAAAGCTTGAAATAAAAACGGTGTGAATCTATAGGAACGAAGGCGTTGGGCTTCAGGGAAGTTTTCTCACGGGTACGAACGATTCAAAACATTGCTAGAGAGTAAAATTGATAAGATCTTAGCTTAAACTTTTCGAACTGGAGTCACGGACGTATGAATACGCCACTTTCGTGATCATAGAAAACTATCTCTCTCGACCCTGACCAGTAGGTTTCCACTCTAGCCCTGGAAAAGAAGAGATGCATTATGTTTAAGACTCGTCAGCATTCACAAATCGCCCATAGGTAGGTTTCCACTCCTATGTTTGTTTTGCTCTCCCAAACTAGATCTGACACCGGATGAACACTTTCGTGTCACCAAGCATCTGGATCAGATTGCAGTTCATGACGCTACTCTCATGCAGTTAAAACGAATTCAGAAGAAAAAGTTCTAAGATTCGGCTCAAAAGCTTATGGAATCCTCATCGAACATATAAATCCCCATCGAAAATCCCTTAATCCCAACAATAAAACTACTCAGACATAATGAACGAAATCAGTAACATAGTATTAATAAGTAGAATAGAAACCAAAATTGAAAAAGAAAGAACAAGGGTTCAAGAGACAAATCTCTCTCTCCCTAAAAGCTATAGTAAAAACAATAAGAAAAATATGAGGTAATGATTCGGTTCTCCTTTTTAGGGTTCCTAAAACATGTATTTATAGTGCTCAAGACATCTCTGGACGTCACTTAGGGTTTCTCCAAATGAGGGAATCATTGTGGGCTTCAAAAATGGGCCTTCGGGCTCGGAGTTGGCTGGCCGCGGTCGGGATGGCTGTGACCGTGGGGAATGGATGGCTGGCCGCGGTCGCGGTGCTTCTGACCGCGGGAAATTGCTTGTTTGCCGCGGATGGAAACGCTTGCCGGCTGGTTTACGGGACATCTTGCTCTTTGCATATCTTTTCATTGAACCGTTGGATTGCCAAGCTGTAAAGTGTACTGGAAAGCTGATACTTCCATCTTTAAGATCTCCAAATTTGAGCTGGATCATACGGTGAGAAGGCCTTCACTCAGGGGTGAACTTCTGACGGTTTGACTTTGAGCTGAAATCTGGTTTTTTATCCATTTTGTTAAGCTTTTCCCTAAGTTACCTGAAAAGAGTCTTGAAACTACAAATACTAGAAAAACGTAATAAAAATACTTGAAAGCAATTAAAAACATAGAAAAAGTATTTCAAAACGATCCATAAAAGTGGTCAAAATACGGTGTTATCAACTCCCCTAGACTTAAACCTTTGTTTGTCCTCAAACAAAGCAAAAGCCTAAACTGGTTAAGTGAAAACAAAAATAGGAAATGCACAAATCTCATAGACATGAACTCCTAAACTAGGACCAAAGATAGTGCATCAATCCACAACTTAGTCTAGAAAATTCTCACCAATGCACAAGAGATACTAGTCCACTTTTTCCATCATGCAAAACTTAAACAATCTATCTTGATTCCAATCAACTAGCTCTCTACATTCATTAAGTTCAATAGTGAGTTCTCATTAAAGACATCATCCAGGGTAGACGGCGTTTGGCATTAAAGGGCTGTTTAAGTGGTGGAATTAAAGTGTTTCGGGTTACCTGAAGATCTGGAGGATGCAAGATAATATGCAAAACCGCAAGAGAGATAAGGACCTGTTGATGACCGCAATTTTCAGTCACTTCTTCTTGCCAAATGTTGTTGCATAATCCTTCCTCCTTTGTTGTAAACAGCTATTCCCCCAAACTTAGATTCTTTCCGGGAATCAGAAAATGATCTCCAAAACTCCATAAAATTCAAACTCCAGTTGCCTTGGGACTTAGAATTCGACCTCTCTAGACTCTCTAAGGCTTTTATTTCCTTTCCTTTCTTATTTTCGGATTTTTTTTTTTTGAAAAGGAAATGCCTTTTAAAGAGAGAGAGAGACTAGAGGACGAGATTGTACCAAAATTTGAGATTTTTCTAAGGCAAACTGAGCTTCCTCTTGTGTTGAATCCTTCCGGGAACTTTTCCGGCAAATCGCATGTCTCTGTCCTTAGTGACTGAAAACTGCGTCGTTCATTTTTCTCTCCAACGTTTTTGCACTTATGCAATAAGACAATAGAAAACAAGAGTGCATGTGGTTTGAAAGAGGATTGGTTAAGGTGGGGAACTAGCTAAAGATGAACTAGCCATTCAGGATCAACTGAGAGTGGTAAAACGATAAAGGAGTCCTGAATGTATGATTCGTTTCCCTGGTCTAATGCTTCAATGAGAAACTTAAGTCCAAATTAAGTCCAAATAAAACAGAGCTAGTGTATCCCTTCATCTAAATCGAAATCATTCAAATTGCTCTGGGGTACTTCGTTTCAAATGTGCTTAGCTACCGCCTAGTCTAGTCCTAAATCATGAATGAGCAAGTCACTTGGAACAGTCTAAAGCACACAGTCAACTATCATTGATTCATGTTCACCATTCCCTTTAAAACGTATTTTGTTTTGAAAACCGATTTTGAAAAACTTTAAGGAAAAAGCAAAAAGTGTAGATAATGCAAGACTCATGAAAGAAAAGTGGTTAGAAAGGGATGAAATCCTCCCCCAGACTTAAATCACACTGTCCTCAGTGTGAAACAAGTCGAGATTGGATGAGAAAAATGCATAGATAATCGAATTGGTAAAGGAAAAGAGAACTTACCTGGATCTGGGATGCTGGTGGAGATGAACCGGATTCATTCGAAGAGGTTTGGGAAGGTGATTGTTGGTGATGAAGGTGGTGGAGGGTGATGAATGAGGTGGAGTGGGGATTGGTGAGGTGAAATGAGGTGAAGTGGGTGGTTTGGGGTCGGGTTTGATCTCAACGACCATTTACCGCGGTCAGGAGTCACGCGACCGCGGTAAACAGGTGCTTGGCCGCGGTCAGAAACACGTGACCGCGGTCGATCATACGTTTCCCGCGGTCAGAACGTCTGCAACCGCGGGGGCTTATTTCGTGGCCTCTTCCTGCTTCTTCTTGGTTCCTGCTGGGCTGAGCAGTCAGGGACCATCCTTCTTTTTGGTTTTTTCAGGTTTTTTGATTTTTTTGGCTTTTTTATTTTATAAGAAACACCTGAAATTAAGAAAAAGAAAAAGATCAATAGAAAAAGAAAGAAAATCTTAAAGAAAACAATACCTAAATGGGTTGCCTCTAATTAAGCGCTTTTGTTTTAAGTCGTTTAGCTTGACTTTTGGTGTTGGACGTGGCTTATGCCAATGAAGAAGACCTTGTCCTGAGACAAGTCTTTTTCGACATCTCCTTGCTTTGCCTAGCAGGTTCTTCGTCACTCCAAAGTTCTTCTTCAAACTCTTCTGTTGCAGAACGTTTTCCTGCTTTGCTGTTGTATGGGACATCTTCTGTGAAGACATCTTTGTCGATATTAGCAAATGAAATCCTCTGGTTTGGCCAGTCCATTATAGCTCCGGAAGTTGATAGAAAAGACCATCCGAGAATCACTGGATATGCTGCATCTCTCGTCTCGACAATGTAGAAATCGACAGGCACTATGCAATCTCCTATTCTCAAGGGAATTTCATGAGCTATTCCTTGAGGTGTTGCATTTGAATCATCAGCTAGACTAATCTTTGCTCTAGTCCTGCGCAGGTGTTTAATACCAAGTCTCAAAGCAATTGCCTTGGACATCATGTTAAGACAAGCTCCAGAATCACATAGCACGTTTTAAACATTTCTCCTCTAATAGAACAAGAGATAAGAAACTGATCTACACCTTCGATTTTGTGAAGTGTTCGAACAAGTTTACCTTTTCTGGCATGATTGAACAAATCTTCTATCTCAGGGATTAATTCTTTGCTCTCACAGAAGTAATGGCCTATTATGAAGTCTTTGCAAGCTCTGGCAAAGGTGATTCCTTCAGGCAAATTTCGAACCACATCATTGAATTCGTCGAGCTTTTCCTTGCTGATTTTGTTGGTGTAGTGGCTGCAGTCTTCAGGCTTTTTGAGGTGAATCGCATAGACAGCTACTTCTGGTGTTGTCATGTATCGAGCTCTCATAAAGTATCTATGGATATCCTCTTTAGACTCCTTGCAGTACCTGAAAAAAGACTTGCAAACGACCAAGCTTCCAGATTTCATCAAAACTTAAGTGAGCAGGGAATGACCTGACTACGTTGTTGAATTCCATTAGCTTCTCTCTACTGATGTTGTTTGTGATCCATTGAATTTCTTCTGAACTGTCTTCTGAGGTATGTCCTGCGTTTGGATCTTCTACAAACAACCCATACTCTTCATCTTCAGAGTATTGTTCTTCATACTCATCTTCACAAGACAAAGCCATATTGCAGGGCCATGACTTGTCCTTGTCTTCAGATCGTTGGGTGCAGATGGAGCAAACCAGTTGTTGATGGAGCGGTTTAGTCATCCCAGGAGGTGTATCAGACGTACAGATGCTTGTATGAGTAGAACGGGACTGTTTTGGAACGTTTTTCCGGTTGGCCATGACTGCAGGTGACGCGACGCGGGAAAACGACCATGGGCCGCGGGTAGGCCTAACACGACCGCGGGAATTGGCTTCCTGGCCGCGGTCGGAGGCGACGCGACTGCGGGGATTGGTCTCCGAGTTGATTTGCTGCTGTTGCTTGCTCCTTTGCTTCCTGGATCGTCTCCTGGGTCTTCTGGCTTGATGTACTTCCTCTCTAGACTTGATTCTTTAGTTTTGGTTGCTGGAATCTGCTCTCCAAGCCCTTGCATGATCTCCTCAACCTTTTCTTCAACTTCATCAAGAGCATAGACTACTTTGTCCATGGTTAAGTCAAGCTCTTCGGTTTTGTCAATGACTTTGTAAACCTTCTATGAAACTTCGATCGTGAAGTCATAAGACTCGTTCTTAGCTTCGTTTAGGGCTTTGTCCACATCATCAAGTTTGAAATCCAGGTCCATGACTTTGTTTTTGGTGTTGCGAAGCTCATAGGTGTGCTTTGCTTGCTCTTCCTCCATGCTGTTGAATCTATTAGCGATCATAGCTGCGTCCTTGGTTGCTCGTTCTTCTATTGAATTGACTTGTGAGGCTACGTTATCAGTTTTCTCATTGAAAAGTTTCGATATCCCGTCAATCCTTTTGTTTAGAGCAGCTGTCGCGGTTGCTTGAGCTTCTATGAACTGTCAGATCACGCCTTCGAGCTGACTCAATCTGTTGCTGAGCTGGACATTCTCATCTCGGTGGAGAATTTGGTGAGGTAGGCGATGCATAGGATATCTAGGGTTAGCCATTGGAGGAACGTAGTAGGGCTCGTTCTGGAACGTTCTGTAGTCTTTGGTTCGAATTTCTTCGTAGAGATCGCGTAGATGCTGCTTCTCTCTGCGTCTGGTGGCTTGAGGAGTGTTATAGAAACCTTCCTCATAGTGTATATTTCGATTTATAGGATCCATATCCTCTGAAATGGAAACAAAATAACCGAAAAATGGAAATATGCAGAAAAAGGGGTTCTAGAGTCGATTTACCAACCTTTCTCGGGGTTTTGCGGAAAAGAAAACGCGTGCCTTCACCGGCAACGGCGCCAAAAACTTGATGTGTCGGTGTGGTGAGGGTTGTCAAGTTTTACCTTAGATGAAATCAATAGCCGCAAGTGCACAACTGATCGATTGTAGTACTTAGGGATCGAATCCACAGGGAAGGAGGATCTTTTCCTGCAAAAGCCTTTGAAAGAAATATAAAGTAAGGAAGTCTAGAACCAAACGGTTTTTGTGGGGGTTTTGGTAGTTTGTTTAAAATGTAAAAACGAAATCTAAAAAAAAACTACGGGAATTAAATGGCCTAATAACTAAACTTAACGAAAATGAGTAAAAATGAGAAAAACGGATATTCTAATGACTTAAATGAAAATCGACTAAAAAGAAATGAGAATATTGAACAAAAGCTTGAAATAAAAACGGTGTGAATCTATAGGAACGAAGCGTTGGGCTTCAGGGAAGTTTTCTCACGGGTACGAACGATTCAAAACATTGCTAGAGAGTAAAATTGATAAGATCTTAGCTTAAACTTTTCGAACTGGAGTCACGGACGTATGAATACGCCACTGTCGTGATCATAGACAACTATCTCTCTCGACCCTGACCAGTAGGTTTCCAGTCTGGCCCTGGAGAAGAAGAGATGCATTATGTTTAAGACTCGTCAGCATTCACAAATCGCCCATAGGTAGGTTTCCACTCCTATGTTTTTTTTGCTCTCCCAAACTAGATCTGACACCGGATGAACACTTTCGTGTCACCAAGCATCTGGATCAGATTGTAGTTCATGACGCTACTCTCATGCAGTAAAAACGAATTCAGAAGAAAAAGTTCTAAGATTCGGCTCAAAAGCTCATGGAATACTCATCGAACATATAAATCCCCGTCGAAAATCCCTTAATCCCAACAATAAAACTACTCAGACATAATGAACGAAATCAGAAACATAGTATTAATAAGTAGAATAGAAACCGAAATTGAAAAAGAAAGAACAAGGGTTCAAGAGACAAATCTCTCTCTCCCTAAAAGCTAAAGTAAAAACAATAAGAAAAATATGAAGTAATGATTCGGTTCTCCTTTTTAGGGTTCCTAAAACATGTATTTATAGTGCTCAAGACATCTCTGGACGTCACTTAGGGTTTCTCCAAATGAGGGAATCATTGTGGGCTTCAGGAATAGGCCTTCGAGCTCGGAGTTGGCTGGCCGCGGTCGGGATGGCTGTGACCGCGGGGAATGGATGGCTGGCCGCGGTCGCGGTGCTTCTGACCGCGGGAAATTGTTTGTTGGCCGCGGGTGGAAACGCTTGCCGGCTGGTTTTCGGGACATCTTGCTCTTCGCGTTTCTTTTGATTGAACCGTTGGATTGCCAAGCTGTAAAGTGTGCTGGAAAGCTGATACTTCCATCTTTAAGATCTCCAAATTTGAGCTGGATTAGACGGTGAGAAGGCCTTCAATCAGGGGTGAACTTCTGACGGTTGGACTCTAAGCTGAAATCTGGTTTTCTATCCATTTTGTTAAGCTTTTCCCTAAGTTACCTGAAAAGAGTCTTGGAACTACAAATACTAGAAAAACGTAATAAAAGTACTTGAAAGCAATTAAAAACATAGAAAAAATATTTCAAAACGATCCATAAAACTGGTCAAAATACAGTGTTATCAGTTACCAGCATCAAATACAACGGAGTGTCCAATGATTACCTTTTCTACAAGCTGTTTCCTTATTCTCTTGCTGGAGAAGCAGAGAAGCAGCTAACTGGCTGAAGCAGTTGGAGCCAGGATCACTTACTACCAGGGAAGAGACCAGGAACGCCTTCCTGAACAACTTCTATGGCGATGCCAGGTCTGAGGAGCTGAGACTCAAGATCTCCATTTTCTCTCAAGGACCGACTGAGGCATTCAAAGCCGCTTGGGTGAGATTCAGGTCGTATCAGCGAGATTGTCCCCATCATGGTTTCATCACCGATATGCAGCTGTTGGGTATTTTCTTCAGAGGTGTTGATTGGAGGTATCAGATGGCTCTTGATGCTGCAAGAAATAGGAATTTCAACACCAGGTACCCTGAAGATGCTGTTGTTTTCATTGAAAACTTGGCATCTAGCAAAGTACCAACAATGCAGTCTATCAGCGAAGGAAGCAGACTGGGAACATGGATGGATCGCAGGTTGCTGAGGTGAAGGCTAAGCTAGACTATGTGCATAGTCTTCTTGTGGGTAAGAAATCTTTCAGATTTGCTGCAAAGGTTAAGAATTTCGAACCAGATGAAGCACTTGAGGAAGAGGATGTTAACATCATCAATGGAGCTGGATTTCAGGGTCAGAGATTTGGTACTCAGCAAGGAAACATGAATTACAGTGAGAATAATCAGAGGAATACCTTCACAGGTAATGAGAACTCTTCTGGTTACAACTCCAAACCTGATCAGTACCAGACATCCTACTCCAACAACAGTTTTTCAAGGAACTATGGTTCTCCTCCTCCTCAAACTCCAGATAATGAGGTGAAGTCTATGCTGGAACATATCCTGGAAGGTCAGCAGAAGATGACTGTGGACTTTAATGGGAAGATTGATACTCTGTATCTGGATCTGAATAGAAAAATCGAAACTCTGAACACTCATGTCAAGAAGCTTGATACTCAGGTTGCTCAGACTGCATAGTCTGTAAAAAAGCAAGAAGGATTCCTTCCTAGGAAGACTGACACCAATCCTAGGCATTACTGCAGTGTCATCTCGTTGAGAAATGGTAAAAAGTTAACTCATGCTCTTAAAAAGGGTGTTTCTGAGGATGAAATCGTGGAATTGTAGGAATCTGAAGAAGATTTCAAAACTGCAGAGCCGGTGTCGAGCGACAGCACCACTAGTGTGGCGCGACACCAAATCGAGACGAAGAAGAAACCAGCAGTGTCGAGCGATACCACCACTAGTGTCGAGCGACATCAGCCACCAACTGAAGCAGATATCAAAGAAGCCAAAGCCAGCAGAGGAAAGAGTTTACAAACCTAAGATTCCTTACCCAAGGAGTCCTAAGAACTCTAAGCAGGAGCTAGATGATGAAGGATGCAAGGCTTTGATGGAGAAGTTTGTGATTGAAATTCCTTTGGTTGATGCTGTGAAGATTAATCTTGTTCTTAAGCGTTATGTGAAGAGGATGGTGACTAATAATCTGAGTCATGAGGAAGGAGTGATGATGATTTCTGAATAGATCATTGTTGTGATTCAGAAAAGATTTCAGAGAAGCTCTCAAACCCAGAAAGCTTTGACTGCTCTATCTTCTCAGAGATGTTCAAGAGATCGCTGTGTGATCTTGGTTCGAGTGTTGACCTAATGCCACACTCTGTAGCTGTTAGCTTTGGGATGATTGACTTCAAGCCAACAAAGATCTCTTTGATCCTAGCAGATCGATCGAAAAGAATCCCAAAAGATGTCTTGGAGGATGTTCCGATTAAAGTTGGTGATTACATAATTCCTACAGATTTCGTGGTTCTGGAATATGGAGAGGAACCCAAAGATCCTCTTATCCTGGGAAGATCATTTTTAGCTTCAGCTGGGCGGTGATTGATGTCAAACATGGTAACTTTGATCTCCACCTGGGAGATACATCCATGAACTTCAAGATGAAGAAGCTGAAGGATCCAACCATAGATGGTCAGACATTCCAAGTCAGTCCAGTACTGGAAGTAATAGTTGGAGATCAGAAGGTGCTTGATGATGAGAAGGTGATAGATCAACCTGAGTTGACTAAGACATCTACAGAACTAGTAGCTGCTATTGAGCAGAAATATCAAAACATCATGCTCCATTCAACTCCACCAAAGCAAAGGTACGCACCTCTTGAGCCTAATCCTAATTCTTGTGATATCAGCAGAACTGATTTGAAAGATGCAGACTCTGTCTCACGATGCAAGCTACGAGATTATCGTAGAGCACTTGGTTTTTCGATTGATAATATTGCAGGGAATACGTTAAAGCTGTCCAAACACAGATCTCACCCTGGTGCTATTCCGGCATTCCTTGGACGACCTCATGCGCACAACGCTTACACACCACCATGGATGAGACGATTTTCACAGAGACATTCTTTGCCACTATCTTATCCACCAGATGCATAGTCCATTCATCAAGTCAAGTTAATGACTTAAAACAAGCGCTTGGTGGAAGACAATCCACTGGTAAGTTTGTACATAAGTCTTTTTGTTTCAGTTAATTTTCATTTTTCCTTTTCGTGTTTTAGGTGAAGCAGAGGCTGGTGTCGAGTGACAACACCATCGATGTCGCCTGCCACTTGCTTCTGTTCACAAAAAAATTAGGAAATCAGGAAACCAGAATCAAACCAGAAATTTGGATGGATCTGCTGCAATTCGGTACGAGGAGAACGAGTGTCGCACGACACCATCATCAGTGTCGGTCGACACCATCATCGCAGCCAGGTAAGTTCTCCGTTTTACTGCGTTTCTCTGTTTTCTTTCTTTTGTTTCACCACATTCGGGCTAGATAACACTGGGTATAGTGTTGTTTAAGTCTGGGGGAGATAGTCGCTGACATTGTGTTTGTTTTTCTTATGATTCAGTCGTGTCAAATTTTTTTTGAGTTATTATGCTGACCTTTCATCTAACTGAGATTATTATGCTTTTCTTGGAATTATTATGCTGATCTTTCATTTAAGTGACCATTGCTGAAGAATCAGTCTAGATCCAACTATTAAAAAATCGAAAGGCTGACCAGTTGACTAGAGGCGTCCATGTTTTCAACAAAGTCCACTAACCTGAACTAATTTATGAACTCTTTCTTTTACCTCATTGATGTGACTGATGTTCATATAGCTTGATTCATTGTTCATACTTGACAAATGAAAGCCTGTGTGAGATCTAAAATTGGTGTTTCTCTCCCTTATGATCAGTATAAAAAAAAAAGAAGGAAAAAGGCGAAAAGATTGAAATGATTTTCTTCTAGGAGTAAAGGGCTACGAAAATTTCCAATGATCCCATTATTTTTCTTCTACGAAGGAATGATCACACAGAGGAAGGAAGCGAGGGGTAGGAAAGTTTCCTATGACCCCATTATTCGCCGAAAACCTTTGATACATAGTAAGGAGACAAATCGGGGATTCGATGGCAAACACCATCAATACTCGCATCTTTAACCTTATCGTGTATATGCCATAAAAGATGAGAGTGCGAAAAAAATAAGTCTGGGGGAGAGAAAAGTACCAGAGTTCGTATGGCTGATTTGTCAAAGTATAGCACGGGAAAGAGTCTAGAAGGTTCTTAGTATTGGAATCATTGATAAGACCCAGCGATGAGGGTTTATAGACAATGTTGTAGAATTTTGGACTTAATCTGGGAAGCTGTGAATGTCCGCGGAGAAGTAAATGGTGGTTTGATTTGATATTGAAGCAGTATTTGAATTACAGGTTGATCGATCAAAGCGATGTTCAGGTGAAAAGTTGAATCTCCGTGTTTTTCAAACCTCTTTCTCTTGCTTGGTATTCTGTTTGCTTGAGGGCAAGCAAATGCTAAGTCTGGGGGAGTTGATATATCATGGTTTTTATGGTTTTTGACCATGATATAAGTCTTATTTATAGAGTCATTTTAGTGTTTTTTGAGTCTTTTATAGTCTTTACAGGTCTTAGGTGCGTTTGGAGATTAATTGGATATGTTGGAGCACTTTGGAGCTAAACCAGGATCAAATTCGTGAAGGATAAATCATGTGCTTTAGTGTCGCTTGACACCATGGAGAGTGAAACTCAACACCGATTGCAGAAATAAGGAAACGTGATTTTGTCCAAGTTTCGAAGAATTTCTTGGGCCCAGAAGTCTCCAATATTTACAAAGAAGCCCAACACGTGATTGTTAGTATTTATTAGGGTTTTTAGCCACCAATATCGATACCTTAGATTTTCTGAGAGAGACCTTTTGATTTTTGTTCTTCGAGACTTTGAGAGAGCTTTTAGGGAGACAAGTCTGAAACTATGCTAGGGAGAGAGAAGAATTTGAACCCATGTTTATTTATATATTTACTGTTTTTTACAATCTATTCAAACATGTTCATTGTTTCAAACTTCATGTCTGAGTAGTTAGCTTGTTAGGTTTGGGGTTCACATAAGGGATTTCATTGGATGTTAGATTGTTTGATTAGTTAGAGTTGATAATCTATTTAGTTCTTCACCATAGGTTGTTCTTAAAGCTAATTCTGGACTGACCACCTAGAACTTAGATCATTAGGTTAATTGGTTGACACGAAAGTGTAATTGAATAACTGGAAAGAACCTAGGGTGAGCAAAACAGCTATTCCCAAAGGAATTTGGTTTAGATGCTTTGTGAACATATCGAACTTGAGCATTAAAGCTGGTTTAAATCTCTAGGGTTTGTAAAGGAATTCAGAATTCTAAGATTTAGATTTAAATAATTCTCACAATGGAAGTTGGTTAATTAGAATTTTGTGATTTGAGTTCAAGAACCATGCTTAACACTGAACCTTGATTAATAGATTTATCTGCATTCTTTGATATCCTGAGAAACGCCCTAAGCCTAATTTCCATCCATTCTAGTTTAACAAACGTTTTTATTGCATTGTTATTTTTACTTCTCATTATTCTGCTTAGCTTAATTCGAATTCTAATAGGTTTATTGAGTGAATTTCTCGTCTCTGTGGTTCGACCCCTGCAATACTACAACTGCACATCTGTGCTCTTGCAGAGTAGCTTAGGGATTAAACTTTGAGCAGATCAACCTTGCCAATTGTACACGACCTGACATATCATTTGTATGATTCAGCTCGTTTCCTACACGAAGCCCAATCATAAACAGGATATGTGTTCACGATCAGAGGCACTGCTATATTTTGGTGTTCTTAGAAACAGACACTTGTGGCCACTTCTTCAAATCATGCTGAAACCATCGCGCTCCATAAATCAAGTAGAGAATGTGTATGGCTGAGATCAATAAGTCAGCAAATCCAATCACGCAGTGGAATTTGCCTAAATAAACCAACTGTCTTATATGAAGACAATGATGAATGTGTTGCCCAGATAAAGGAAGGATACATCAAAAGTGATAGAACCAAACATATGCCTCCAAAGTTTTTCTTATACACTCAAGAAATCGAGAAGAATAAAGAAATTGAAGTAAGATATGTTCAATCATGTGAAAATACAGCAGATCTCTATGAAATCATTGTATACCACTATGTATTGGAAACATGTTCATAATATTGGAATTGCATCATCGGCAAGACTTATAAAATGACATCTTAGTCATTCAGGGAGAGCTTGTGTAGTTGTACTTTTTTTACCTTCTTGTAATTTTTTTCACTGAGTTTTCCTTGAAACGTTTTTAACAAAGCAACAAAGACATAATGCAAGAGACAATAGTGACACTGGTCTCCAAGGGAAAGTGTTATGAAAGAGAGATAACCTGAAACACTCCTCTAAGAAATTATTTATTCTCTCGTCTCATCCTTCATTATAGCGTCTCCCTCGCGGGTCCCTCACCTTTTAATGAGCTTTGAAATCTCCAATTTGTCCTTGTAGTTTTGTAAGAAGTAAATTATAAATTGAAAAATCGGCCAATCATAAATAAGCAGAGATAAACCAATCAAGAGCGGCGAAAAAATAATTCGTCCAATGAGATATAAGCATGAGTAGCCAATCAGAAACGAGCTTCTCAAAATTTTACCAATCAGGAGCGTGTCGACATTTTTTTAGGCGCCAAAAATTTAACCAATCAGAACATGCTTTGTCTTCTTGTCGGGGACCAGGTTGAAAGAGAAACCATATTTGACCAGCTCGCTCGCTTCACCCCAGCGATCGCTAGAGAACGAATTCTCAGAACTCGAATCCTTCTTGACATTTTGCTGCACTCATCCCACATTGAAGCTTAATCGAGGTAGTTGACATTTCGTTGGATATTCTTCTTCATTTTGTATTGGAAAGTCGTTGCCCTAGAACCACGATTGGGATTAAATTCGATTATTGAATAGGCAATGGTATACTATGGAAATGGTAATTGGTTGCTAATCGAATAGGTATTTATTGGATTTGAGGTTTAGATGCGGTAAATCGAGTTAGATTAGAGTTCCTCCACGAGTTGACAATTAGATCTTATTAAATGAGAGAGATAGAGTAACAATTAGTATTACCTGTATATAACTGGAAACAGTTTTTATGCGGTTGAGTATGGTCTATGTGTTATTTTTTCAGGTGATAATGATAACAAACCTATTTTTGATTATGGGGGATATTATTGAACTTCGGAGGATAAATGGATTTCAGCCCCAGTTTCCATGTATGGTATAATGTTTAAGTCATCAAGTTTGGAGGAGACTACCTATTCTGATATAGTCGAAAAGATATGCACGAAGGTTGGGATTGTTGAATCTTCGAGTAAGTTGATACTGAGTTATATTCCGGTACTAGTGCAAACTCAGAAACAGTTTTATATTTCGAATGATGATGACTTAGTCGTGTTCCTGGCCTCACTGGATAAAGAGAGACGCAGAAGTATTATTAATTTAGAGGTCATCAAAGGTGTTGAAGTTGGAGAGGAATTTTCCAGAGTTGAGAGTGTAAGTTCAGTTGGTATAAATTATGGGGGGTTGCGTTTAGGTAATGGTGGATCAAATAATGGTGTACTTGCTATTTACACAGGCAACTGTTTAGCAGGACAACATCACGTGAATGTCCCATTGAAATAGTACTTGCTATTTACACAGGCAACTGTTCAGCAGGACAACATCACGTGAATGTCCCATTGAAATAGGAAGCTGGCGGTGATGAGGGAAAAGATGGTGATGATGTTACACGTGATGGAGAAGATGGTAATGATGTTACACGTGACAATGGAAAAGATGGTGAGATGTTTCCCGTGAAAATGCTGATGGAGTAGATGATGATGCTAAAACCAAGTTTGATAACAAGGAGGAAAAATACAGGTGGTTTGATTTTGATTATGGTCCCCCTGCTGAAGTTGTAGAAACACAACATTTTGAATGGGAAGATGGTATGAATCTGAGAGTGGGGCAACAATTTGCATGTAAACAAGATTTGATAGATTTAGTGTATAAAGCTTCACATCAATATTGTTTTGGTCTGACTATAAAGAATTCAGATAAGAGGCGATATGTCGTGAGATGCGGTGAAACTGGTTGTAATTGGTATTTACGAGCTTGGAAGGATGCGAATACATCCTGATTTTCTATAATAATATACTGGAAGATGCATACTTGTTCTCGGGCCAGTGCGAGTACAAACAGCAAACAAAGGAAAGGAACACCATGATTAGTTGCATATGTTGTTAAGGAGTTGTATCCAGGTCGATTAGATACACCAATTCTTCACGCTGTCATACTTTTGGTTAAACAAAACGCTTCTGTAAGTGTGCCATACTCTACCGTATGGAGAGGAATACAGCAAGCTAAATCTCTGGTTCGTGGTTATCCTGCAGACAGCTATAAAGATCTTTATTCGTATTTGTACATGCTATAGAAGGTGAATCCAGGTACAAAACACAAGGTGTTACTGGACGAACAAGGAAGATTTAAGTACTTATTTGTCGCTTTGGGAGCTTGCATTGAGGGGTTTGTAGCTATGAGAAAAGTGGTAGTTGTTGATGCAACTTTCTTGAAAGCCGGAATGGGTTGTCAGCTAGTCTTTGCTGCTTGTCAGGATGGTAATCGTCACCATTATCCGATTGCTTTTGGAGTTATTGATGCAGAAAAAATGACAGTTGGGAGTGGTTTTTCAGGCAGTTAAAATTATACCCGATAATCCTGAGTTGGTTATTGTTTCTTACAGAAATTCAGGCCTCATTAATGCAGTAGCTGAGGTGTACACGGAAGCTAAACATGAGTATTGCACCTGGCATCTTTCAAAGAATGTGAAAATGCAAGTTTCAATGGATAGAGAAATAGTTGCAGAAACATTCATGGAGTGCGCAAGACAGTATACAGAAGCCGAGTTTCTTGATCATTATTCGAGGATGGCATTAAAGTATCCTGCTGTGTCCGAGTATCTAGAAAGGCATGTAGAAATATCGAAATGGGCCAAGTGATATTTTCCAGCAGAGAGGTACAATCTAGATATTAGTAACTTTGTGGAGTCCTTGAATAGTGTGTTTAAAGATGCAAGGAAGCTGCCATTGTTACCTATGATAGATGCGATTGTTGAGAGGTTGTGTGAATGGTTTAACAAGCATAGGAACGAGGCTGCTTCAACGGCACCAGGATGCAAACTGGTTGCCTTTGTGGAAAATATTTTTCACAGTAGATGTGCTGATTCTAAGAAGCTAGGTGTCACCGAGTTAAACATCATTCAGATTGAATACAGCATGCTTGGAAGCGATGGGATTAATTACACGGTGAGCTTGAAAAATAAAACTTGCTCTTGCAAGCTTTTTGATATAGACAAGTATCCATGTGTCCATGCCTTAGCCGCATTAGAAGCTTACATGAAGCGACCAGACAGAAAAGTGGATATAAACGTTGAGAACTTGTGTTCGATGTATTATTTAACCAAGCAGTGATTATTTGCTTATAACAGAACCATCTATCATGTTCCACATAAGTCACAGTGAGTTGTCCCCGATGATGTTAAGCAATTGAGCGCTTTGCCCCCGGTTTACGAGACAAAAAGGGGGCAAAACAGCAGAAAAGGTATACATCCGTTGGAGAGCATTGACCGAAGTCGAAGAGGACGAAGACGAGTATAAGCGTCGGCCGGAATCTTACAAAATTTATACCTATTTTACTGGTGGTGAAAATGCTGGAAGTGAAAATGCTGGAGGTGAAAATACTTGATGTGGTCAATATCTTCAAACGATGTCTCGTTTGAGTTAATGCGGTCAATATCTTCAAACGACGTCTCGTTTCCCCCAAACGTGATGAAGCGGATTATTATTTAACGTAGACCCAAAGAGTTTCTGAAACACAATCTCATTCCTCTACTATGGCTAGGCAAAGCGGGTTTTCTAATTTGCCCATAGAGATGAAAAACAAAATACTAAAGAAGGTAGTCAGTCATAACTTTCGCGATTACTGTAGTGTTTTAGTGGCGAGTAGGAATTTTTACCAGATCTCCAAGGATCCAATCTTCCTACGGACCGTGGATTTGTTAAGTGTGCCTACACCTTGGTTCTTTGATATGGCATGGATGAGAATGTTCAAAGACAGATGTTTGGCAGAAGGTAATCCTACGGCTCTATTTGAAAAGGTCTTTCCATTTTTTTCTATGACCATGATATAGAGGTAGGGATGACAATGCTTCAGGCATCATCGGAAGCGGGATTCTCATTGGCAAAATATTGCCACCAAATGCGTGTCCTCATCATGTCCGGATGCGACGTGAGCTTAACATCTGTCCCAGATTTTACACGGACGGAATAAGAAGAAATGCGGTGGACCCCCGTATGGAAAGAGCAAGCCCTAGAGGACCCCCGTATGACATTCCACCACAATTTGGAGAGAAGATTACATTGGTGGTGGACAAAATTGCTAACTTGCATTGTGGAACTAGAGACATTCACCCATTTATAATTATGATAGAATATGAAGACGGGCCCCCCGATTTGTGCGATTCTTGCCACTGGATAATGGAGGCGGTAAAATTCCAGTTGAATATCAGAAATCGCTTCGTGAAGGAGTGGCCTGATTAATGTGATCAAGATCACTAGGTCCTTCATCTTCTGCGCCATTGTTGGTCTCACAAGCATGGATTGGGCGATTGTTGCTCTTCAGAAGCTGGCTCATCATGTTCTTCAACTTGGTTATCTCCTTGTTTTCTGTACCGGTTTGCTTCATCGATCGATCGTATTCAGGACAATCATTGCTATTGGCTTGAGCCAAATTTTCGATGTGGGCTCTTCCTTGGGCTATCGTCTTTTGTCCAAAATCTCCATTGCTAGCTGTATCAAGTGAAAGTTTGTACTTTGGTTGCAAACCTCGGTAAAATGTGCTCAGCAGACTTGATCCATGAAATCCGTGGTGAGGGAAATCACGTTCATACTCCTTAAAACGTTCCCAGGCTTCTTAGAAAGATTCAGTTGGCCCTTGTTGAAAATTTGAGATCTTTGTTCTCAACTGATTCGACCTTGACTTAGTATAGAAGTGGTTCAAGAAAGCAGTTTTACATTCTTCCCAATTAGTAATCGATCCTGCAGGCAAAGATTTCAACCAACGGTGAGCTTTATCTGCTAATGAAAAAGGGAACAACTTACACTTTAAATAGTCTGGTGGAACTTGGTTTGTTCTCATCATGCTGCAGATTTCTTCAAAGAGCTCGATATGGTCCATTGGGTGTTCGGAAGGAACTCCATGGAATTGGTTTTGCTTCACCAATGAGATGATTTGAGGCTAGACTTCAAACTCATTCTGGTTCGGAAATGGGACTTGAATTGCATATCGGTTCTGAAAATTTTGAGTAGGTGCATCAAAATCAGCTATGCGATGGTTTCTACCTTGTCTTCGGTGTTGATTTGCTGGCTGAACAGGGCGGTTAATGCGTCCATTCGGCTGCACTCCTTGGTGGTCACCATGGGCTGCATTGATGGGTGCTTCAAGGTCTTCACGTTCTTCTCTCTCGCGGTTCTGGTGGTTTCTTGGAGGAACCTCATCCTCCTCTCCATCTTTTCGAGCATGATCACCTCCTCTGTGATCATTCTCTTCATTTTCTCCATTTTTTGGACCCGTCTTGGTCCATATTCAAAGTTCGATTAATAGGATCTCCAGGCTGGTCGTCGTTGGCCATTCCTTGCGTTTGTCTAAGTCTTCGAAGTTCTCTTTCGTGTCTGTCTATCTCGTCTAGAAATTGGAATGTTTTCTACAGGTCTGCGCCTGGTATTCATGCAATTCAGAGAAAAACAAAAGAAGGGAAAGATAATTCAGCAAAACTTTAAGAAAGAACTAGAGATCAGGTGTCTAGAACAGAAGTTAAAACAAGAAAAATAGCAAAAGGCAGCGAAACAAATCCCCGGCAACGGCGCCAAAAACTTGATGTCGTGTCAACTGCGTGAGGGAACAAGTTTTACCCTTAACAAAACAAATGAAAGCCGCAAGTGCACAGCTAATCAGTTGTAGTATTTAGGGATCGAATCCATAGAGATTTTTGTGCCTGGTATTCTTCTACGGTTTTTAAATTTATGTCTAGACTATATTGGTTTTAAAGGTTGGTTGTTTGTCACGAATTAAACTAAAACTTAAAGAAAGCAAATAAATCTATCCTAGAAAGCAAGTAGAAAAATCGAATGGAAAGCAAGTAAAGCAAGTAAAATATTGAACTAAGGCAATTTAAATGCAGATCTAAATAAACAAGTAAAAATCGATTGGTTTGTAAACTATGGCTAAAAACGCTGAGCTTTTGGGAACTCTAAGGGATCATAATCGGTTTTGACACTAGGGTAGATAGATTGGGATTGACGGATATCGATATATAGGTGGTTCTAGAGCTAGAATACGGAGGTATGACTACGTCACTGTCGTGATCATAACCAACTGTTTCTCGCAACCCTGACCAGTTGGTTTCCACTCTGGCCCTGGAAGGGAGAGAATGCAAGAGCTGCACAAAACTCGTCAATACTCACGATCTCGCCGCAGGTAGGTTTCCACTCCTACGGAAAAATCGCCTGTTTCATTCTAGGGCTGATACTTAATGAAAACTTTCGCAACACTAACTATCTAGATCAGATACTAGGTGATCAATCAAGCATACATGCAATAAGAACAAGAATAAACAGAGAACAGGTCGAAATCCTAGATCTATAAACCTAGATGTCTTAATCGATTATGAGAGCCCTTTCCGGGAACCCTAAGCCCAACTCGGGGTCTACTCAGACATGGCTGAGGTCGACATCATCATTGGTTTTAATAAAAGTAATGAAAAACAGTAAAGAAAAGAGATGAAGAAAGCTTCTCTATTGAAGAACTCGGACTTGAAACAATTTTCTACAAAAATCGCACAAAAAAGGCTGAAGGAAAAGGGTTTTTTGTAAAGTATGAATGGTTCTCCCTAAAAACGACATAAATGACAAGTATTTATAGTCTTCAATACTCCATGGTCTCTAGGGTTCCGGAATTGAGGCTGAGAATGACTTTGGGCTTCAGAAATATGGGTTTTAATTCGGAACTTGATGGCCGCGGTCAGGAGTGACGTGACCGCGGGGATTTGGTGGTTGGCCGCGGTCGGGAGGCTTCTGACCGCGGGAAATAGGCTGTTGGCCACGGTTACGTGACTTGGTGGCCGTCTTCGATTGGCTCCGGGGCAAATGGAATATCTTGAGATCCAACCGTTGGAATGTCTCCAAACCAAGCGCATTTGAAAGCTGGTTGATTCTTCTATAAGTTGTCCAATTTTGAGGGTGATCAGACGGTGAGAAGGTCTTCGTCTCTCCATGAGAGTTCTGACGGTCTGCATTTATCCAAAAGAGTCTTTTTGTTCCAATTTGTGCCTCTTTATCCCAAATTACCTGAAAAGTCTTTTAAAATCCGGAAACATAGAAATCCTTTGAAAACCTTTGAAAATGGAGTAAAAACACCTGTAAAAGATATTAAAGTGATCCATAAAAATGGTCAAAATCCGGTGTTATCAACTCCTCCAGTCTTAGTCTTTTGTTTGTCCTCAAACAAAACAAAGGCCAAATCTCGGTGAGAGGTTTGAAAACGCAGGAACTAAACAAAATCTCAGAGACCAAACTTCTAGACTAATATCGATCAGTATGCATCAATCGGGAATAGCATAGAAAACTCTCACTAGCAATACAGGCATAACTAGTCCGTTAATCCGTCATGCGGAAATCTATGCACTAAGATCTAACTTCCAGTCAACTAGCTCTTATCATTCATTAAAATCTCGATGGTTCTCATCAAAGAAAGTCTAGGCAAGGCAATCTAGGCTAGGTGTCAAAGGGTTATTCTAGGGGTAAGGCTTAAAGTGTTTACGGGTTACCTGAAGATCTGGAGGATGCAGGATATCATGCAAAACCGCAAGAGAGAGTGAAGCTGTTGGTATCCACAGTTTTCAGTCACTTTCTTCTTGCCATAGATTCCTGGTCTTCTTCCTCAGGTTCTCTCCTAACTCCCCCGGACTTAGATTTTTGTAAATCTTTCAAAACCATAGCTGTATAAACGTTTAGTAGATGCTTCTTGCTCCACAAATTTCGACAATCTATGACTCATTAGGCTTTTTGTTTCCCCCTTTCTTTTCATTCGTTTTTTTTTTTTTTTTTGATGAAGAGAGGGAACACCTTTAGATGATATAGAATCTTAGAGAGCACGAAATTACCAGTTAAATCTGTCTTGTAAAGCTTTATGAGGTTTCTGATACTCTTCCTTCCCAATTCCATTCAGTCTCCTTTGTGAGTGACTGAAAACTGCGTCGCTCCTCTTCTCTCCGACGTTTTTGGACATATCTGCTGATATAAACTAAAGAGAGAGTGCATGAGGATTGAAAACAAGTGTTTTGGGTTTAGGGTATGGTACCAGATAAAGATAAACTGGTCATCTAGGACGACAAAGAGTGGTAAAAGTGAGGGTAAAAGACGTCCTAGATGTGTATGTCGATGCCTGCCTAAAATCAATGATGAGAAAATTAGATGTCAATATTAAGGTCAAATAAAATGAGCTAGTATATCCTGTCAGAAAGAATCTCCATGAATAGAAGTCCTCTGGTGGGAGTTCGTAGTGCAAGTACTCTAGCTACCGCCTAGTCTAATGCTAACCACAAATGAGCTATCATGCATAGTGTAGAAGTGTGCAGGTCTAAATCATCATAGTTTTGCGTCAAACATTCCTGAAAAATACTTAATGTCAAATAGGTTACATATTAAAATTTAAAAAGTGCTTGAAATTTAAAAGCAAAAGCAAGAAAATGATTAGTACGGATAGACATCCTCCCCCAGACTTAAATCACACTGTCCCTAGTGTGAAAAAGTTGGTGAGAAGATGGTCAATAAAAGCGAAATAAAATAAGATAAAAGAAAAGAAAATGATGATAGAACCGTCATGGTAGTGAAGTGCTGATCAATCACTCATCCTCCGATGTGTCGTCTGCGAACTGGTGCTGCTCCTGTAGGAAGGTGACAACGCGCTCAAAGCGTCGTCCCTGTCTCTCAACTCTGCGCTCCAGATCAGAATGTGTGTGCGATGATGTAGATGATGAGGTGTGGCCGGTCGAAACAGATGGCTGAAAGTGAGCACGGGCCGTGGCTGCATCACGCCTCACCTTGGCCACTATGTATTGGCCAATGGTGAATGGTAGTCGAGGTACAGATGGCAAAAAATCATCGGATTCCGGAGTCCATCGCGGACGTCCTCCGTTACACAATCTCGGAACTGATGGTGAAGGCAAGCTGACTCGGTGCTCCTCAGTGCCAGTGCAATACTTGTAACCAAACCTGTCTGGATCGAAAGCGGCACGAGATATAGTGTGATCGCGAGAGAGATAAAGTAGGTCATACCAGACATCGGGAAGTGGATCATCAGATGAGAAATCGAATCCTACAGCCTGTAGTATCGCTGTAATAGCATGTTTCACCTTGACCATGTTCTGTGCTATGATCCAGGCAAAGCAAGCAAGTCGTGGGTCGTCCATAAACGGAATCTGAAGTGTAATGAGCTCGGTCTTCAAAACACATCCCATGTTGGCTCTAGAGAAAATCGTGTGTGCTAAGAGTTTGTGCACAACTCTCACTGCTGGATGAGTAAGAAGGGCTGACTTGGATCTCCCGCTATCATAGACTCCATGACCCAACTCTCTCCACAAGTTAAGATTGGGTTCATCTTCAAGGTAAATGCCATCGGTGTATGGAAGGTTAAGAGCTTCGCAAAGCTCAGAAATGGTGAGCGAGTAAGGCTGTCCACGGATAGAGAATGACAGGATGCCATCTGATGCTCTGGGGTTCCTCCTCTTCGTGTGGTGGAGTGTAATAGTTGCTAAGAACTCGCGGACTAGCTCAGGATAAGTCGGAAGGTTCAGCTCCATGTAGGGTCTCAGCTTAAGTGCATCGATGTACCAGATCACATCCTCTCTGATTCCAAGCATCTCAAGTGTATGATAATCAATGCAAGGCGTGGGTTTGATGTTCAGCTTCTTGAAACGTCTTGCATAGTCCACTCTCGGGTTTGTCTCCCTGCCAATGTATCGAATCTGTGGTGGCTCGGGAGCTGCTCGTGTTTCTCTTGAGTGCTGGAGCAATCTCATCACATAGTTTATTCTCCTTGGTCTGGCTTGGTTCACCATGTACTCTCCTAGAGTAGCATCATCGGGAATGTCCTCAGAGCTGTCACCAGTGCGACGGCTTCTTCGGGATCTGGTTTGTTCCATTTTTCTGCAAAACGAAATGATTCTTGGAAAAAGAGTGAATATGGATGCTGATTTTAACACATTAAGATCAGTTATACTAACATTAGTATAAAGAGATTAGTTAAAACCATGAGCAAGCAGAATTGACATTAAATCAAAGAAATCAAGTAGTTCATGACTAGATTCGGATTTTTGATGTTCTTAACATAGAAATCTTCTAAAAATCGGTTTTTATGAGCAATTTCCATGTAAAATCTAAAGATTACCCAATACTAATCACTAATCACACAAGACTTAATCAGATTCATCAATTTTGCTGTTCCAAATTCGATTTTTATAAAGCATGTAGAATCCAAGTTTCAAAAATCTCAATTCCTCTTAAGCTAGTTGTTAAAAACGATTTTTAGATAACCTAAAAGGATAATCTATTGTTCTTAAGCTATTTCCACCATCAATAAACAGAGATTTGAGCTTTTTAAGAAAACCCTAAGTTCTGAGATCAATTAAAAATGGCGAGTTTGAGGTTCATACCTTGCTGGAAAGAGAGATTTGATGGCAGAATTTAATTCAGCTTTGAAAAAGAGTGAGGTTTGAGCCAAGAACCTCTTAAAAAGCTTAAGAATTGAAAAGTGTGTTTTATCTCCTAAATCTCCAAGTCTTTTGGAAGAGAAGAGAAAAAAGAGTTTTGATCCAAAAAGTGTGTTTCTTTTCTTTAAAAAGCGTTTTTGTAGCAAAAACGGAAAATTTCCGGGAATTTTTAAGTTTACGGGAACTTACCTTTCTTGTCTTGCACATAAGGAAAGTTTAAAACTTACGGAGAATCTTTACGGGTTTTATCGGAAATACTCCAAGAATCACCAGGTAACACCGGGAAACACCAGGTAACACCGGGAAACACCAGGTAACACCGGGAAACACCAGATAACACCAGGAAACACCAGGTAACACCGGGAAACTTTGAAAAGCGGCGGAAATCCGCGTCGTCACCTCAACGACCAACGCCCGCGGTCAGGAGACGCGCGACCGCGGTGATTGAGGGCTCGGCCGCGGTCACGTTCACGGTGCCGTGGTCGATGCTTCCTTGGCCGCGGGTCGGTTGGTCGCGACCGCGGCTCTTCCTCCTGCGGCCTTCGTCCAGCTTTCTGGTCTTTGTCGGGCCGAGTAGCTAAAAACCTATCCTTTTCTTCTAGGTTTTTCTAATTTTCTGATTTTTTTTTTGTGTTTTTGTTTTATAAAATACCTGAAACTTAAAAGAAAAAGAAGGCATAAATTGTAAGAAGGAAAAGAAAACTAAAAGAAAGAGTACCTAAATGGGTTGCCTCCCATTAAGCGCTTTTGTTTTAAGTCGTTTAGCTCGACGTAGGCATGAAGAATCAGGCTGATTTGAATGGCACTCCACTTGATGTGCCTTTATCGCTTCCGGTCGCTGGAGGTTTTACTTCTTCTCCTTGAGGAGCCGTCTTCTTCCCTTTATTCTTCTTCCGGACTTTAACATTGTTTCAAACCCTTTTTGTGTTTTCGATTAGCTCCTGGATTTGGTCCTCACTAGTTTCTGTTGCATCCGGTGGAATGATGATCTTGATCTTTGCAAAAGCTTTCGGCTTCTCCTTTTCTTTCTCTTTTGGCTTGTATCCTTTGCTTGGAAAATCGTCTAAGATAGTCGGGTAGTACCTTCTACGATCCACATTGAGGAAAACAGCATGCTGGTTTGCGTGATCGATTACTGCTCCTACGGTAGCTAGGAATGGTCTCCCGAAAATGAGTGGCCTCTCCTTATCTTTATCCATCTCCAAGACTTGGAAATCAGCTGGAGCAATCTTATCTCCCACTAGAACTTGTAGATCATGAATCGCCCCTTCAGTATCTTTTTGAGATGAATCTCCAAAGATAACCTTAACCGTCGATGTCCTTAAGGTTTTGATGCCAAATTTCTCGGCAGATGTCTTTGACATGATGTTGACATTGGCTCCGGAATCGCACAGGCAGTCTGTAAACTTGATTCCTGAAATGAAACATTGGAAAACAAAACGTCCTGGATCATCGGCTTTTGTAAGTCTTTGAAACGGTAATCGTTCAGATACCTTAAATGGTGGCTGCTTAGCATCGACATCTTTTTACACTGGTACAAAGATTGGGGTTTCTTCTTTCTTCCCATCGGTTATGGCCTCTTCTTCGGGTAATGTGGTTATGGTGTTGCAAAACTTCTTAGGGTTATCTTCAACTCTCCTGGAAGAACTCCACTTTGCCTCTTCATAGAGTCGGCTGTTTGGGCGACTTGCACGTCTAGCTTTTTGACGTGCGAAGATAAAGATTCGAACTTACCGTTCAAATCATTGTACATGCAGTCGACTTTCACGTTCACGTCTTTAGATGCTTTTTCATTCGTCATAACGAGTTGCTGGATGGACTGTTCAAGTCTACCGATTTGTGAAGCTAGCTGGTTCGTCGTGACTCCCTGCTGTTGTACAAATTGATTGTTGAAACCCGTACCTTGGTAGTTATATGGCTGTCGCGGTTGATATGGTACTATTCCTCCGAAGTTTCCACCTTGAAACTTGTTTTGGAAGGATTTTTGCTGAGGTGGGTAGTACCGATCTTGAGGATTCTCCACATTTGGATTGTGGTAAGAGAGATTTTTGTAATTTGCATTCCGGAAGTTGTTGTTGTTACCATTGTTGGAGCGATTTTGATATGGCACCAGTGCTCCTACATAGTTCACATCTTCTTCTTGAAAGGCCTGATTAATGTGATCAATATCACTAGGTCCTTCATCTTCTGCGCCATTGTTGGTCTCACAAGCATGGATTGGGCGATTGTTGCTCTTCAGAAGCTGGCTCATCATGTTCTTCAACTCGGTTATCTCCTAGTTGTCTGTACCGGTTAGCTTCATCGATCGATCGTATTCAGGACAATCATTGCTATTGGCTTGAGCCAAATTTTCGATGAGGGCTCTTCCTTGGGCTATCGTCTTTTGTCCAAAATCTCCATTGCTAGCTGTATCAAGTGAAAGTTTGTATTTTGGTTGCAAACCTTGGTAAAATGTGCTCAGCAGGCTTGATCCATGAAATCCGTGGTGAGGGTAATCACGTTTATACTCCTTTAAACGTTCCCAGGCTTCATAGAAAGATGCAGTTGGCCCTTGTGAAAGTTTGAGATCTTTGTTCTCAACTGATTTGACCTTGACTTAGTATAGAAGTGGTTCAAAAAAGCAGTTTTACATTCTTCCCAATTAGTAATTGATCCTGCAGGCAAAGATTTCAACCAACGGTGAGCTTTATCTGCTAATGAAAAAGGGAACAACTTACACTTTAAATAGTCTGGTGGAACTTGGTTTGTTCTCCTCATGCTGCAGATTTCTTCAAAGAGCTCGATGTGGTCCATTGGGTGTTCGGAAGGAACTCTATGGAATTCGTTTTGCTTCACCAATGAGATGATTTGAGGCTTGACTTCAAACTCATTCCGGTTCGGAAATGGGACTTGAATTGCAGATCGGTTCTGAAAATTTTGAGTATGTGCATCAAAATCAGCTATGCGATGGTTTCTAGCTTGTCTTCGGTGTTGATTTGCTGGCTGAACAGGGCGGTTAATGCGTCCATTCGGCTGCACTCCTTGGTGGTCACCATCGGCTGCTTTGATAGGTGCTTCAAGGTCTTCACGTTCTTCTCTCTCGCGGTTCTGGTGGTTTCTTGGAGGAACCTCATCCTCCTCTCCATCTTGTCGAGCATGATCACCTCCTCTGTGATCATTCTCTTCATTTTCTCCATGTTCGGACCCGTCTTGGTCCATATTCAAAGTTCGATTAATAGGATCTCCAGGCTGGTCGTCGTTGGTCATTCCTTGGGTTCGTCTAAGTCTTCGAAGTTCTCTTTCGTGTCTGTCTATCTCGTCTTGAATTGGAATGTTTTCTACAGGTCTGCGCCTGGTATTCATGCAATTCAGAGAAAAACAAAAGAAGGGAAAGATAATTCAGCAAAACTTTAAGAAAGAACTAGAGATCAGGTGTCTAGAACAGAAGTTAAAACAAGAAAAATAGCAAAAGGCAGCGAAACAAATCCCCGGCAACGGCGCCAAAAACTTGATGTCGTGTCAACTGCGTGAGGGAACAAGTTTTACCCTTAACAAAACAAATGAAAGCCGCAAGTGCACAGCTAATCAGTTGTAGTATTTAGGGATCGAATCCACAGAGATTTTTGTGCCTGGTATTCTTCTACGCTTTTTAACTTTATGTCTAGACTAGATTGGTTTTAAAGGTTGGTTTTTTGTCACGAATTAAACTAAAACTTAAAGAAAGCAAATAAATCTATCCTAGAAAGCAAGTAGAAAAATCGAATGGAAAGCAAGTAAAGCAAGTAAAATATTGAACTAAGGCAATTTAAATGCAGATCTAAATAAACAAGTAAAAATCGATTGGTTTGTAAACTATGGCTAAAAACGCTGAGCTTTTGGGAACTCTAAAGGATCATAATCGGTTTTGACACTAGGGTAGATAGATTGGGATTGACGGATATCGATATATAGGTGGTTCTAGAGCTAGAGTACGGCGGTATGACTACGTCACTGTCGTGATCATAACCAACTGTTTCTCGCAACCCTGACCAGTAGGTTTCCACTCTGGCCCTGGAAGGGAGAGAACGCAAGAGCTGCACAAGACTCGTCAATACTCACGATCTCGCCGCAGGTAGGTTTCCACTCCTACGAAAAAATCGCCTGTTTCATTCTAGGGCTGATACTTAATGAAAACTTTCGCAACACTAACTATCTAGATCAGATACTAGGTGATCAATCAAGCATACATGCAATAAGAACAAGAATAAACAGAGAACATGTCGAAATCCCAGATCTATAAACCTAGATGTCTTAATCGATTATGAGAGCCCCTTTCGGGAACCCTAAGCCCAACTTGGGATCTACTCAGACATGGCTGAGGTCGACATCATCATTGGTTTTAATAAAAGTAATGAAAAACAGTAAAGAAAAGAGATGAAGAAAGTTTCTCTATTGAAGAACTCGGACTTGAAACAATCTTCTACAAAAATCGCATAAAAAAGGCTGAAGGAAAAGGGTTTTTGTAAAGTATGAATGGTTCTCCCTAAAAGCGACCTAAATGACAAGTATTTATAGTCTTCAATACTCCATGGTCTCTAGGGTTCCGGAATTGAGGCTGAAAATGACTTTGGGAATATGGGACTTAATTCGAAACTTGATGGCCGCGGTCGGGAGTGACGTGACCGCAGGGATTTGGTGGTTGGCCGCGGTCGGAAGGCTTCTGACCACGGGAAATAGGCTGTTGGCCGCGGTCGCGTGACTTGCTGGCCGTCTTCGAGTGGCTCCGGGGGAAATGGAATATCTTGAGATCCAACCGTTGGAATGTCTCCAAACCAAGTGCATTTGAAAGCTGGTTGATTCTTCTATAAGTTGTCCAATTTTGAGGGTGATCAGACGGTGAGAAGGTCTTCGTCTCTCCATGAGAGTTCTGACGGTCTGCATTTATCCAAAAGAGTCTTTTTGTTCCAATTTGTGCCTCTTTATCCCAAATTACCTGAAAAGTCTTTTAAAATCCGGAAACATAGAAATCATTTGAAAACCTTTGAAAATGGAGTAAAAACACCTGTAAAAGATATTAAAGTGATCCATAAAAATGGTCAAAATCCGGTGTTATCATTAACCACCCATTAAACCACCTGTAAACCAAAGGAACCCGATTTGATAATGTGACTCTAACGAAATTCGACCACAAAATGAGCCAATCTACACAAATTTCTTCATGGTCAAGCTACTATGTTAAAGGAACTACGAAGCAGTGTTTTAAAAAAATTAAAATAATATAGACATTACACAAATCTCCTCATACACGAATCCATATTCCCTAAAGTGTCATCAGCTTCTATGGTCACTTTGTCAATCTCTAATCCAACAATGATGCAAGTAATACAATATAAAATATTTGTCCGATGTTTCTTTACGAGGACGTTTGTTTATAGCTTTTATAACCTATTAAGAAGCGTCTAACCAAAAGTTTTTCAATTTAATATAAGTATTACTTATAATACTGTAAAACCAGAAGAAGGACAACTACGTGTATGATGAGTATAACTAGAATTATTAGTACAATGACGTTCAACATCCCCAGTTAATATAAACGCTACGTCGGCGAGAATAAAACAAATAATGTCGGCGACACGTGAGTTTAGACATATGTACTTTTCTAGAACACGTGCACATGTGTCCCGTGTAATAGATATAACTGAGACTCAATAAAAGAGAGAAAGTGGGCCCGTTTCAGAGCGACGTCGTTTAGTAAGATGTTAACCACCCATTAAACCACCCGTACACCAAAGGAAACCGATTTTTGACTCTAACGAAATTCGACCACAAAATAAGTCAGTCTACGCAAATTTGTTCATGGTCAAGCTACTACTTTAAAGGAACTACGAAGCAGTCTTTTAAAAAATTTAAAATGATATAGACATTACATGAATCTCCTTATACACGAATCCATATTCCCTAAAGTGTCATAAGCTTCTATGGTCACTTTGTCAATCTCTAATCCAACAATGATGCAAGTAATACAATATAAAATATTTGTCCGATGTTTCTTTACGAGAACTTTTGTTTATAGCTTTTATAACCTATTAAGAAGCGTATAACCAAAAGTTTTTCAATTTAATATAAGTATTACTTATAATACTGTAAAACCATAAGAAAGACAACTACGTATATGATGAGTATAACTAGAATTATTAGTACAACGACGTTCAACATCCCCAATTAATATAAACGTCACGTCGGCGAGATTTAGCGACATGTGGCTTGACCTTATTGATCGAGATGATGAGTTCCAAATTGACCCCACCAAACGAATCTCAAAATTTTTGTTTTCCCCCCTAAATCTGAAAATCAGGAGACATTCCAAATTTGAGTTCCCCCCAAAACACTTCTAAAAGGGATTTTTACCCAAATTCATTTCTGGGAAAAAAGATTTTATTTTGAAAATGCCAAGTCTAGGTTCGTCGTCGTCGTCGGACCTTTCAAGTTTAAGTCCTCCATCCCCAAAGTACAACAACTTTGGAATCCCGCGACTCTGTTACTGTTATGCTTCACCAATCATCGAAACTTTGTTCACCGTTTTGGATCCGGGAAGAAGATTCTTCACTTGCAATAAGGAAAACGTAAGCAAAGTTCAAAATTTTTTGCTATTTTATTTCGTTTCAAGTACCCAATGATCTCTATCTTTATTTGGATTTCGTTCCTGTAGAATCCCGGATGTCATCTCTTCAAATGGTGTGATGAGGCGATGATAGAAGAGCTTGGAGATATTCGGCATGACGTGCGCGATTTAGTCGCCGGAAATGGCTAGGCATCAACAATCGACTGGCTTCACTCGTCGGAGATTTTAAAATTACAAGATTCGGTAAACAAGCTGAAACAGGACATGGTTGAAGCTTCTAGGTCTCATGTACTCCTTCGTGAGGTCGTATGGGACTGGGTTTTGAAAGATATGGATAGGGACTTGGAACAGATTCGGTGCGATAGGTTGTTTAAGGAAGTCAAGGACATGATTGTTCTATCTGTTCTTGCTGTGGCTATGGTTTCTATAATTATCTACCTGTTCAAGTAGTTAAGATGTGTGGTGGTACTCAAACATACAATTTTCTGTTATCCGAATTACTTAGTTATACCAATTCTCTGTTATTCGAATTAAATTTGGTTATACCTGAAAATACTAAGTTATACCAGATTTCAGGCACCCAGAAATACTTGGTATAACTAAATTGGGAAATGGATATGTTGTGATTGTTTTACTCAGAAATACTTAGTACAACCATATTTGGATAAATAGAAATTCATTATATATATGAGACAACTAGGTTCAACTGCATAGCTTAGCTTGGTCAACCTTCCATCTTCTTCTCCAGTGCTGCCTCAAGAGCTTTGATCTTCGCCTCCAGCTTGTTTATCATTGAGAGCATGGCTTCAAACACAGACTTCATATCTTCTTGAGTTTCCTTTGCCATCTTAATCTCCTTTTCAATCGCAACATCCCACCACTTTTTAAATCCACAACTTGGAACCTGGAACACACCAAATCAAATGAAGCTTAATATGGTGCAAAAAAAATAGTGAACATCACTAAAAAGACGAAGATTTAAACACATCTTACTTCTGGGAAGTTTTTGGGTCCACAACAACCGTAAAAGCATCCATAGTACCCCCGGCCCCTGTCTAGTGCGGAGTTATCCATTAGGCCCGATCAAGAAGCAATACGGGGGGACTGCAGTAGCAGAACTCCGGAATTCCCATCTGCTTAGGGCATTCGACGACGGTTCTGACTCCATTAACTTCGGGACCCAATCTTGTGGTGTTGCCGTAATCCTTCTTTGGGAAAAGCGGTAAACCCTTGTCCATTCCTGCAATCGATAAAACAAAACCCTAACAATCGATATACTCAAGCCAAACTAAACGCTCCCAAACTAAACCCTATCTTTCTTGGTAAAAGATTTTCTCAGATCTGAGATAACAATGGGTTTTAATCGATATGAAATAATTTTAAAATTGGGGAGAAAAGAAAACTTGAAATATTTGGAGGGAAATTGAGATAATTTTTGGAAATGGGCTTGGGGGGGAATACTTGAGAAATGGGCTTCGGGGAATAAAATATAAAATAAATTTGGTTATACTTGAGAATACTACGTTATACCAAATTTCAGTTACCAGAAGTAAATGGGGGTTATACTTGAAAATACTGTGTTATACCGAATCTCTATAATCCGAATTTCATGTGGTTATACTCAATAATTCTCAGATATACCAAATTTTAGTTTCCGAATGTTACGGTTTTCCACTTAACTCATAGTTATGCCCATTATTTTAAAATTAATAGTATATTAAAATATTTTACAATAAGTTTTTTTTTTAAAAAAAAAACATACATAAAACAAAAATTTTAAATCACATAAAACAGAAATAAAAAAATTAGAAAATAAAACAGGTAGTTATTTTTAGGGCGAAACGGCATGGATTAAATCATCTGGATGCTTTGGTCAAGCGGCGGGCCTCCTCTTCGTACTTCTCCTTCTCCAAAACGAACATGCGGGCAATCTCGACAAGGTAGACATCGCCCTCCTCCACCTTAGGGTGGAGAAGCATGTCATAGAGCGCCTGGAGAAGTTCCTTCATCGTCGTGCCGGTCTACCACGTGGCGGTGACGAGTAGAGGATGGAAGACGCGTGGATAGTCGATGTTGGGATGCAGGATCGGCGTCTTCCATGACACCGTTGGTGGCCTGAATGGGTACTCCAGTGGGAAACAGAGGGAGAGGAAGAAAAGATTTCCCTCATAGGGACTCCCAGGGGGTCCCATTAGCGTCGCCTGCCACTCGTACATATCGTCTTCCACCGGACCAACACTGAAGCCACTCGCCGGAGACCTCAGCAACTCCCTCAAATGCGTCTGAATCCACATCTTCGATGCCATTTTTTTAGAGTTTGTCTTTGAAGTGATGAAGAGAAAGAGAAAAATTGATTTTAATGTGAGAAGTGACTGAAAAGGATAGTGGGTATATATAGAGAGAGAAAACCTTTGGGTTGCGAGAGGAGCCACATAATAAATACTGTTTAACCGTTTAACATTAAGAGATTTGGCGTCTTTGCACTAAACCCGAACGCGGTAAGAAATTAAGATATAGTGTTGGTAGTTGTACCAGTCTTACGTCAGTTAATGCTCTCATTTACTACTGTAAGACTGGGACAACTACTACCACTACTCCATTATATTTTTTATTTACCGATATATTATTTTTACAGTTGTAATGCGTCTAACTAATGATGTGACTGTTCCTTCTTCTTTCCGTGCAACGATGCAACGCGTCGTAAAGGCCTTATTAAATTACTTTTAAAGAGATATATTCTCTTCATAAAACGAGAGAGTCTCCACACTAATTATTACGATAACTTTAACTTTATCTCTCTACTGACTTATTCTTATTTATTATCATAATTTTAAATGTTCAGAGACAGTTATTCCTCTCTCATAGATTTGTTTCTTATAGAGTCGTGTTTATTCGAGGAGACTTCTCGTTTCCTACATTTTCTTTCCTTTTATTTATATCCACAAAATACAGACGACAGTTCCCAAATCCAGAGATCTCCCAAATCCATCACTTTCTCCTCCTTGAGTTCATCATATTTCTAAGACACTTCTCTTTCTTTTAGGGTTTACAATCTTTCACATGGCAGATTACTCCTACCTTCTAGACCTACTAAACAAACTCATGGAAAAAATTCTAGCAGCGAGTGTTCACATTCTTGGTGACCTAATCCGGATTCGTTTTATTTGTCAGAGATTCAACGCATGCACTAGAAGCCATGGATTCTACGTTGAGTTTGATCCCGTTGACATGGGTCATATGGGTGATCAAGATGTCCATCTCATTGTTGATACCTTCAGAGAACACTATGAAGCCGGAAATCCAGGAATGCTTTTCGAAAGAGGTATGCAACTCTTCTTTCGAAGACGTGATTTTGGAGGAATTCAACTGATAAAGGTTGTGGCGGAAAGAAGATACACCCGTGCGATCTATGTATATGGGATGTTCATGAAACTCATCATGGACCATCCCGAGGGTGATGAGTATCTCGGCCAACTAAGCCGAGACACCATAAGGAAGTGCATCTGCAGAATCATTGCAAACGGATGTCTTCATTGGCCGTTGAAGTTGCCGGAGATGTTCAATCAAGCCCAACGTCGGTTTATGCCTGTCTTTTACCGTACTCTCCACCACTGTCCGTGCGCTCAAGTCAACCAATGGGAGTATTGGTGGGAGGAGATGTATAAACCGGGGAACATCTACTACTCCTGTTTCTTAACTCACGAAGGCGGAAGGTTTTTCCGTTTCGTGTACTGGGTAGTGCGGGTTTTCTTGACATGACGGAATTGTGAATATGACTCATGCATCAAACTAAATAACTTATGTTTTTACATCCTTATGTTCTAGACTCGTTATGTTAGTATTTCATTATGTTTTGTACTTACTTATGTTCTCTGTTTATTTTAATAAGTATTCAGATTTGTTTTTCCTAATTTAGTCGAAATGTTGTTTATAAGTATTCACATTTACGAGATAGTTACACAAGTAATACTTTGTTATACTAAAATTAGGGTTTCTCAATTTACACTTCGTTATATCTGGTAATACTTAGTTATATTCTCTGTCTCCTTTATCTTATTACTTTGAACTAATAAATGTATTAAACTACTAAATAAATAGTTTCCCTCCAATAAGAGAATAACAGAAAATAGAAGTACGTACTCACACCAAAGTTTGCGAGTTTAGTCCCAATACAAATACCAAGAGAAAATACCAAATGTCAACGTTAATAGATGTGGAGAGGAGGAGGAAAAGACAAGACACAACACTAACGTCTCTGCCTTGTGCTTGGCCCTGCCTTCGATTGCTCTTGTCTCCGTTTACCTAAACCCACTCTTTTCTGGAGATTCTCTCCTTTCTCACCCACTTCCTCATTCACAGTGTCAGCAACGTCTGCTTCTCCCTACCAATTAAAGTAATATAGTGTTACTTTATTATACTAAGTGTTACCACATAATACTAAGTATTAACACGTAATACTACGTATTACCGTTTTTCTTCTAAGCAAGTACCGAGATCGGACAAAAACCGGGTCCGCATCCTCTGACTCCTTAAGCTCTGCCTCCTTCGACTCCACCTCCTTCAGCTCGGCCTCCTTCAGCTCCGCCTCCGCCTCCTTCAGCTCTGCCTCCTTCTGCTCCGGGTCCTTATGCTCTTTCTTCTGCTTTGGCTCTTTCTGCTCCGGCTCCTTCTGCTCTGGCTCCTTCTGATCCGGCTCCTTCTGCTCCGGCTCCTTCTGCTTTGGATCTTTCTGCTCCGGTTCCTTCTGATCTATCTTCTGCTTCGGCTGCTTCAGCTTCTTCGGCTGCTTCTGCTTCCTCGCTTTCAAAGTTTTCACCACCTTTTCAACCTTCTCTCCACCTTCTTCTACGTCTATTTCATTTTCTTTTCTACCTTCTTTATTTCGTAAAACTTCTCCTTCTCCTGGTCCTTCTCTTCTTGCCTCTTTCACATTTTGTTCTACACAGCAGAGTCTTGTATCAAAGTCATCCATGCGGGCACTGATTCGGAGAAACTGAGCGTCCATACTCTTCTGCAAGCTCTTCAGTTGTTCCACCACATTGACAGGCACCGCCTTCTCCGTACCTACATTTTTTTTAGCCACTGCATCATCATGGAGTACCCACACCTGCTTATCTCGGGCATCAACATCCATCGCGCATATCTCTTTCCAGAATATCAGCTTCTTTTCCTTAACCAAACGCCTCGTCTAATTGTCAGGAACTATATCATCGACATCTTCCTCTACAATCCTCCTCCCCATGATTCCAGCAAGCATTATATCCTCATCCTCGGATGGTTGCGATATACTCTCGATCTCCCTGGTGTTACCCAGTGCTTCATAGATATCCAAGAGAGAGAAACCTGGAAGGGTGAATGATTGGAACTTCTGCCTGCACATCCGGGGACAAGACCTATCTGCTCTCTTACATCTTCTGTGTACTTGTTCTTCAGACATGGGATGGCTTCAAATGCTAGCAACTACACATAACTCAAGAAATTACATTTCACCATAAAATAAAGCCACAAACCTCCAATGGAGTAACAAAGCTTCAAAATGTCCATGCATCTGTTTCGATCACCCCTTTGAAATGCCTCATTGTATGATCAATCTCCTTCATGTTCACATCAAATGAATACCTACCCCAAGGAAATGTTCTACAAGCATCAAGATCATCAACCATTCTCAGGAATAAGGGGTCAACAGATGGTGCTCCCTTTCCAGTTTTTGTCTTCCCACTAATTATGCAGGATAAGAAGTAGGCGACACACATCTTCAACCGATCAGGATGATCACGATATCGCATTGACTCTAGTTGTTTTTCAACAGCAGCAAGGGAGGGGACAGTATTCTCAAATAGGTGTCCTTAAATGAACTACTTCCTATGCTCTCATAGTCTTCAGGGTAAGGTAGACAGTTTAGTCCAGACAAAAAGGCATGCTATGTAAGGGAATAGCGAATAGGAACCCCATTCACTACAAACCAAGCTTCCCTCTTCTTGTTTGTTTTTGCTGTCCGAAGCAGAAGCATCCACATTCCCATCATCTTGTGTGTTTTCTCCTCATACATGGCCCTATGCATGTGCCAAAACTGCTGTAACTGTGGATGTTCTCTAAACCATCTCAGCTCATCCGGTTCAAGATCTAGTGACTCTAATTTCGCAACAGCTTTGTGGATGTAACATCTTGTTCCCAACTTTATAGCATTATGATATTGACTGGGATCAAAGAACATCTTCACGGGTGGCAATGGCTGGTTCTCCTCCTCCTCAGCCTCATTTTTGGTAGTTACCGTTCTGTCCTGCCACTCCACTATACTCATCTCCGAATTGGCTACTTCTACCATTTTCTCCAGCGACGAATTGGAATCTGAGTACAGTTCTTGCCTAGCATATCTAAACCCACTTTCATCATACCTAAACCCTCTTTCGATACCAATTATGACTCCTATTTTGTAATTACCAACTGAATAGAGAGAAATAGAACACATATAAATCGATTTTGATTCTACACAAAATCGATTTCACATCTACAAAGTTCTCTAAATGATTAGTCGTTCAACCCAAACAATGTAGAAAACAGAGGAGGAAGACGAACGAACCTGATTTAGAGCGTTGCAGCAAATCACTGGTAGTTATCCCAGGGAATACTACACGAACTTGGCGACGACGACGGCGATTTCAAAATTCAAATAACTCAAATCCTTTTTTTAGTATTTTTGATATCTAGGAATTGACCCAATTCTCCATTTTTAACCGAGGATCCGATTATTTATGGTTTTAATCCGAGTGGGCGTGAATCTTGGTGGTTGGGTTTGTAAATATCTAACTTTACTAAGGCCCCCCCCCCAAGAATTGACCACTTTTCTCACATTTTCTTTCTTTAAAATAAATCAAAAACAAATTCATTTTAATGACGATGAATTTTGAGAATTATAATAATGCGAGAGGAGCACGCGAAATTATCTCTCGTTATGAAAATCAATAAAAAAAGTATATGTATATTCAACAATAACAGATAATTTTTTATTTTTGTAAAGTTCATCATCATTATTCAACAATAATTTTTAGTTTTTATCTTCTATAATATAATAATGTTTCGTTCGATTAGAGTATAAATATTTCTCTCACATCTCTTTTTATTAGTATCTCAGATATAAAATTTTCTTTTTTATTTATTTTTATTTTTTATAATCTAAATTATATCTATTATTATCAGTTTGTTCATTTTTCTCTTTTATTTTACTTAGAGCAGGTCCAGTGGGGGTTTGAGGAAAGAATTCGGCTCAGGATCATAGGCAAAATAGGTTTTTTAAAAAAAAAATAAGGCCCATTATTGACGGATCGGTTCATCCTCGAGCCTGACGACCCCGTCTCTTAACCACGTGTCGCACAGAGATTGGAGGAGAAAGCGGGCTAATTTTTGGGAAAGGAAAAAAATATCGGCCAAAAAATCATTTCGTGTTTTCTCGATTTTTCTTCCCCTCTCTTCCTCTTCACCTGCAATTCGCGACGACTCCATCGAAATTGTTCAGTCCGGCGAAAATTTGCTGTGGATTGTTCATCCGAGGATCGTGCATCCGTCTACATCGTCAAGGTAAGCATCTGATCTTGCCTTTTCGCCTATTTCCGTCCGATTTCGTGTATTAGGGTTTGCGATTTTTTTTGGAGAAAAATTTTGTGCTAACTCGGGGGTTTTTTTTTTGGGATTTATGGTTGATTACGAGTCTTTGTCTCCTATTTGAATCCCGATATCGATTTTGCGAACGGTATTTGAATGATTTGAAAAAAATTTGAAAATTTGAAATTAGGGTTTATCTGATTTGGGGAAAAATTTTGGGGCTTTCTTTTGGGGTTGCAATTGGGGTTTCAAACAATGAAATACAACCGTTATAGACCTATTTCAGAACTTGATTGCATGGTTGATGATATATGTGTTGAATTTTGAAGTGATGAAATTAGGGTTTTCTTAATTTGGGGGAAACATTTTGGGGCTTTTGCTCGGGGGTTCAAATTGGTGTTTCCAACTATCATTTGCATCATTCGTCTATATGTTTAACGGCATTATCGAATATGATTTTGTGTTTACGATTTTGTGTGACTTTAAATGCCTTTCTCGAATATGATTAAGTAGTTTATCGGGTTCATATGATTGGATCTTGTGTTTGTTGTTTGGTATATGTGATATGATATGATGATCTTGCATTTGCCATTTTCAAAGTTAACTCTGACATTATCGATGATGAACTGAAACGTTGCAGTTATTTAGATGCTTGGTAGTGTATAGTAGTATACTAGGTACCTGTCCGCGGCGCGCGAACATAATTACGCGGACATAATTACTATACAAATTTTGTTATAATTTGATTATATCAAATTCTTTATTTAACAGATTTTGTAATTTTTTTTAACAGATTTAGGAAATTTTTATAATATATACGTGACATTTTTCGTTCTCAATAGTTGGAACTAAAATATTATATATCCATAAATCACGAAAACTTATTGGATTATTTATTATTCTAAATTGATTCATATAATCCACGTATTAACGTTATTTAACAATCGTCTACATTTATAAATAGATATATATCGTAATATAAGAAGTACTATATTAAACGATAACCAAATGCAAATTATTTATTATTCTAAATTAATTCATATTGCCCACGTATTAACGTTATTTAACAATCATTTACATTTATAAATATATATATATATAACGTAATATAAGAAGTACTATATTAAATGTCTATACTGTATAACTTTAGTGGATATATATATAACATAATATAAAAAGTACTATATTAAATGATAACCAAATGCAAAGGAAAATATAATAAAAGAAATATCAAATAAAATAGAAAGATTCGACATAACATAATATAGAAAGCTTTATCATGAGAAAAAAGAAATGTAGCTTATACAATGATATTATGAGGACATAACTCCATTAAGTCTTGTTGCATGGAATTTAAAGAGATAAAAATTAAAACTCCATCATAATCAAACGATTTTGTTCAAGGGTCCTTTTTGTGCTTGTTCCAACTTGCGTCTCCGTCATGTTAAACTTGTTTCGAATCCTGAAAGCTTCAGAGACACATACGTATTTAAAGGTTATTGTATATATAAAATATTCTTAATATCATTGTCGGATTACTTATTTTCTCTTGAAAATCAGGACATCATCAGTAGTAAGAGCAAAGAGGAGACAGGAAAAACCAATTGCTTCATGAGCATGGATAGTTATTTCATCTATATACATAAAACGATCAGTAAGAACTATACATGCAAAATAAAACATTTATGAAATTAATGAAGATAATAATGGCATATGCTTCATGACGTATACCTTCTTTTTTCTTTATGCTCCAATCGGTTAAAACACAAACTGCAAGAGGACCAGTGAATCCTTTGCTTCTTTCTTTGTTGTCAGCAGCAAATTCTCTGTGTGCGATACATTTCAATTTCAAATCCTTTCAATTTAAACAATAAAAGTTACAAACTTTATTACCAAGTCATAGTGATCATGAAAAAAATATTGCTTACTCGAGATCTCTAATGATGAAAGTTATTTTCTGAACAGTATCTCCATCAAGATTGTCCTCGGTAACGATGTCGCTAACATCATCCATCACACCAATGAGATTTAAAAATCAATCATGATAAATTTCATAGTTATTATATATAGATAATTATCATAAATGAAGTTCACATAAATTGTTTTATAGATATGTACAATTATAAAAACAAAAACTTTATAAGGAATATTAAAAGATAATCTTACCAACAGGGTATAACTGAGCATAAGGAACTCTGTAGATCTCACTGAAAAGGATAAATTTTATGAAGGGATCCACTATCAATGGTCGTAGAGATGATACTTTTGTCTTGGTAGTGAGAATGATCTGATAATTGTGTCTTGTGGTCCTTCCCTCGTTCTTCCACTCAGATGGTATCAAGCCGAATCTAGACAATTCAAGCCAATACCCTTCAGGCCCAACACGACTAAAATATGGGAGGGAGAGGTTATCACATGAAGCATTGATTCTGCAACCCTATATACAGTGAAATTCGAAGAGAGATCAAACAAACAATAAATATAAATAAAAGACTTATATTTGTGTTATATAATACTTACATTTTCGTCGACTAAAATGAAGTTCATGCCTGGTAAGCCTTGTCGATCAGGTTTGTTCCATCTTTTCAAAACTTTGACACGGATTTTCCAATCTCGTCTCCATCCATGCAACTCATCAACAAAGTGATATGCAGCCATAGAGAAAGTGTTTTTAAAAAGGAAAGAAAGGATCGCGGAGAAAGATTGCTTTGCTGTTAGTTTTTATTGAGGAAGAAGATTTGCATGTATAGAAATGAGGATATATATAACGTCTAGTCAACAGTTAAACGGTTGTAGATATTTAAGGGAGAGGATTCGGTGAGTCGATGCCTTTTACATCTTTTCATAATTTATAAATGTTCAATATTTTAAAAGTTGCAACTTATGATGAAGATTGTAGAGATTTTATTAGTTATTGCGGTTTATATGTTAGTAAATGAAGTGCTGAAAGTTGTTTTAACACAAAAATATTGGGCCCATATGGTGTATATAATTGGGGTGCAACATAATTAACCGTTTATATCAAACCAATTCAGGTTTTCTATTATATTAACTGGTTTAAATTATTTTATTAAAATTTTGGACCCTCATCGTAATGCTTGGAATTGAATTTAAAATTGTTAAAGACTATACTCTTTACAAATTTCTCTATAACTTGCTAAAATAAATTTGTTTTCGATATGCTTTTAAACGACATATCACATTTAAAATAACACAAAACATAAAATAAAAATAGGAAAAAACAAACGATACTAAATCCTTAATGAAAGAAACTATAATAAGTTTCCATTTGGAAAAAAATTTATAATAAAATTCGTAAGACTTGACGGATACGCATCATATATATTTGACTAATATTTATAAGTTTAGTGATATGTGTCATTTTTAAAAAAATTATTTGATACATGTTAATTAAATGCATCCTTATAGTTATAAATAACATTTAATTTTATATGACCGTTAAATAGTGAACCTAATTATAATATTCATCATATAATGATTGGTATTTTTGAAGGTGGAATTAACTGGTGTCTTAATGATACACTTGTTCGTTATCATCTATAAAATGACGAAACGATAAAAAAATTTATTAAACAGAGAAAATATTTTTTAAACTCAAAACTTCACAATACAACCATCTTCTCGTTTCTGATCAACTAAAAAAAGGTCTCCATGTGAACGTATCTGAGAACTGGATTTAACTTCAGAGAGTTCTTGGATATGCATTCAGGTTATCAAAATTATCATCGGATACAACGGTTCCAATGCATTAAAAAATGCTTCTCTTGGCGGATGAACATGTAAGTACATAATTGCAATACCATATATTTTAACGAAACGGTTATCTAAATTTTTTATATATTTTGGTCAAAGGATGATAGAATTGTAGCAACAATACCCAGTAATTTAGTGGATCAGTACAGTGACCAAATTTCTGAAAGAAATTGGTATTTTATTCGTAATTTTGGCGTCATACATGATCTACGTTCATCAGCTGCGGTCTTCAACAAATATCAAGTGTGTTTCAACGAACATACTCGCATCCAAGAAACATCATCAGTTCTTAAAGATCATCTATATTCATTCATATCGTTCAGTGAAATATTCAATACTCCATCTACACGCTCAAGGAAGGATTGGTATGTTTCGTATACAATTTGATCGTGTTGTTTTAGACTTATTTAGTATTTAGATCTAACCATAGTGATAAATTTTAATTTTGTAGTTGACTTGATCGGAAGAATTATCAAAGTTCGTAAATTAAGCGAATATGCCGGGACGAAATATGGAAGATGCCATGTTGATTCACATAAATGCATCAAGTTTACTCTTAGAAGTTTGAGTAAGTAAACATGTCATATTTAAAAAAAAAAAAATACACGAACTTAATTTTTTGTATTAGGGAATATTAGTTAAAGTTTGTGAGTGACCATTTGTTTATGTTCATAGATGTGTCAATATCAAATGTGTGGCATTTGGCAAAGATGCTATTGATTTCGCAGCACTCTGGCTAAATATTGAGATGCGGCGCGCGGGCATACTTTAGAATTTTATACAAAATAACATACTGAATTTATAGATAATTAGCTTGTTCACTTATTCATTTTTGAAATTCACTACTCTTTATATCTTTATTGAATTATTTTGAAATTAAAAATTCTAGAAGACTTCTATAAACATTCGTTATAAATCACTTATATAAAATTTATTTTTAACCGATGCTCAATTGACATAATTTTATTAAATATACATAAAACGTAAAGTAAAAATAGAAAAAATAAATGGTATTAGGTCCCTAATGAAAGAAATATTAATAAGTTTTCCTTTTTAGTATACTCTCTAAGCCTGAGCATCTTGAATAAGCTTCTTGAGGCGGTAAATTTCAGGGAATGCAGGGTTTAACAAAATTATACTGCATTTGAAGGGTGTTGTAATAATCCAAACTTCATGCATTTGGATGACCTTCACAAACCTCAACACACAGATGATCACATGTTTATTGGTTGATATAAATATAAGTGATTTTTCAACTACATATATCACTTTTTTTTTAAAAAATAGTAAACATTTTGTATTAATCTATTGAATTTTTAAAATTTTAATTTGTAGATAAGATTAGATAATATGTCTTCAATTGTTGGCCACTTCTCTGCAACATCTCCACACACCTTGGACTTGAAATATTAGAAGAAAAATTAGAATATAGGTAATATGTTGATACACAAAATAAATAATTATTGGCCTTAAAATAAGAATAATATCAGAACTACATCATTAAATAATAAACCCAATTTATTGGAATCAATGAATACCAACGAAAAAGTGTTGATCAAAAACTTTTTAAAGAAAATCAAAATCAAGTAATAAAAGAATCTATAGAAAAAATAACATGAAAATGCATAATATTGTCATAAAGAAACTTCTTTAGAATATGATTTAGATCCGTTTATGTATTAATTTTGATCGTTAAACACACATCTGAATTGGATATAGCTATATACACATTTAATATTTTATGACCATTAAAAAGCTAATCTAAATCTTAATAATTCTCATACAACGATTGGTACTCTTAAAAGTAATTGGAGTCTTAGTGATATATATGTAAGTTATCATCTATAAAATAGTGAAATGATACAATTTTACACAAAATAGAGAAAATTTAGAACTCAGAATTTCACAATATACAACCGTCTTTTCGTATCCGATCAACAGAAAAATGTTACATGTGAACGAATTTCCGAACTGGATTTGACATCCGAAAGATCGTGCATATGCATTCAAGTTATTAAAGATATCATTGAAGACATTGGTTCTAGTGTCTATCCAAGAAAGCTTCTTCTTGCTGATGAACATGTCAGTATAAAAAAAAGAAAACTATATTACTTATTTTTAAATTCACTATCTAACTTGATCATATATTTTGGTTAAAGGGCAACATAATTGTTGCTACGATTCCTAGTAGTTTAGTGGATCAGTACGATAGCTAGTTTTTCGAGGGAAGCTGATATTTAGTTCGTAATTTTAGCATCATTCCTCAACTAAGATCATCAAATACACTCTTAAATAAATATCATGCATGTATAAACGAAGATACTCATATCCAAGTAATATCATCAAAGTCTGAAGACCATGTCTATTCGCTAATGTAAATTTATTAATACTTTTTTTTGAAAAAATTATTAATGTGATTTTTTATGTGAGAAATACGAAATTGTAATTATCTAATGAATTTTTAAATAATTAATTTGTACATAATCATTACAAAAGAAGTTAGGTAAACTTAAAATTTTATAAGATTATAAAAACTATTTAATTTATTTTACCGAATATTTACATTGTCTTCTTACACTTTTTCCAACTTTCTCATCTTCTTATTCTTATTTCTTTTTGTTTTTCGTGATATCCTTATTTCGTTTTGTTTTCCTTTTGTTTATATATTGTTTTCTTACACAAATACTATAATAGATTACAAAATGTATTTAAACGCAGACGCTATTTCCATATTCACGTACATATCAGCATCTCATATAACATTTCACCTGATTCTTGGCTTATCTAGTAAAGCCCTCCTATTTTCCTTCATCGTCAGCACTCGCCTTTGTTGTCTCCTGTTTTTTTTCTTTAACTTTACAAAATGAAATTCAAATGTAAACAATGAATTTAAAAGCATAGACCCCGGCCCCCTCCCCCTGTCTATGAAAACAATAATGAAATTAGTATTAAAACCCTTAAAACTGATATCTTACAGCATCTTCAATCTTCTTGTGTTGTATAAGCTATCTAAAGGGTCAGTACACAGACGTTGTCCACAGGTTATGTTCAATCAGATCAATGAACTCAAAAAGACCAAACTTTGAGTTTACTTCAAGTGTATCTTTTTGTCATTATCGGTAGTTCCTTGTAATTAAAGTTTTCTCTTTGTTCTCTGCAGCTAAGCAGTCTAACAATAACTTTATGAAAGAAATTCCAGTAAATTAAACCAAACCAAAGCCAGATAGTGTATGCATTAGTTGTGTTATTCCAACAAAAAAAAAAGATTATTGGATTAAAAACCGACTTGTATTTTATTAATGTTTGGAATGATTTTATTCATCTATATTTAAAACACGCACTATACGTCTCTCAAAATCAGAAAAAGCGAAAACCAGTAATCTATAGAAAAACCTATATTTATGGCTGCTGTTTGTTTTGAAACTGGTATGGCCTTTGATGATCTAATAACTCAAGTCTAAAGATATTTTCTGTTAGAACAAAAAGAAAAACGACAAAAGAAAAATTAAATAGATAAACAAAGAAAGAGAAACAAATAAATATTCTGGCATACAAAGAAAGAGATCGAGATCATCTCCTTTAAAATTCTTATGACTGATATTTGTCTCTCCTATAATTAAATTTGGTTAGTGAAATAGATTTCTCTATCTATATTGGTTTGTGTAACTGTAAAGTGTTTCTAAGGAATGTTATAAAAAATGGAGTCTGAGACGAATAGAGCAAATCATAGATATGAACACAGAGATTCAAAGAGTAGACTATCGATTGATCAAAAGAATTCCAAAACCCTTAAAAAAAGAATCTCCTTTTTAATCTAATTATTAGAATTTCTCAGAGCTCAAAAGATAATATAAAAATCTAAACCATATATAGATAACAAAAATATAGCAAATCAAAGTGTGGGCAAATCAAGAACAAAGCAAATCTGGTACATAGATCATAACCTCTCTTTCGTATATAATCATCAAGATCACAACAATACTCCTCCTTATCATCTTCTTGTTCTTATTCTTGTTCTCATTCTTTGATTGTGTAGATTAGACCACAAAATTGGAAAGCTAAACAACAAATCAGATAACAGTGATGATTTATTTAAAACGAAATAACAAACACTACTCAGAGGACAATAAACAAATTGAAAAAAACACTTAGATGACTTAAGAATTACCTTCATCTTAATAGTTGTATCCTTCTCCTTTCTTGTCTTGTTTTTGCTCTTCTTTGCCTTATACTTTAAAGATTTTTAAAAAATGTAGACAACTACAATGAACCTAAAGATCTGACACGCTCTTACTACGTATTCTTCTTCTTCTTGAAATAAAAAGGGAAATAATTACATGATACTTATGATTTATTTAGCTAAAGCTAGTATTGAATGTACACATATACTACATTGATGCCCTTCGTTGTGGAACTTCATCTCGAAAACCATCTCTTGGTTTTTCTGGCTTGTTTTCGTTTTTACTCCTGGCCAAAAAGAATAGTCAATCATCAAAACAAACCACTTCAAAACTTATGATCCAACATTTTTTTGGTTAGAAGACATAAATTTAAATCAGCACAATTAAAATAAAGAATCAACTTCTGCTGTCTTGATTATAGTTGTTGCCATATCCGGTATATGTCACGTTTTTTTGCCACCGACCATTTTCTATTTCATGTATATGTGTCAGTATAATAAAATTCATATTACAATAGGAGATATCAAACTGAACACAAAAACCTAAAGCATATATCTAACCATCTTGATCTCGATCAAAATCGATTTCAAACTCTCGTAGTACCTGAAGTAGATCAGCTTATATTTGAAAAAATTATATAAATAAATTATCAACTAAAAAGGCATCACAAAACATGAAATATATGAAAATATGACAATGTGAAAAAGAGATACCCATATGTTTGGAATTGAGATGGTGCAGATTACGCAACTCAGTCTTCCTCCAAATCTTTCCTAGGCATAACAAAACACAAAATCTATGAAAATATGATAATGAAAAAAAGAGATACCCATTTGTTTCTAATTGAGATGGTGCATATTACGCAATCTGTCTTCCTCAAATTCTTTCCTATGAATATTACCTTCATCTGATGTACAAACAAAATCCAACAAAAAGAACATAGAAGTAGACCAAACGATTGTATAACTAAGGAATTACCTTCTCTTCTTTGAGTTCTCTTCACCGTCTTCCTCTTTTTCTTTGAGGATATAACATGCTTTTGAAAATTATAACAAACAATTAGATGACGGTGAGGAATTATTTATCTATAATGATTTATAGAACATAAATATCAGAACTGAACAACTTAAAAAACATATCGAATAATCAAATAGACAACACAATAAGATCACAACAACAGTAAAAAAATACCGATTAAATATTCAAATAACACCAAACCAAACGAACACTACAAGAAAACAATCGTTTTCCAACGGTCCATTACGACGGTTTTTAAATCGTCGCAAATTTACAACGATTTTACGACGATCGTACGTCTAATTTAAAAACCGTCGTAAAATCATCGTATATAAAAATCGTCGTAAACTCGACGTACAATTTACGACGAATTACGACGATTATACATCGATAACGAGAGATTTGCTAGTAAATGTAAAATTGTCGTAAATTCGTCGTATAATTACAATGAATATACGACGACTACATTTCGATGTACATATTACGACGATTGTACGTCGAAAAAGGAGTTAGGTGAAAAACATTTAAAACATGTTTACCTAACAATTGTAGATGAAAAATTTTATCGCAAAATCGTCGTAAACTCGTCGTAATATTATTGTTGAATGTAAAACCGTCGTAAAAAGTCGTCGTAAAAGCGTTGTAAAGCCCGAAATTTTCCTATAAATAGATCTTCATTCCTTCATTCAATCACAACACATCATCATTCAAACATAACAGCATCTTCATCTTGGAGACCCATTGTAGGTCTCTTAAATTTTAGTATAGTGTTGTAAAGCCTTATATATTGGGTTGTCCATTGCTGAAAACCCGAATTAAGAGTTATATTACTTTGAATCAAAGAAGTAATAATATTATAAGGTTAATTTACTTCATTCACGTGGCTAGACGTGACACAAGAGACCACCTCCTTTATTGTCTAATCAATAAAAAGAGATAGTATTTTGAGTTTATTTTCAAGATGTCTATATACGAGCTAAGAAGTTGGATGTATATGCGTAAAGATTCAGATGGGGCGTTGACAGAAGAGTTCAAGAACGGTTTAGAAATATTTATGTATCAGGCTACAAATATGGAGAGAACGAAAGATAGTGGGAAGATGTTTTGTCCTTGTTTGAAATGCATGAATACGAGGTATACACTAACCAAAACCGTGTGGACGCATTTATTAAATAGAGGGTTTATGCCGCAATATTTTGTTTGGTATCTACATGGAGAAGGATATGGCAGTAATACTCCTGGAAATGCTAGTAGTAGTAGTAATTATCAAATTCATGTTGATATTGATGAATCGAATTATGGTCATCAGCCTAATCAGTATCAATATGACCAAAGTGTAGATCATGATAGGATGCACGAAATGGTGACTGATGCATTTCATGAAACGCATACGGGTAATGCTGTTGAGGAACCTAATGTAGATGCCAAACGATTTTATGATTTGTTAGACAATGCTAATCAGCCAATCTACAAAGGATGTAGAGAAGGCTTGTCTAAATTATCGTTGGCAGCTAGGATGATGTCAATTAAAACAGATCATAACCTGGCTGAGGTTTGCATGGATGATTGGGCTGATCTTCTGAAGGAGTATCTACCGGAGGATAACTTGGCAGCGGGAACATACTACGAAATTCAGAAGTTGAGTTTTAGTCTTGGTCTACCTTCTGAGATGATAGATGTATGTGTTGACAATTGTATGATTTTTTGGAAAGACGATGATCAGCTGGAGGAATGTCGATTTTGCCATAAACCAAGATACAGGCCTCAAACTGGTGGGCGTAAAAGGATACCGTACCAACGTATGTGGTATCTCCCTATAACTGATAGGTTAAAACGGCTTTATCATTATGAAAGGACAGCTGCATCAATGAGATGGCATGCGGAACATACACAAGTAGATGGAGAAGTTGTTCATCCATCAGATGCAAAGGCATGGAAACACTTCAATATGGTATACCCAGATTTTGCTAAGTTCAAACGGAATGTCTATCTTGGTCTGTGCACTGATGGTTTTAGTTCATTTGGTATGTCTGGTAGACAATATTCATTATGGCCAGTAATCCTAACTCCTTATAACCTTCCTCCAGATTTGTGCATGCAAAGGGAATTTCTTTTCCTAAGTATTTTGGTTCCAGGTCCAAATCATCCGAAGCGAGCTCTCGATGTATTTCTTCAGCCACTCATACATGAGTTGAATCAGTTATGGTATACTGGCGTTCGTACATATGACTGTTCTACGAGGAAAAATTTTACTATGCGAGTTGTGCTTATGTGGACAATAAGCGATTTCCCCGCTTACGGTATGCTATCAGGATGGACTACACATGGGAGGCTATCTTGTCCTTATTGTCTTCATCGAACTGATGCGTTTCAGCTAAAACATGGTAGAAAAACTTGTTGGTTTGATTGTCACCGGAGGTTTTTACCGGATAACCATCCATATCGGAGGAACAAGAGGTTATTTTTGAAGAACAAAAGTGTACATGTCCCTCCACCCGTTAATTTAACAGGAGCTGATATACAGGCGCAAATAGATCATTGGAGGACAGAAGAAACAGTAACTCGTGGGGGAAACTGGCACACTCCTGCAAATATGCCTGAAGGTTATGGAGTTCATCATAATTGGCACAAGAAAAGTATCTTCTGGCAACTACCTTATTGGAAAGATCATCTGCTCAGACACAATCTTGATGTCATGCACATTGAAAAAAACTTTTTTGATAACATCATGCATACAGTTATGAACGTAGCGGGAAGAACAAAAGACAATGGTAAATCAAGATTGGACTTGCCTGATTTATGCAACAGAAGTGAGTTGCATCTACTGAGAAACGGGAAAGCACCAGTTCCTGTATTTCGGTTGAGTGCAGATCAAAAGTCAGCATTGTTCAGATGGGTTTCTTCTGACGTTAAATTTCCTGATGGGTATGTCTCTAATCTTTCCAAATCTGTTGAGAATGGGGTAAAGTTTGCTGGGATGAAAAGCCATGACTGCCATGTCTTTATGCAACGATTATTTCCATTTGCATTTGCTGAACTCTTGCCCAAAAACGTCCATGAAGCTATTGGAGGCATTGGTGCTTTTTTCGGGATCTTAGTACACGAACATTATCAGTTGATGTAATATCACAACTGGCATTGAATATTCCAATCTTGTTGTGCAATTTGGAAAAGATCTTCCCACCATCATTTTTTGATGTTATGGAACATCTTCCTGTTCATCTCCCATACGAAGCAGAGCTCGGTGGACCCGTTCAGTACAGGTGGATGTATCCGTTTGAGCGTTTCATGAAGCATCTTAAAGGTAAAGCCAAAAACCTAGCTAAAGTGGAAGGCTCAATTGTGGCGGGAAGCTTAACGCAAGAGACATCACACTTCACTTCATACTATTTTGCACCGAAAGTACGAACTCGCAAAAGAGCTACTCGTCAATATGATGATGGAGGAGTTGGCCATACATATGCCGTTGAAGGTGTACCTGACATATTCTCGCCGATCGGACGTCTTAGTGGAAAACTAAAAGATGTTTGGTGGTCCAATGAAAAAGATTATCACAGTGCACATACGTATATCCTGTTAAATTGTGAAGAGTTGTCATCGTATGAAAGGTACCTTTTTAATTAATAATATCTTTATATGATCGAGTTGTCAGAATTAATAACTATTTGTTGTTTTTCTCAGCACATTTGTTGATGAGGTTGAAGAATGCATATCTGGGGTTTCTGAAACTGAAATCAATGATCGTAAAGATCAACACTATGCCCAGTGGTTAAAAGGACAAGTACGTATAAAATTTTAATTAAAAGAGTACTACTTTAATTTGCTATATATCGAAATCAAGAAATCAAAGCAGAATTTTTTTCTTATTAGGTGGACCCGAATGATCCGGATGAATTTCCAACATGGTTCCATGAGTTACTACTAGGTCCGATGGCAAAAATAACTACAGCCTCAATGTATTTCACTCGGGGCTATGTTTTTCACACATACCGTCACGGTGCAAAGCGGGCAACAACAAATTATGGAGTTTGTGTGAGGGGTGAAATCGATTTTTATGGAGTTTTGCAAGAAATAATTGAAGTAAAGTATCCTGGATTGTTAAGGCTGAAAACTGTTCTCTTCAAATGTGATTGGTTTGATCCAACTGTTGGACGAGGGGTACGTCAAAACAAGTTTGGAGTTGTTGACGTGAACAAATCATGACGGTACAACAGGTTTGAGCCATTTATATTAGCTTCTCAAGCAGAACAGGTAACGTTTCTGCCATACCCTCGAGTTCGATTAACAGGAATTTCATGGTTAGCTGTAGTTAAAGTGGCTCCGAGGGGCAAGATTGTAGGGGTTGAGGATGTTCCACTTCAACAGGACACTTGCGTAGATCTGTCTGAACCAGATGTTGACGAGAATATTTTCTTAATAGACCCTCGGAACAGGCAACTTGAAGATCTTCCCGATGATACAGAAGAAGAATGTGATGATGAGTTTGCTGAAACCGATGAAGACGATTTGGCGGAACAAGACGGTGATGGTGATGAAGTAATAGAGGAAGATGAATCTGATTGAGTTTCATGCATTGTATTTAGTGAATGTTTGTTATTATGTAATTTGTAACTTTGTTTGTTTGAATTTTTTAAAAACCATAAAATTCGATTTTACGATGGTTTTACGACGGTTTTTCTAAACCCTAAACCCTAAGTCTAGGTTTTAAACCCTGAATGAATAGGGTTTCAACATTACGACGTCTTTACGATGAACCATCGTAATATCGTCGTAAAGTTACGACGGTTTTACGACGAGTACACTATTTCGTCGTAAAAGCGTCATAATGTTGAAATCCAAGAATTTGAATCTTTTATATCTTATTGGTTGTAAGGTATTTCACAATTGTTTTTGATTGGTTATCTTATTTTATATGAAATGCTATCAATCTGATCAAAATCAAAAATTTGAAAAAAAACATACATATTTACAAGTTCATGCATGTTTTCGTAAATGTTAAGTGAAAGGTTATATATTAGATTACGGAATTTCATTTTTTACTATCTCATGTCATAAATCCATCATACATGCAAAGTTGTAAACCTTTTATTATATGTTAGGATACACCTTTGCATTGTTCTTTATGCAATATCCCATTTATAAGATTTAGGGTTTACTCACTTTTTTTAAAAACATCGTAAAACCGTCGTAATATAATCGTAAAGTACGACGATTTTACGACGATCCCATCACGACACGTGTCGTGTCATGCAGTGGACCGACTGTTATACAACCAAATCGTCGTAAAACCGTCGTAAAGTTACGACAATTTTACGACGATCACAAAATCTATATAAGAGACGCGAGATTTCTTCATTCGTCGCTCATTCCTCTCTTCCCTCTCTGTCTCTAGAAATCTCTCTATCTCTCTAAAAAACAAAATCTCTCCTTCTCTCCCTACTCTCCAGCCAATTAATTTGTAAGTATTTTTTAAATTAATTTCATTACATATTATTTTAGATTTAGGTTCGGAATTTAGATTTAGATTCGGAATTTAGATTTAGGTTTCGGAATTTAGATAGGCCCGGATTTTGTAAATTTTAATAAAATGTTTTTGAAAATTAGTAACAAATTTTTTAAAATTTTGTAGATTCTGTCTCGATGGCTCCTCGAGCTAAGAGATTTCACTACCGACAGCTCGTCGATTCTGACGGTACGGCCCCGTCTACCTCGGCGACCGGATCAGCCATCCCGGAGTCCTCGGGAACACAACGGACTGTTTCCCAACCGGTCGTTGTTCCACAGCCGGCACCACCTCCACCACCACCAGCCGAACCAGCGGCTCCGGCACAGGCCGAGTCTGAGGCTGATCCGATCCCTCGTGTACCGTATGCCCAGTTTACGGTACAGGATCTTCTAGCGCAACCCGATCGTGGGACCATGAACAAACTCGACCCGGATCGAGTCCCCGGCACCTATTGGTACGTAATTTTTTTCCAACAATATTTTTAAATTAATTAATATTTATTCTTATATATTTGATACTAATTTACTTTTTCTCTTTCCATTTGACTAGGTTTACGACCGACAATGCAGTCGGTCGTAACGTTGCAGATATCATCAAGGGGTTTTTCGTACAATCCCATACCAGCTAGAAGAAGCTGGATCGGGCCACACTTGACACTTGGTTCAAGTGTTTTGCGGTAAGTAATTTACCATTTCGTTTAATTTTAATTTTAAATTTTAACTTTTTACAATAATTACTAACTTCTTTTTTTTTCCTAGCAAAACTGGCATTGGGAAACATCCGCACACGGACGTGTGGAGACGGCCTTCAAGGAGAAGGTCAAATTCCGCCTCAACAACACCGTTTCCGACTAGAAACGGAAGTGGGAGGTTGACGGCGACAAGGCCAAGCCGGCGCCTATGTCCAATACCGTCTTGCGGGGCCTTGTCCAGTACTGGTTGGATCCGCACAACCAGACTACGGCCGCCAAGTGTTCCGGATCTAGGTAAGTCGTAGTTAATTTCAATAATATTTACATTATTTTTTTCTTATAATAGATTCTAATCAAAATATTTTTCAGGAACGCTACTGACGATGCGGGAAATCGGAAAAGCGTCCCGCACACTTCCGGCCAGATTCCTTTTGCCGGAAGACGGCTTATGATGGTAAGTAAATTAAAACTATTAATTTTTTTGTTTTCAAATATTTAACTCTTATTTTTTGATACTAATTAATTTTTCCATTTTGATTTTGTAGGTCGAAGATAACGGAGGAGAACTTCCTCCGATGACGAAGGTTTTCGCCGAGACGCATAAAAAGCGTAACGGCGAATTCACGGATCCTCGGGCGGAGGAGATCTACAACGCCGCCTGTGCGGCGATCGAGGAGCGACAGACGCAGCTGACTCAGCAGGCGCGTCAAACATCTCCCGGAGGTAGCTCGGTCCAATCGACCCTGGCGCTGACGGTGGCGGAGATGGACCAGATCTTCGAAGAGATAATTTTAATTACTATATTTAATTAATGTAACTTTAGTTTTAAATTATATTTCTAACCATAATGTTTTTAAATATTTGTAGGTTGCCCTAAAGAAAAAGGGGCGGGTATTAGGGATGGGGTCCATCCGTGATACCCCGAGAGCTACGGCGACTGGTCACGTCCGGGTTCCGGATCCGGTTATCCGCCAGGAGATCGATCAGATGCGGACCCGGTACGAGACGAGGATCGACCAGCTCTACGGTCTCTTCGAGATCATGGGAGCCGACAACCCGGTACTCATAGCGCAGTTGGACAAGCTGCGGGCTGATGGGGTTGTCGGATCATCTGCCGCCGGGTCATCCACTAGGACGCAACCGCCAGTGCAGACGGACGAGGAGATGTTCCGATCTCTCGGGGTTGAGCCTCCTAGAACCGGAGATCAGGCGCCGGCGGAAGCATCAAACCGACGACCCGGCAAGGAACACGTCCAGGACGATGGGGAGGAGGCCGGTGACGGGATCGACGGGATCGATTTAGATTTAGATTTAGATCTGTAGGGTTTTTTTGTAAATTACAATTAATTTTAATTTCAAATTTTCATAAATTTTAAATTGTAAATTATTTTTTTTATTTGAATTTTAATTCGAATTATTTTTTTTTTTTAATTTTCAATTATATTAAACGTTGTATAATCGTCGTAATAGATTTATTAAAACCGTCGTACATTCGTCGTAAATATTACGACGAATTTACGACTACAATGTACGACGACAAATACGACGATTATACGTCCGAGAGTTACGACGATTTTACGACGAAATGAAGAAATACTTTACGATTGATTTACGACGATTTATGCGTCGTACATTTTACGACGATCTTACGTCGACCATTAACGACCACTTAACGACGGTCCAGGCGAAGATCAAGTCGACGCAATTCGATGTAAACTCGTCGTAAACTGTACGACGCATTTACGACGATTTTGATTGCCTCGACGTTACGACGAAACAAAACCGTCGTATATTATACGACGATTTTACGACGATTTTACGATGATTTGTCTATTACGACGATGACTTTACGACGATTTCGAAATCATCGGTAGTCCGTCGTAATGGCCCTATTACGACGAAATAAAGACCATTTCGGCCGTTGTAAAATGATGTTTTTCTTGTAGTGGAAAACTTACCTAACAATATGCTGCGAAGCCCAAAATTGTGATCATACTTTTCGATGGATTCAAAATACCATATCTAGAAGAATACATAGTTAAATTAGTCTGTAAGCAAAGGAACATATCGGAAATAGCACAAAAAAAAACTAAAAAAACCACGTAGAGTAACCAATCGCCAAAACCCTAGAACAAAACGTAAAAAAAATAATAGTATATGAATATGAGCGGAGGCAGAAAATATTTATTTATATAGAAAACGATTTAGGGTTTCTTTATAAATATCATTAATATGGGCTTGGACTCACTTTTCTCTAGATCTGATCCACGATTGGTTAAAAAAATTGATTTAGAATTAGAAAAATTTAGGGAAAAAACACGATTAAATTAGTCTAAGATTCGAACTTGCTACCTATGAGATAAGAATTCATGTCACTAACCATTGTAGTTTGTGTTATTTTTATGTTAACCAATCAGCATTTAAATATATATTTTTATTGTCGACAAAAAATGATATTATGCCAGTTATTTTGTTGTGTATTAATTATGGAATATTTCATTTTAATCAGATTTTATTTTTAATTGCAGAATAATCAACTGACCAATCAGAATAGAGTATTTTTATTAATGGCATAAGTGTAATTTAACACCTTCCATCAAAACGACAGAAAAAATAATAATAATTAATTAACATCAACCAATCAAAATATAACATCAGATGACCAATCAGAATATAAGGATTTCATTAATCAAAACGGCATCAAAAGATGTGCATTGAATCACTGTTCAAATCACTTCACAAATACTATAATAGATAATATGGATGGTTGTGGTAATGTAGTAACTTGATAATATTGAAAATCAACTGAAATGGGCTACATGTTTGTATTTGTATTGGTTGATCAAAATGTATTTGTGCTGTATCGTTTGTCTTTGTATTGTACTGATCCCTTTCTGTTTTGGGCAGATAATGCCAAGGTACAACAGCGGTTCATCTGAGGAAGCTTCGGAGATCCCGTACTGGGCTTACGCGGATGCCACTTATGGCATACCCGAGAAGTGCTTCTGTGGGTGGGTTGTGAAGCTCCAAGAAAACGCAGCCGATCGTAAGTATTATTCTTGCCCAGAATGGATTAACGAGGTAGGTGTTCTGTCTCTTCGTTCAGTCTAAATTTTCAATATTTATGTTATTCTCGCTAACATTTTGTAATGTTTCTAGGGCACTTTTGACCACATTCACCAATGGTGGGATCACGCGGTAACAGAACAGTTTGAAATCCTTGAGACAAGGATAGAAAAGCAGCAGGACCTGATCCTCAGTGTTGATCGGGTCACCAGCACCTCTGTTGATCCAGCCATAGGAGAAAACCGGGAAGAGATTGCAAGGCTTAAGGGTGAAGTCAGGGATTTGGAGGAGCAGCTTCGTACTCAAAGTGACAGGTTGTCTATGCTTTTCTTTGTTTGTGTTATTGCAGCTTTTGGTTATATCTGTAGGGTTTAGAAATGGCTAGCATTGTTTTTTAAGTAATGTAACATTAAGTAGTTACCTTCGGCTCAAGTTATTTAGGGCTTATAATGGTCTGTTTTAATGTTTTTTGTGAGGGAATTTGGACTCCACGGGAACTGAAATGATAGTTGACGGCATATGGCTCACCCAGTAAATGTCAGTTCTTTTGTAACTTGAATGTTTAGTAACTGGTTCTTTGTTTGTGTTTAATGCGTTAGGTAACTGGCTAGGTTTTTTTAGTTAGCTTTATGACTGTTATTGTTTATCAATGCTTGATATGACAGGATAGGTTTAGGTAGTGTTTTTAATGGTTGTTAAAACCTGTTCGCAAATGTTTACAACTTTATCGTTAACTTGAAAACTCAAATTAAAAGACTCCCAACTACTATTTTATTTAACATAAAAGACACTTAACCATAAAGACACAGAAAAGACTGTCAACCATAATTTAAAAGACAATCAACCATAAATTAAAAAACACTTAACTCTCATTCACTCTCTTTCACTCTCTTTCACTCTCTTCCACTCTCTTTCACTCATAAACACTTTCAAACTGTCTTCTCTATGTTCACTCTCTTCTCGGGTTCCATTCTCTTTAACTCTCGTCTCTCTGTTCAGTCTCTTCTCGGGTTCCATTTTCTTCAACTCTTTTCTCTCTTTTCCACTCTCATTTCTCTTTAAGTCACAGTCCTCTTTCACTCCTTTCACTAGTCTTTTAACTCCTTCCACTCGTTCCAGTCTTTATGGCTTCTCAGACCGCTTTTACACAGTCGGAAGGGTTTGTAAACCTTCTAACCAGTCAGTTAAACCCTGACTGTTACTCACCGTGCATAGAAATAGGATCATCAGAGATTCCTTTGTTTAGTACACAAGGATCTGATGATCCTACTGATGGTGCACTGAAGACGAAAGTCTGGTCGCCGAAGGAAGACTTGGTCCTCATCAGTGCGTGGCTCAACACCAGTGAGTAAGGACCCGATTGTCGGCAATGAACAGCGAGCTGGTGCTTACTGGAAGCGTATTCAAGCGTATTACAACAACAGCGAGGATATAGTTGGAATGCCAAGGAGAGAGTGGTCTCAATGTAAACAAAGATGGGGAAGGATCAATGACCAGGTATGTAAATTCGTGGGATCATACGCGGCTGCGCAGAAGGAGAAAAGAAGCGGTCAGAATGAAAACAACGTTATGAAGCTTGCGCATGAGATCTTTTTCAATAACTACTCCATCAAGTTTGCTTTGGAACATGCCTGGAGAGAGTTGAGGTTCGACCAGAAATGGTGCACGAGTAGCAAGTCCAAGATGGTGCATCGACCAAAAAAAGAAAGGTTGAAGACTCGGCTCAGTCATCAACCTCCATACCTGCAAGCGAAAATGAAGATGTAGTCGAGGTTCGTCCACCTGGAGTCAAGGCTGCGAAGGCCAACGCAAAGAAGTCATCACGTCTTAAACCCGAGAACAAGGACATGAAGGAGTTTTCTTCCATGTGGGAAATGAAACAAAAAGATCTAGAGTTGAAAGACAAGATTAGGGACAAGAGGATTCTTGAGACCATTTTGGCTAAGACTGAACCACTCACTGAGATTGAAATGGCATTAAAAAACAAGTTAATTTGTGCGATGTATGATCTTTAGGGTATGAACTCTGATATTGACTTTGTGTTAGTCTTTGTTTCTATGTTATTGCTTCATCCGGTTTGTATGATATTTAGTTTATGAACTTTTATTTGCTATGGGCCTTCGGCTTCTATATGTATGAACTTTGTTAAACATTTCTTTATGAAGTTTGGTTTCAGTTTTGGTACTTTGTTCAACTTTTGTTGTCTATGAACTTTGTTAAATTTTTGAGTTTCAACTTTGTAACTATGTGTTGCTTTGTCATTCAATGTCTGTCATGGGACATATATCTCTAACTCTCTTTGCTTTTATTTTTGCAGGTAGTGTCACATCAATTTGGCCACTACAAGTTGGCTATTGATCCGTGACCACATGCGCCAATATTCGAGGGGCCATAAAGCTTTTGTCTTCCTTGTTTTCTAACCGCATATTTATTTTGTATGTAGACCATATGTTCCAACTATCATTTTGGCCACATCTTTTAACTTATTCCGTGTATTTATATGACAGAAAACAGACCATATGTTATTCATAGTTGTAAACTTCTTTCTTTCTCATCTTGATATCAAAGTGTTTTACTTTCTCATCTTGCTATCAAAGTGTATTTCTTATCACAACCTCTATATCAAACACCATAAAGTTCCCAAAAACACAAACCTCTTTATCAAAGACAAAAACCGCCTAGTACTTTTATCAAACACAAACCTCTTAAAACTCATTTCTTTTCACAAAGTTTTCATCTCTTTATCTCTTATCTCAAACTTAAAAACACAAAAAATGGCAGCTTCTTCAAGCAATGGATTTGATGATAAAGCTGATGATGCATTTGATGATGCATTTGATGATGCATTTGATCAGAAGTTTGATGATATGTTTGATTCTATAGTTAATCAACATGCAGAAAAAAAGAAAAAAAGAAAAAAAGCATTTATTGAAAGAAAGCGGGAAGAAGGTCACAACCGCTTATGGAACGATTATTTCAGCGACGAAGCAACCTATCCGCCACATACATTCCAACGCCGTTTTAGAATGAACAAGGACTTGTTCCTGCGTATTGTTCACCGCCTCTCCGATGAAGTTCCATACTTTCAACAAAGAAGTAATTCTATCGGGAGATTAGGTCTATCTACTCTACAAAAGTGTACAGTAGCAATTCGTATGATGGCATATGGTACAGCAGCTGATGCAGTTGACGAATATCTCCGGCTCGGTGCTAGTACAGCATTGTTATGCTTAGAAAATTTCACTGAGGGCATAATATCCTTGTTTGGAGATGAGTATCTAAGAAGACCTACACTTGATGATCTTGAACACTTACTGGACCTTGGAGAGGAACGAGGCTTTCCCAGGATGATTGGAAGCATCAATTGTATGCATTGGGAGTGGAAGAATTGCCCAACCGCATGGAGAGGTCAATATACACGCGGAGCAGGAAACCCGACAATCGTTTTAGAGGCACTAGCATCACAAGATCTTTGGATATGGCACGTATTTTTTGGACCTCCAGGTACATTAAATGATATTAACGTTCTTGATCGGTCACCAGTTTTTGATGACATCTTGCAAGGTTGAGCTCTATAAGTGAGATACTGGGTAAATGGTAACGAGTATCGTTTGCCATATTATCTCACAAACGGCATTTATCCGAAATGGACTACATTTATACAATCAATTCATCTTCCTGAAAGAGAAAAAAAATAGGTTATTTGCAACTAAACAAGAATCCGTCCGAAAAGATGTGGAGCGGGCTTTTGGCGTTCTGCAAGTTAGATTCGCAATAATAAAAAATCCCGCTCTTTTTTGGAATAAAGAAAAGATTGGGAAGATTATGCGGGCCTCTATCATATTACACAATATGATAGTAGAAAACAAACAACATGGCTATAGTCTATACAATTTAGAAGAATTCGAACAACCACAAGGAAGCAGAAATTCGCATATCGATAGGACGTATTCTACACGTATGTCTACAAATGTCTCAAATTTGATGATGGCAAAACGAAACGAACTCCGTGACAGACAGATACATAAATGATTGAAAGCAGATTTAATCGAAAATATCTGGAATAAATTTGGTTAACTATTTTTATATTACAAATATTATATGTTTTTAATTTTCTTGTATTAAATTGTGTTTTTATATATTGTATGTTTTATGATTATGTGTACTGAATTCTATTTTTAATTATAAATTATTGTGGCTTTTTTTTTAAAGAAAAGAAAAAATTATTTTTAATTCGGGATGAACCTCATTTTTACTCCAAGTTTTTCCCAAACAACACAAACCAAAAATATTATTTTTAAATTCGGATGAGGTTCACTACATCTGCTAATTGTTTCGTCTAAACTATCCACTGTATATCTGTTTTGACTCTGCGTCGTCTATAGTCTTCCAGTCACACCGGAAACGTTGAAAAAAATACCCGAGTTTTCTATTCTCTATTGACTCTGCGTCGTCGCAATACTCCAAAACCTTCGACGCTCGAGTCACCATCTCTTTTCAATTCTCCGATCTCAACTCTCTGATTGCTTTGATCCAATTTGTGTGGTTTTGTCCAATCCTTTGAGTTGGTTGTGCTGCTAGCGGAGATCTCGAAGATGAAGCAGCTCCTATGTTTTCTTCTTCCATGGCTGCTTCTATCCATCCCCTTTTCTTGCGAGGCTCGATTCGTGGTGGAGAAGAACAGTTTGTCGGTGACGTCGCCGGAGAGCATTAAGGGGACTCACGACAGTGCAATTGGCAACTTCGGGATCCCTCAGTACGGAGGAAGCATGGCCGGCACGGTGGTTTATCCCAAGGAGAACCAGAAATCGTGCAAAGAGTTCAGCGATTTCTCGATTTCTTTCAAGTCACAGCCGGGTGCTTTGCCTACCTTCCTCTTGGTTGATCGTGGAGGTACTCATTTTATCTTCAATGTCAGAACTAGAATCGATTTGATCCATCTCTGCTTCTCGCTTTCGTTTCTCCTTGGCTTGATTTAGGAGATTTTGTTTGTATTGCCTTTTATCTTAATTGGTTCAAGTGTGTGCAGAACTTGCCTTACTCTTGTTGTTATGCATAGACATATATACACTTTAGCGTAATGGATGGTTATATTATGTTGTGTAGATTGTTTTTTCGCTTTGAAAGTCTGGAATGCACAGAAAGCTGGTGCTTCTGCTGTTCTTGTGGCAGACAATGTTGATGAGCCTTTGATTACGATGGACACACCAGAAGAGGATGTTTCGTCTGCAAAATATATTGAGAATATTACCATTCCTTCTGCTCTTGTCACGAAAGGTTTTGGTGAAAAGTTGAAGAAAGCAATCAGTGGAGGGGATATGGTCAACTTAAATCTTGACTGGAGGGAAGCTGTTCCGCACCCTGATGACCGTGTCGAGTATGAACTGTGGACCAATAGCAATGACGAGTGCGGGGTCAAGTGTGACATGTTGATGGAGTTTGTGAAGGATTTTAAGGGTGCTGCTCAGATTCTCGAGAAGGGTGGTTACACGCAGTTTAGACCTCATTACATTACTTGGTATTGTCCTCACGCTTTCACGTTGAGTAGACAGTGCAAGTCTCAGTGTATAAACAAGGGAAGATACTGCGCTCCTGATCCTGAACAGGACTTTAGCTCAGGATACGATGGTAAAGACGTGGTTGTAGAAAACTTGAGACAGCTTTGCGTTTACAAGGTGGCAAATGAAACCGGGAAACCCTGGGTCTGGTGGGATTATGTCACTGATTTCCAGATCAGATGTCCCATGAAGGAGAAGAAATACAACAAAGAATGTGCTGATTCTGTTATCAAGTCTCTTGGTGAGTGTTTCTTGTATAGCTCGAAAATTAAAACTTTTTTTCCCAGGAGAATAATCCAGTTTTTCTATGTCTTTACAGGAATCGATAGTAGAAAACTTGATAAGTGTATGGGAGACCCTGATGCGGACTCGGACAATCCAATTCTAAAGGAAGAACAAGATGCTCAAGTAAATTACTTATGTTTCCTTACTTATGTTTTTCTTACGTTCCTCCGGGCATCTCAGAATCACAGTCATGTTTGGGATTATTATGTAGGTTGGCAAGGGTTCAAGGGGTGATGTTACCATATTGCCTACCTTGGTTGTCAATAACAGACAGTACCGAGGTTTGTCTTGCAGTGTTAACTTAAGGCTTTTCATACTCTATGCCCTGGTTTATCTTGTTAAATAAATGTTTCCTTTCAGGCAAGTTGGAGAAGAGTGCAGTACTCAAGGCTCTATGTTCTGGTTTTGAGGAGACGACTGAACCAGCGATATGCCTGAGCACAGGTGAACCTTTGTGGGTTTAGTATCCAAAGTCTGTGTTCATCAAATATTTGAAAAACCCGAAATACCTCACCCATACCCGAGAAATAACTGGTCTTGTACCCGAAGTATCTGATCCTTACTATTCTTGGGATTAGTTTGGTTATCATACTGATATACCAACTTTAACTTTGCTTGATCACACCTTTTAACACTTATGTGAACTTTGAAATTCGTATCTTCTATTGCAAATGACAGAGATGGAGTCAAATGAGTGCTTAGATAACAATGGCGGATGCTGGCAAGATAAATCAGCCAACATAACTGCTTGCAAGGTATAATTTGATATTATTCCTGGCGAGAGTTTCAACAGTTTCAACATAACTGTTTCTATATATCTTTTTTTTTGGTCAAACGTTTCTATATATTTTAATCTGCTTAATTTGCAGGATACTTTTCGTGGAAGAGTATGTGAGTGCCCTCGAGTTGATGGTGTGCAATTCAAAGGGGATGGATACAGCCACTGTGAACGTGAGTGTTCCGTGTCATCTTTTTAGTAATTTTTATAATATTAATGTTCGTCGCCTTTGTTGGATGTCACGTTTCATAATTAATTGGTGTTTGCATGGCAGCAAGCGGGCCAGGGAGATGCACGATCAACAATGGAGGTTGTTGGCATGAAGAGAGAGATGGACATGCGTTCTCTGCTTGTGTGGTTAGTGTTTCTTCTGCACTTTGCTTCACTTTTGAGGCACAATCTCACCGTATAATAAGAGACTCATGTCTCAACTCGTAATGTCTTCAGGATAAAGACAGTGTTAAGTGCGAGTGTCCTCCTGGATTTAGAGGAGATGGTATTAAGAAGTGTGAAGGTTAGACTCTCTGTTAAACTTTTCGTACCGTACATCTACTTCTAATCATCTTTTTAAGGATTTCCGTGCTTCTTTCACCAGACATTAATGAATGCAAAGAGAAGAAAGCCTGTCAGTGCCCGGAATGTAGCTGCAAGAACACCTGGGGAAGCTACGAATGCTCTTGTAGCGGGGATCTTCTCTACATCAGAGATCATGACACTTGCATCAGTGAGTTTTCATGAAGTTGAATATCTGTAATTCTATTAATATGCATCATGCGTGATTGACACGTACTAAAAACAATACTCGTGCATACACAACCTCTCTGTGGCATTGGTTCTTACGTATGAAATTTAGGCAAGACGGGTTCACAAGTGAGATCAGCGTGGGCAGCTGTTTGGCTTATAATGTTATCATTGGGACTTGCGGCCGGTGGGGCATACCTCGTTTACAAATATAGGTTAAGGGTAAGCTTCTGATTCATCCTTCTGATCTTATATCTGCTGTTTTGTTAAAAGCAAAGGTTAATCTTTTTGTATTCTGGCCTGAAATGTCTGTTAAAACATATCTTTGGATCTTAAGACGGTTGCCATATCCGTTGCTTGGGGAAATTGTTATGAACTTTCTTATGTCCCTGATTTTACAGCGATACATGGACTCAGAGATCAGAGCTATAATGGCACAGTACATGCCACTGGATAGCCAACCCGAGATCCCGAACCACGTGAATGATGAACGTGCCTGAGAGAGCGGAATGGTGCATCTATTTATTCCTCGGAAAGGACTCAAGGTGACACGTTCTTTTTAACCGTTGTGGCCTTTGATGCTTGTGTAACTTATTTACCAAATAGTGTATTTGCAGAAAGAGGTTTGGGAATCTTCAAATGACTTGATACTGTTTTATACATTGTAACTCGTGTCTTTTTTTTTCTTTTCACTTGTGTGCATGGAACTTCTGTTATAGGGAAACTTTGATTGTAGAATGGAGAATTAGACAAGAAAGAATGAATCGAATTAAAAGTTCATGTTGTTGGTTGCTTTTCTTCTAAAATCGTTTGTGTTCGAAAAGTCTGATTCTGGTTATTTTCGGGTTTTGAATTTAAAATCCGAACTGTCCTAGAATTGAACCGAACCAAACCATATTTTACTCCAATTAGTTTCATTATTCGAATAATAAACTTAACAAAGAGGAAATGTTAACAATTGGATTTTAAAATTATTATAAAGAATATGAAAAGTATGTGTTGCCATTAAAGAGATTATTTATTATATAGTTTTTAAAGTTAAATTTTCTATTATATATATATGTTTAAATAATAATTAAATATCATTTGGAAGTTTATATTTTTTTTTCTCCTCTGTTCTCTCTCCTAAGGCGACTCTTAGAGAAAACTTCCATTCTCCATCGTTTCCGGCCGACGCTGGTTTTTCTGGCGTCGGTACAGCTTTCCATTCTCTGTAATCTTTCATATTTCTTTCTATTGTAAGATTTACGTGAAAAACTACGGCAAAAATCTTCTCTCCATGATGATTTTTAAGGTTGGTATCCATCTTCAAATTTACCTGGAGATTTTCGTTCCGATGTTTGTTCGGCAAAATTGTCCGACCATTAGTGTCGGTTTCCTTCCGTTGGAGAAAACTCCAGGCGGTTTCCAGTTTCAATGGAATGTTCAGATCCAATTCCTTAAACCGCCGTGGAATCTCTCCTCTATAAACAGCCTCATCAATATGATTTTCTTATTAAATCAAATCATCAATGATCATGATCGATATTACCACACACCATCGGCAAGAGATATTTGGTGTTCCCCTCTTCTATATTCTATCACAACTAGTAGAATGGCAAATATGTAATTACTTTGTAATTGAACAAAACGATTTGTCTCCACTCAGCAACCCAAACGCTGTTCATCGGAGACATATGCATTTGTTTAATTTATATGTTCTTTCTTTCATTCTTGTATATTTTTATTCCTTTGTAATGTCGGCCATGGGTTTAGATCGAGTTTCCTTTTATGGGCAAGGTTTTTATTCTTTGAAGTTAGTCATGGCCTACACCGATGTAGAAGAGGAACATATGGACATGATTAGTTAGTTCGAACATTTCTGAAAGTAGGCAACTGGAGAATGCAGTAATTAAATGGAAAGTTTCGGCGAGACATGAATATGCATCGATTTGACAAGGAGACAAAGTCAAAGCCAAACCCTGATGGAAGGTATTGGATACGAAAGCCTTGGTATCCAATTGTAGACACAAAACTTCACATGACGGAAGCAATGGGTTTTATCATGTGTGTAATTACGAGGTTTAGCCAAAAATTGCTAACCCAACACACAATTCGCATCAGAAACAGAAAGAATACAGAGAAGGAAAATAACAGACTTAATTATCTATTAGCGAATAAGACTTTACCTTGTAAAGCATCGTCAAATTCACTTCTCATGTTATGTCGCATATGGCGCATATATTTGCATATGTAATAATTTGTTTTTCGGAAGTTTTGTATATTGATTTTATAACCGTATGTTTGATATTAATGAAATTGTTTGCGAAAAAAAAAGTTTAAATAATAATTAATCTCTATATATTCAAAAAAAATCTATTCGAAATTTTCTATATTTTTTACTATAATTTATTATATTTTATTTGAATATATGTTAAAAAAAATCAAAAATATATTTTTCTAATTTTTAGAAAATTAACATAAAATTGATTTTTATAAAAGCTTATGGACTAACTACAAAATCAGAATCATTAGATGGTGCATATTAGAGTTATGTTAACAAAATTAAAAATTTTTTGCTGATTTGTCAGAATAATATTTTATTTTTTATAAAATAGATTAAATAGATAAATTATTCTGACTTAGCAGCTATATTTATAATCATTAAGTTATATATATTGTAAAAAATTCAGATTAAAATTTTTTCTTAAATTTTACAACCATTTTTATTAAAAAAGTACTCCACGTAATAACTAACCCGGATTAAGTCCTATTGAATATTGCAATTATAGTTTGTTAACTGGTTACATAATATGTTTGAGTTCTTCTTCATTCAAGGTTTCGCATTAGTCGCAAATGTCAATCTACAATGGGTTTGTCACATGGGTTATGCTTTGTACTTTTGTGTGAGTGAAATTAAAGAGGTGGTGAAAAAAGACGAGAAAAGCAAGAGTTAGATTGTCAGAGTCTTAAGCCGTTTCTACTTTCTACCTTCTTCTCATTCAGGAAAGTTCTTTGAAATTTGTACTCTTAAACGACTAAACCACTACGTCCGATTTGGAGAAACTAATTATATCTGGTGTCATTTTTGTTTTTTTATATATTTTGTAAGATTACTAAAATATGTGAGATCGTGAATGCATTTTCCATTAGAGTAATAAGAACACCAACATGTGAACTGTTGTTTTTTTAATCATATACTATACTTTTTTTTTAATCATATACTATACTAGATTCTAATTCCGTACGTATGTACGGAAAGTTTTTTGTTTATAAAATTTTATAATAAAATTTGCATTTATTTTATGCTTAGATATAATTTATTTTTGTAGATTTTTAATTTTTCCTAAATCAAAAATTTTGTTATTATTTTTGAATAAAGATATGAATTAGTTATAATATATCGATGTAATGTTAATTGTAAACTTTTATTATTATGTGAATTTAGATTACCACACAAATCTATATATTTATGAGTGTTAAAATAAGCTAATCCATCTGTTTAATTTCCTCAAATCATTTTAATATCTTACATGTTTTAACAAACTAATATGTTAAAATAAACGAATTCGCTCAATCATATTATTGTATAATATAAATATTTACTAATTTTAAATATTTGAAAGTTTAGGTTAATTGATTATGATAAAAAAAAGACAATAACATATTAATTTTTATGACCCACTAAATATAAATTAATATCTCGCTATTAAAATCCCACTACTTTTTTTGTTAAAAATATAATAAAAAGAATTTTTGTGATTTTTGGTAAGTAAATTAATCTATATTTAAGAAAATCTAAAATTATATACTATTTAAGTTTTTGGAATTAAATATAAATACAAAATAATATGCCTGTTTAAATACAAACTAATATTGATTTTTTTGGTCAAATTTATTTTCAAATTAAATCTAACAAAATCCAAAATAATATAAATAAATATCTAATTTTGAAATTATATTTAAATATAAAATTTTGGAATATTTGAATGTTAAATTAACTCTAATCTATGTACATTGAGAAAAATCAAAGTAATCTGAACAAAAATCTTAATTTTTGGAATTAAATGTATATATAAAAGAAACTTGTAATTTTTAAAAATTGAATTATAATAAATTGGGATAATTTTAAAACTGTTTTCAAACTTAATTTTTTTTGTAAAACTTTGGAAATGTTTAGAAGCAAGCACTAAAAGTGTTTCTATTTTAATATAATAGATTCTTTCTTTTTTTTGCCAAAAACTTTCTTTTAATGATATTTTACTAAAATCAGTTTTCTTTTAACAACGATAAAAAGTTGATTATTGTTGTATTAAAAATCTTATAGACTTCTATACTTTGTAATTGAAATGACTGAGACACTTGTAAACTAATCGATCAAATTTGGACACTTGAAAAAAAATATTAAAATTAGAAAATAAAATAAAATAAATTTAATTAAGGGGAAATATGGATAGAAATAGTTAAACATAAAAGAAGAAATAGGAAAACTTAGATATTTTCGTAAGAAAAAAAACCCTAAAATATATGAAATATGCCACATATATTCAGTTTAGAAAACAAATAGTAGAGAAACATAAGAACTAACATAAAAAAATAGCTATTAAGTTTTTCTCTTCTTAGTTTCATCGAAGCATTTGTAATCTTATTTTATTTTATTTTACTAGTGATCTAAGTTTTTTTCTATGTTTTTTTTTTTTCATAAGTTATCAAATAATAGATAATAATCTCACGTAAAAACATGATCTTAATCTAGTTAATAATAAAATATAGAAATATTAAGTCTTTCCAAATACAAAAAAAAAAAGAATGCAATCATCCAACCAAACCATGATTTAAAAATGCAATGGAAAACAATACTATTGCCTGCTATTGATATCTTTAGTACAAGAACTCACGTATTAGAGAAACAAAAACATCTAAGGTTTAGCAATCACTATTGAATCAACGCCATTTCTATAATCTATACAGAAAAATAAAAACTGTAGTTTTTAACCCAACTCGATAGTCTTGTATTATATGTGGTTTGACTTTGACTGGTATGGTCATTGTGTAAAGTTTTAAGAAACTGTTCAAATGACTATTGAAATTTGAATCCATGCCATTTTAGTACAAAAATATTTGGTTTACATCACTTAAAAATAATATTACAATATTAAATAATATTATTTTGAATAATTTATTTGAATTACTTATCAATAAATCATAGAAAATATATGGTTTAACACCAGTTATGATGATTGATACTGTTATTGAATAGTTTGACATCAATTACATAATAAGTGATACAAGTCTATATTAATTTACTTCACTTTTACAAAATTGATACAATAGATTCACATTAACTGAATTATCGATGTTACTATTAATATTTGTTAACATTACTTATATCAAAATATTTAAATCATTAAAATTTGAATTTAGTAATTTTATATTTGAAAATATCTTTGCAAACATATTTGTAGTTTATCCAACATTGCTAACATATAAGGAGCTGAAAGAGAAACCCTTTCTATAGATACTCGTACCTATACCCAACTTGACATGGTCAAATATCTTTTGGCTAAATATCTTTTGGCTGATTTTACTTATGATAAATTACTCTATAAATTGTTTCTTTTCATTTTCAGGGTTATTACAGTATCATCTATAAAAAAAACAAAGTCTACAAAAATAACCAATGATGTCAAGTCTACCAAAAAACAAAATTCATTATTTGGATATGGAATGTAAAATTCATGAGGCTACCAGAGTCCTCCTTTATTCAGAGATCAACACTAGATTTGTATGGCATGTTAAACATAAAAAATGGAGCCTCAGATTAAGAGTGAAGGAAATGCATGTCATATTCGAAACTATTCCATTGATGCTAGTAAGATGTTTTATTTGCGTTGTTTGTTACATATAATAAGAAGACCTTTCTGTTACGAAGATATCAGAACGTCTGATGGTATTATCTACAAAACTTTCAAAGAAGCATGCTACGCAAAGAGATTTGTACCATTCGATGAAGTTGAATGAAGAACTTATGTTTATCATTTTTTAGTGAAATATTATATTTATTTCTTATATGCATTTCTTATCTATTAGGTTTCAGTGTTCTCCTAATACACTAATATTCTCCTTTTTAAAAAATATAAAAAATATTAATTACAAAACAAAAAATATTGGTATATTTTCAAATTTTTACTATTCTTAAACATATATGATACATTGATATGAAATCCGCTGGTAAACTGAAATATATATGCCAAACCATTATCCACTATAATTACTTTATATTTTAATCCTATTCTACTATTGCTGTCCCCAAAATCTGTCAATAGTAACAAATAAACGTTATATGAATATATGACAAAACATTGGTCAATGATTAAATATTTTGCAAATCGTCGCAATCTATATACCAATATGAGTCTATCAGAAACCCACCTACTTAATTTTAATATACTTAATATCAGCCCAAACTACATTCTATTTTTAAAAAAACGTTCAAGCCCGTACGCATATTCTAGTTATTCATGAAACTAATAATATTTTAAATTATTTTTTATTTTTATTTTTGTTAAAATTTTTTTATTAAAATATAAAAGATAAAGTTACATGGAATTAAACTCAAACCAGCAAAAAGAAAATAAAAGGGGACGGAACCTAGAAGAAAGAGGGGGGGGAAGAAGTGTTTACAGCGTAACACCTAGAGCTAGGGAAATAACCAGACAAAGAGACAAACAGACACCAAAAAAGAGCAGCTTATCTAGAAGACCAAAAGAGATCCAAAGCTTCACCATTCTTAGTTCTCAGATTCATAGAGCCGAAGCTTTGTTTTTAACCACCAAGCAGATTTTGCATAGTGTAGTCGAGTGAGGAAGAGATAGGCCACTATAGAATCGATGGTTCCGCTCATTCCATAATTCATAGATGCAGGCTTGCTAAGCTTGAAGAATGGCAAGAGAAGTTATCGCATTAGTAGAAACCATGGTCAACCAGAGAATAATATCGCATTAATAGAAACCATGGTCAACCAGAGAATAATTTGGTCCCAAGATAGTCGAGGGGATGGGAAGTCCATTTTGGCAATTAGAGCTTCCCATAAAGATGCAGAGTAAGCACATTCAAAGAAGGGAAAACGACGTATTTTCCCCTTAAAAGTATCATATAGTAACAGATTCACCCAAAGTTTCGACCTCGTCTTAGATCCCCTTATTTTAAAAGTTAATAATGTATATCCCCTAATCATAAAATTTAAAACGTATTTACCCACAAAATAAAAGTTCGAAACTAAAAACCACCTAAACCACAATTTTATTCGGTTTACTGTTAACCAAAACAATTTAACCACTTAAAACCAAATATAAAATTTGATGAAAACTGATAAACCAAATTATGACCCGATTCAAATAAGTAAACCGAAATTAAACCAACCTAAAAACTAAATCCCAGAAATTCCCAAAGTAAACCCAAAGCCCTAGTTCAAATATCTAAAAGAATGTAACAAATTCGAGAATCCAAACCTCAAATATGGAATCCGTCTCCGCAGGAACGTTTCCTGCATGCCTGTTAAATTGTTTGAACCAATTTCTTCAATTCTTTTAGTGTTTTGTGAATTAAGACTCTGTTGGATAAGCTTGAAGTCAACTTGGTGATCAAGTTAGATATTTCCTTTTTTGATTAGGAATATGTTTAGGAGTTATCTAAACATAAACTAGGAGTTATCTAGAATAAGGAAATTCATGTGTCTATTAGAATTAGGAGTTATCTATTCTATCTACTATATAAGAGATACCAAAGTTGTGGTAATCCTTATTAGTTGTGTGGAGAGCTTAAGTTTTGAGTGAGTTTCTTAAGCAATAAAGAAGAGTTATTTCTTTAAACTTTAAGTGTTCTTATCTTTGAATTTTAGAATTGGTATCAGAGCCTTCTCTAGAAATCAAAACCAGAAATCGACAAACATAACATCATGGGTGATTTGATACCAGCAATCGACAAAACTAAAGAAGGAGGTGGAACATCTACAATCCAATGTCCAATGCTCAGCGCAACTAATTACACGGTTTGGGCTATGAGAATGAGAGTATGTCTCAAGGTGCACAAGGTATGGGAAGTTATAGAAGCTGGGACAACAGATGACGAGAAGAACAACTTAGCGATGGGATTATTGTTTCAATCCATTCCAGAAACTTTAGTCTTACAAGTTGGTGAACTAGACACGGCGAAGAAGGTTTGGGAAGCAATAAAATCACGACATATGGGAGCTGACAGGGTTAAAGAAGCAAGATTGCAAACCCTAATGACAGAGTTTGATCGCCTCAAGATGAAGGATACAGAATCCATCGACGATTTTTCAGGAAAATTGTCGGAGATATCAACAAAATCCGCTGCTTTGGGAGTTACTCTTGAGGAATCAAAAATAGTTAAGAAATTTCTTAGCAGTCTCCCACGGAAGAAATACATCCACATCGTTGCGTCCCTGGAGCAAGTATTGGACCTCAATACAACAACTTTTGAAGACATCGTTGGCAGATTAAAGGCGTACGAAGAACGCATCTTTGAGACAGACGAAGAAGTCCAGGAAGATCAAACCAAACTAATGTGGACAAATACAGAGTCACAAAGAAAAACAGAGTCTCAAAAACAAAATTTCAACAGTGAAAACAGAGGCAGAGGACGTGGAGGACGTTTCGGGTCAAGAGGAAGAGGACGCGGACGGTTTAATAGAGAACAAGGAGATTCAACAAGGAATGTTGATCTCTCTAAAATCACGTGTTATCGCTGTGATAAACAAGGACATTATGCGTCCAGCTGCCCAGACCGACTACTAAAATTGCAAGAAGCTCAAGAAAGTCTTAAAGATGATACCGAAGATGCAGACGAGCTGTTAATGCATGAAGTAGTCTACCTGAATGAGAAAAATTACACGCCAAGCAACTATGAGACAAACACCAAAAACGATAATATATGGTATCTTGACAATGGTGCTAGCAACCATATGACTGGAGATCGGAGATACTTCACAGAGATTAATGACTCTATTACCGGAAAAGTTTGTTTCGGTGATGACTCAAGAATCGACATCAAAGGAAAAGGCTCAATATCCTTCACTGATAGGAATGGAGATTCAAGAGTAATGACGAATGTATACTTCATTCCAGACTTAAAATCTAACATCATAAGTCTCGGCCAAGCAACTGAAGCAGGGTGTGACATACGAATGAAGGGAGAATACCTTACAATGCACGATAGTGAAGGCAAATTACTTGTTAAAGCCTGCAGGTCTCGAAATCGCTTATACAAAGTCAAGATGGGATTAACTGATGATGCGTGTCTACAGCTGATAACTATGAGCGACTCAAGCAGATGGCATGCCAGGCTAGGGCATGTTAATCTTGCCAATATCAAAAACATGATACAACAGAAACTTGTAGAAGGAATTCCGCAAGTGCACATAGAGAAAGATGTTTGTAGCTCGTGCTTACTTGGGAAACAGGCCAGAAGAGTTTTTCCTCAAACCACCACATATCGAGCAAGTAAAAGACTTGAATTGATACACGGTGATTTATGCGGACCCATAACACCAAGCACAGCTGGAGGAAACAAGTACATCTTTGTACTCATTGACGACCACTCAAGATATATGTGGACTGTTCTTTTGAGAGAAAAAAGCGATGCTTTTGATAAGTTTAAGAGATTCAAAAGTCTAGTGGAGCAGGAATCAGGAGAAAAGATACAGGTTTTTAGAACAGATAGGGGAGGTGAATTCGTGTCACAAGAGTTTAACTCTTTCTGCGATAATACCGGCATAAAAAGGCATCTCACAGCACCATATACCCCTCAACAAAACGGAGTGGTGGAAAGACGTAACAGGACAATGATGGGGATGGCAAGAAGCATAATGAAACACATGCAAGTGCCAAATTATTTGTGGGGTGAAGCTATATGACACTCGACCTATCTAATAAACCGAGTGGCTACAAGAGCTGTCATAGATAGAACTCCTTATGAAGTGTATCGAGGAAGGAAGCCAAACATCGATCATCTTCGGATTTTTGGATGCATATGTTTCGCCAAGATGGAGGGTCCCCACTTGAAGAAATTAGATGATCGATCGCGTATGCTCGTGTATCTTGGCACTGAACCAGGATCGAAGGCTTATCGCCTCTTAGATCCACGATCTTGGAAAGTAGTAGTAAGCCGAGACGTAGTATTCAACGAAGCAAAAGGATGGAATTGGAACGAGAGATGTTCAGAACAAAACGAAGGTTTCAAAGTCATACTTGGAGAATTTGGAAACCATGGGATTCAAGAGTCGAACAAAAAAGCTGATGACGAAACAGAGCAGGAGCAAGAGCATTCGGAAACAGTAAACGAAAGAGAAGATGATGAGCTCGTAAACTCGTATGAGCAAGAAACACCAGCAGAGGCCCTCAATGCTCCTACTCAACAATCATCACCGGTTTTAAGAAAATCTTCAAGACTATCAGTTAAACCGAAATATCTTGAAGATAACTATGTTCTCTTAGCAGAAAAAGAAGGGGAAAGACTATTACTCTGTCTGAACGATGAACCGACTACCTTCCAAGAAGCAAAGGATTCGAGAGAATGGATGAGGGCTTGCGAAGATGAAATCTACTCGATCAAGAAAAACAGAACGTGGGATCTTGTAAGCTTACCACCAGGAGCAAAAGCAATTGGGCTTAAATGGGTGTTTAAGCTTAAGAGAAATTCTGATGGGACAATCAACAAGCACAAGGCACGCCTTGTTGCAAAGGGATATGTGCAAAGGTATGGTGTTGATTTTGAAGAGGTTTTTGCACCAGTTGCTCGGATAGAAACAATTCGACTCCTCATCAGTCTTGCAGCAGCAAAAGAATGGGAGATACATCATCTTGATGTTAAGACAGCCTTTCTACATGGTGAGTTAAAGGAGATTGTCTTTGTGAAACAACCAGAAGGCTTTGAAGAAAAAGGAAACGAAGACAAAGTTTACAGACTTAATAAAGCTTTGTATGGTTTGCGTCAAGCTCCAAGGGCATGGAATAACAAACTAAATCAAATTCTTCAAGAGCTGAGATTCGAGAGATGTTCTAAAGAACCATCGGTGTATCAAAAGAGGATAAACGAACACATCCTCATTGTGGCAGTGTATGTCGATGATCTTTTTGTCACAGGAACAAAAAGAAAAGTCATTGATGAATTTAAGAAAGAGATGGCTTCTAAATTTGACATGAATGATCTTGGTAGACTCACATACTACTTAGGAATCGAAGTTCATCAATACAAAGGAGGAATAACCTTGACTCAGAAGAGTTATGCGTCCAAGATTCTGGAGGAAGCAGGAATGGCGGATTGCAACCTAACTCATACACCGATGGAAGTTGGTCTGAAATTGTCGAAATCAGAGGAAGAAAAGGAGATTGATGCTACAAAATATAGGAAAAACGTTGGCTGTCTTCGGTATTTACTACACACCAGACCTGATCTATCCTTCTGTGTAGGAGTCCTTAGTAGATATATGCAGAGCCCAAGATAATCTCATGGAGCTGCAATGAAGCAATGTCTAAGGTATTTGAAAGGAACTACTGATCTTGGTTTGAAGTTTGAATGTTCAGGCGAAAAGATACCGAGACTTTTAGGCTATAGCGATAGTAGTCATAATGTTGACCCTGATGATGGTAGAAGCACGGCTGGACATGTGTTTTATCTTGGGAAGAATCCAATTTCGTGGTGCTCACAAAAACAAGACGTTGTAGCATTGTCTTCCTGCGAAGCTGAGTTCATGGCTGGAACTGAGGCAGCAAGACAAGCTATTTGGTTGCAAGATTTGCTTGGTGAGGTCACTGGTTTGGGTTGTGAGAAGGTTGTTATTCGCATCGACAATCAGTCCGCGATAGCACTAACTAAAAACCCTGTTTTCCATGGCCGAAGTAAGCATATTCATAGAAGATTTCATTTTATAAGAGAGTGTGTAGAGAATGGACAAGTTGAGGTTGAACATGTTCCTAGCAATGAACAAAGAGCTGACATTTTGACTAAAGCTTTAGGGAGGATCAAGTTTAAAGAGATGAGAGATCTCATTGGTGTTCAAGTTTTGAGAAAGATTGAATTCAAGCTTAAAAGGGAGATTGTTGGATAAGCTTGAAGTCAACTTGGTGATCAAGTTAGATATTTCCTTTTTTGATTAGGAATATGTTTAGGAGTTATCTAAACATAAACTAGGAGTTATCTAGAATAAGGAAATTCATGTGTTTATTAGAATTAGAAGTTATCTATTCTATCTACTATATAAGAGATACCAAAGTTGTGGTAATCCTTATTAGTTGTGTGGAGAGCTTAAGTTTTGAGTGAGTTTCTTAAGCAATAAAGAAGAGTTATTTCTTTAAACTTTAAGTGTTCTTATCTTTGAATTTTAGAGACTCCATCTCCAACATCATTTTCAAATATATTTCGCAGCTTTTGCTTCATCCCTTGAGAATTTTGCGTTTCTTATTCAAGTTATTGTATATGTATGCAGGAAAGATGTTTAAACACTATTATAAGAACTGAGTTTACAGTGGGAAGAACAAGATTTGGATTTCTCAAACATACTCAAACAAAATTGATACAAAATTGATACAATTTTGACTCTAATCAAAGGCTCTCGATACACAACCTACGTTACTCATTATCATAGAAGAGAAGAATTTTTTTTTTCTTTTTTGCTTTCAAAAACCCAATTTGAAAGCATCAACAAAGAGACCCAAAAAAACAACAGCTTTCCAGAAATTCATAAACACAACAAAAGGCTGTAACTTCCCATACGACATTGAATAAGATGGCATCTATAAGCATACTGATTCCTTCAACGAGGTCTCACCACCACGAATCGTCGTCGCTGCAGTCCGCAGCTGAAGCTTTAGGGAGCGAAGGGTAATATCGGACGGTCGTAGTAAGCCTTCTGCGAGTGACTTTTAGGCAAACGTGAAGAGAAATTTTAGAGCGAAGGGGAAGATTGACGCCGATCTAACGCTTTAATGGAAGAGCCATGTGAGAGAAAGAAAGAGAGAGAGGGTCTGTGAGCGTGATTTTGAAGAATTATGAAAGCATTATTTTTTTCTTTCTTTCGTGGTGGAGTCGGTGTGAAGCAATCTGGTAGCTTGATTTAGCTATGTGAATTGTGATTCAATCCTGGTATTCTAGTCATGTTTGATTGGAGAAATCTATGCTGCGACTGATGATTACGCGTGAAGAAGAAAAATAATAATGGGTCAGGTTTGGTGTCGACTCGGGTCGGGTTTGGGGATCAAACTTTAGTTTGGGCGTGTTTTTATTCGATTTGATATCGGTTAATTGGTTTTATATCTGGTTAAGCTTTTTAACCATTTAAACCAATAATTTTGGGTAAATATGTTTTAAACTTTTAAATTGGGGAAAAATACATTTTTAACTTTCAAAATAGAGAGATTTAGGACGAAGTCAAAAGTTTAGGTGGATCTATTACTATATAATACTTACGAGGGGGAAATACGTCGTTTTTCCTTCAAAGAACAAATGGTTATGAGATTCATTTGAGGATCCACAGAGGAGACATAGTTTCAACATCTGATCGCCAACCACTCATCCTATCTAGTGTTGGGTCACAGTTAAGCATGAATAACCACACCGCCATAGAATGTTTAGGCACATCTGCCTTATGCCAGACAATTGAAAACCAAGAGACGGTGGGTTTCATGAGACGAAGGGAATTCCACACATATTTGGATCTGAAAGATTTACCTTCCCTATTATTTGTAATACATAGAGGATCACTAAACAAGGAAGGAGTAAGAGTAGTATTAAAACTCAGAACGTCGAGAAAAAGATCCGACCGAACATGAGGAAGACGCCATCCTTCTGCTGTAATGCACTCTTTAACTAGAGATCCAATCGGAATCCCCAGGCTTTGAGGAGCGGATGGTCCAAGGTGATGAAATAGAGTGCCAAAGGGAGTCCAGGGATCTCACCAAAAATAAGTGTCTTCTCCATTTTCCCAATTTAATATGAAGGAAAGAAATGCCCTTATGCCTTAACTTTAATAATTTTCTGAACATCCAAGAGACCGAGGGACTATTCTCGTTAAGTTCCCAAAAGCAAGAAGATGAAAGGAACTTTCTCCTTACCCAGGCAACCCAAATCGAGCCCGGCCTGAAATAGAGCATCCAGATGAGCTTGAGGGCACATATATCGTTCCATGAAGACCACGATCTAATCCCAAGACCACCTTCCTTCTTAGGGTATGATAAATCAGCCCAAGAGACCTTCGCACCGGTGGGTTTATCGAGACAACCATGCCAGAGATAAGAGCTAGAGAGACTGTTTACATGCTTGATGACCTGCTTTGGGAGGATAAATGCAGCTGTCCAAAATCCCACAATACTTGAGATGACCGTAAAAATAAGACGGAGTCTTCCTGCGATGTTGAGATTACGATGAATCCAAGAGTTCATCTTCAGTCTGATCTTAGAGATCAGTGGGTCACAGTCTTTAATCGATAATCTCCTAGAGCAAAGAGGAAGTACTAGATAACGGACTGGGAGATTCACTAAAGGAAGCGAGAATCTTGACCTGATCCGAAAAAGAGCATCCTCATGAATACTCGCAGAAAACATAGAGGTTTACTAACATTCACCACAAGCCCTGATATTTTCTCAAACTACGATAAAACTGTGAAAACACCAGCTATTGAAGTCTCAAACCCTTCCATAAAGATAAGCATATCCTCAGCAAAAGACAGGTGCGTGAGCTCCGTGTCTTCACAATCTGGATGATAACAGAAAATGCCATCTTTCGCTGCCTTGTTTAGCATTAAGGAAAGGACATTCATTAAGAGCACAAAGAGGATAGGAGATAAAGGATCTCCCTGCCGCAGACTGATGTGAGTGCAGTGGGCAACACAAGTTTTACCCTAGACAAGCTGCAAGTGCACAACAAACGCAGTAGTACTTAGGGATCGAATCCACAGAGATCTGTGTGTTGAGGACTTCTAACTGATGCTAAAAACAATCGTAAACCTAATCTAATAAAAAGGGGTTTTGGTTTGTCACTAAATCTAATTATGCAGAAAATTAAAAAGAGCTTTAAGTAAAAATCGGTTGAAAAACAGTAAGGAAAAAGCGCTGGATTCAAGGTTCATCTTTAGGGTTCATGTTCTAAAACACAAGGAAATTAGGTAAAGATTTTCTATGACTCTGAAAATAGGATAGTCACATGTCAGATTAGCCAACTCTCGTCACCCTAATCATCTAATCACATGTTCATGGCAATAATTAACCGCTCTCATGCCATAACAAGATCATACTTTTTAGATTGGAATCCATCTCTGCTTACGTATCCTCCGTAGGTAGCTTTCGTCTCCTACGACGGGGACGTCCATAAGATCTGGTTCAGGCTACCCAGATACAACACTCTCGTGGTTCAGATTAAACCTAGGATCGGATTCTGGGTGATCAATCCGAAATTACCGCTTTGAGAATTAGATGAATGGGAGAATCATGTTAAAAATCGAAATCCTTTTTTCCTAAAAACCTAATCCCATTGGATTACCCTTTCACCCAACTAGGTGACTACTCAGACATGGCTGAGGTAGACATCATCATCGGTTTAGAACTAAGAAGAAGAAAAGTAAAAGAAACAAAGTTGCAGAAAAACTTCTCTTATTGAAGACAGTATGGCGATGGAGAGCTTCTACAAATGCATAAAAATAAAACCTAAAAATACAAATGAGTTCTCTTTCAAAGAGAAGAAAGGGGCTCTCCTACAAAAGACCTAAAAAATGAGTATTTATAGTGTTTCTCCAAGTCTTGGGCATCTAGGGCTTGTAAAATGGGTGCAGGAAGTGTCTTGGTCCTTATTTGGGCTCCTGAGGTTCGGACATAGGTCCACCGGGGGTGAAACCTCCTGAGCCGCGGTGGGAAGAAGGCTGGCCGCGGGTGAAAGCACTTGTGCTTGACTGGCTTATGTTGATCGGCCTTCAGTCCATTGATGATATCTTGAGATCTAACCGTTGGAATGCTTTGATTCCAAGTGTGTTGGAAAGCTGGTTGTCTCCTCTATAATGTCTCCAAATTTGGGGATGATCAGACAGTGAGAAGGTCTTCTTTGGTTGCAAAACTTTTGACGGCCTGAATTTATCTAAAAATGTACTTTTGCTCCAAAATGCACTCCAAAGTCCCAAGTTTCCTGAAAAGCTTTTTAAAACTCCAAAACATGGAAAACAATTATAAAACCTTTAAAACTGAGTAAAAACATCTGCATAAGATATTGAAAGTGATCCATAAAAGTGGTCAAAATCAGGTGTTATCAACTTCTCCAGACTTAAACCAAACCAAAGATCTGAAGCTGGAAAAGAGGTTTGAAAATCGCAGGAACTAACAAAATCTCAGAGACCATGCTTCTAAACAATAGTTAGTCATTATGCTCAAATCAAGGATAGTCTAGAAAATTCTCACCAAAGCACAAGCATAACTAGTCCGTTGATCCGTCATGCGAAAGTCTACACACTTAAACCTATCCTCCAGTCAACTAGCTCTTAACATTCATTCAATAGTTCAAGTGGTTCTCATCAAAAGGAGTTTAGTGAAGCAATCAAGGCTAGGTACTCAAAATGGCTCTTTCAAGGGTAAGGTTTGATGTGTTTAGGGTTACCTTTTCTCGAGAGACAAGACATTATGCAAAACAGAAAGAGAGGGTGGAGCTGTTGATATCAACAGTTTCCAGTCACATTCTTTTTGCTTTAAGATTCTTGATCTCCCTTCTTCAGGTTCTCCTCATAACTCCCTCAGACTTAGATTTTTGTCCAGGTTTTAAAACCAATGCTCACAATTGAATACTTGCAGCCTTTGCTTCAAATAATTTCGGCTACCCTAGACTCTTTAGGCTTTTAGTTTCCTTTCCTTTCATTCTTTTTCTATTTTTTTGATTTTTTTTTCAGAAAGGGGAAACCGCCTTTGGATTGAGAGCCTTAGGAAGCACGAAATTTACCTTTAAATTCAAGCTTTTTGAGGCACCATCGAGCTTTGATAGGATTTCTGATACTCTTCTCTGCAAATTTCTTCAGTCCTTCTCTTGAGTGACTGAAAACCATGTTGTTCCTCCCTCTCCGGCGTTTTTGCACATATCTGCCAAAATAGCTAAAGAGAGAATGCATGAAGTTTGAAATTATGGTTTTGGGTAAAGGGTGTGGTACCAGCTAAAGATGAACTGGCCATCTAGGACAACAAAGAATGGTAACAATGATGTAAAGATGTCCTAGATGTGTATCATGATGCCTGCTAAAACCAATGATGAGAAAATTAGATGTCAAGATTATGTTCAAGTGAAATGAGCTAGTCTATCCTGTCAGGACAAGTCTCCATGAATAGAAATCCTTTAGTGGGAGTTCGTAGTGCAAGTACTCTAGCTACCGCCTAGTCTAGTACTTACCACAAAAGAAACTAGCATGAAAAGTCTAGAAGCACATGGGTCTTACTCATCATAGTTTTGTGTCAAACATTCCTGAAAAATACTCAAAGTCTTTTAATAAGCATAGAAAAATTTAAAAATTGCAGAAAAAGATAAGAAAGAAAGAAAAATAGATTAGTATGGATAGACATCCTCCCCCAGACTTAAATCACACTGTCCCCAGTGTGAAAAAGTTGGTGGGAAGATGGTGAAATAAAAGAAAAAGAGTCTAAAATAAAAGAAAATAAAAATGGTGATAGAACCGTGGGTATGATGTGGTGATGGATAGGCGCCTATGTCTCATGGCTGTCATCTGTCTTTGTAGATGAGGAGTCATCAGACCGGCGGAACTTCAGTAGTCTCTTCATGCGCCTGTTGATCTTCTCTTGCTGGTCAAGCTTCTTCTTCAAAGCTGCAAAGTCTGCATCACTCCTAGTGGATGCTCTGAAATGAGAAGAACTGGCTCTGAATGAGGATGGTGCAGGCTGTAGTCTCCTGCTGTTTGCAGCTACCTCTCTCTTGGCTTTTGCAGTCAGAAATTGTTTCATGGTCTGAGATAAGAGTGGCAAAGATGGTAGGAAGTTGCTGGTCTCTGGTTTACATCCTGGGTCTGAACCATCTCGGAGACGGGGCATTGAATCCGATGGTAGTAGTACCCTGTACTCGGTGGAACTGGTGGAGAACTTGTAAGCAAATCCAAGTGGGTCCATCTTGGCCTTGGTGATAGTCCTGTCTCTAGAGAACTGAGAAAGATCAAATCAACCCTCTCTAAGAGGTGTCTCAGCTGAAAAATCAACTCATGTTGCTATCATAAGCGAAGTGATGATGCTCCCAAAAGCTGGTGAGTAGTCCTGACAATCAGATGTAAGCATCTCATGCTTAACCTTCACTAGGTTCCTTGCAATGATGCAAGCAAAGCAAAGAAACCTGGGGTGATCTGCGAATGGTAGCTGTAGTGTCACCAACTCTGGCTTAAGGACATTTGTTTGATTGGCTCGCAAAAACATAGTGTGTGCTAGTAGCTTATGAACATAGCGAACAGAAGGATGAGAGAGTAATGATGCCTTTGACCTTCCTTTGTCATAAACTCCATAACCCATTAGCTTCCAAAGATCCTCATCTGGATCCTTCTCCAATGCAATCTCATCACAATTAGGCAACTTCAAAGCATCACAAATCTCTAAGATGGTAAGAGAGTAAGGATGACCTCCAAAGAAGGAGAGTGTGCCATCTAGAGCTCTAGGAGTAGCTCTCTTCTTGTAGCTCAAAGTTGCTGATGAAAGGAACTCCTTGGTGTGGTTCTCATAGGTCTGAAAGTTCTGCTCCATGAATGATCTCATTCCAAGCCTATCAAGATACCATATCACATCTTCTCTGATTCCAAGCATCTCAAGAGTTGAGTAGCAATTGCTGGAGTTGGCTTGATCTTCAGCTTCTCAAGCTGTGCCAAGTAATCGATGTCTGGGTCAATGGCTTTACCAACAAACTTCACTTTCGGCTTAGAGGAAGACTTGACTCTTCTTGGGAAAGATAGCTGAGTGGAGGTCTGCTCAATCTCTCCTGAAAAGATTCTCATTTGCGCAGTGATGAAGGTGGATAGAGGTTCATCTTCACTCAGTTGTGTCTCGTTCAATGCATCATATGTCTCCTGCGAATGGGGCTTTTTCGCATGAGGGCTTGTCTTGGTTCGAATTAGTCAAACTTGAGAGAGATCCATGACCTGCAAAAAAGAGATTCTCGAGACAAAGGATAAATCAAGCTGCTTTGGTATCGATTTTTATGAACAAGGTGTTTATAAAGATATCACAAACACATTATCATGACAAACAAGCTGTAAATGCATCAAACATTACAAAATCTGAGAATTTCTGGTCAAGTTCGATATACTGATGTTCAACACATGAGATTTTTGAATCAGGATGTTGTTTATGCTCACTCACATGTAATCTAATCTAGTTTTCTATCAACAAGAACCAAACAATTCAGATTTGCAAAACTGAACCAAACAGATCTCCAAATTTTGATTTGCTCAAAGTCTCAAATCTCATATTTTCAAAAATTTAAAATCTCTATGGTCTAAGTGTTTAATCATGCAATTAAACTACCCAGTAGTCCAGCGTTAAGTCCAAAGACAGTTTCCAATCATCCTAAGGTGAATTTCTACTCATTCTAAGAAAACCCTAAATCCGAGTTCTTAAGAAAAAGTGAGAAATTTGAGCTCATACCTTGATGAAAGTGTTATGTGATGGTAGATTTGAAATCTCCTTGGAAAAAGAGTGAGATATGTTCGAAAATTTGGAAAGGATTTGTCAAGTTTGAAATCTGTCTTTTTCTCTAGATCTCCAAGCTTGTTGGGGAAGATGAAGAGAAAAGACCTTTTTGAAATTTTAAATCCTCTTTTTCTTTTAAAAAGGTGTTTTTTCCTAAATTTTTTTTTTTAAGTTTAGAGGACTTACCTGGCGTGTTTAACACGGAAATTATGCTTCGGGAATTTCTCGGTTAAATCCCGGGATAAAACGGGAAATTGAAGTTCCGGTTTACGGGAAACATGAAAAACTCGCCTGGTGACCAAACCAAGGCCGGCCGCGGGCCAGGCGCGCGCACCTGCGGTAAATTTGAGTCGGACCACGGCTGAAATGCACGGGCTGCGGTAAACGATAGGTCGGCCGCGGCTGGATTGATCGCGGCCGCGGAAAATGCTTCCGGGAGGTCCCGGTTTCTTTTGTTTTTCTGCTTTCTCATCCTATCTTTTTGTATTTTCTGGTTTTTGAATGTTTTTGGTTTTTCTGGGTTTTATTAAAGCCTGAAATGCATAAAAAGAAAAGAAATCAAATAGAAATAAAAAGAAAAGAAAATCATACCAAATGGGTTGCCTCCCATTAAGCGCTTTTGTTTAAAGTCTTTTAGCTAGACTCTTGGCAGGATTAGGATTGAGAAGAAGAGATAGGACTCCTTGAATTAAGAGTCCTTGTAGTCCTTCTTAGCCTGAACTTTGGATTTCCTTCATCTTGAATCACAATCTCTTTTCCTTTCTAAAGGATTTTTGCATCCTTGAGGACATATTTTGTCTTCTCAACAATTCCTTCAAGATTTTTCTCCTTTTCCTTGCTGATTCTGGTGGCACCACTATCTTGATGTTCCCAAATTGCCTAGATGCAAGTGCTTTAGTTCTTTTTTTCCTCCAACATCTTCTCCTTGTCTTTGTCTTTTTGATTTGGAGCTTGGTCTGGTGTGGTCTTATAGAACTTTCTCCTGTCCACATTTAAGAAAACTAAACAGCGATTTGCATGGTCAATAACAGCACCTACAGTAGCTAAGAATGGGCGACCAAATATCAAAAATCTGTCTTTGTCCTTGTCCATCTAGCAAACTTGAAAATCGGCTGGGATTGTTTTGTTTCCAATGATCAGTGGCAAATCCTGGATCATTCCTTCTGTTCTCTTTTGAGATGAATCACCAAAGATTATCTTTACTGGAGATGGGACAAATGTACCTATACCAAGTTTCTCAACAACAGATTTTGACATGACATTCACATTAGCACCAGAATCACATAAACAATCTGAAAATTCAATTCCAAAGATTGAACAGGTTAATGAGAAACGCCCTAGATCCTTAGACTTTTTGAGTCTTTGGTCAGGCAAGCGTTTGGGTACCTTAACTGGAATGACTCGGCTTCTCTCATGCTCGGTTTCAGAGTCCTTTATGAGAGGTTCAGGTGTCAATCTTTCCTTAGAGTCTGCGACAGGTTCTTCCTCCAAAACCGCTGTCATAGCATTACAGAACTTCTTTGGGTTATCTTCTACTCTCCCTGGTAAAACTCCTGGCTGTCTCTTCATTGAATCTGCAGTTTGACCTATCTGATGTTCCAACTTCTTGACATGGGTCGCAAGAGATTCAAAATTCCCGTTCAAATCAGTGTAGATACAATCGATCTTCACCCCCATTTCCCTGAATGACTTCTCATTGCCTTGAATAGTCTGCATCATAATTTGTTCAAGCGATTTTATCTGATTACTTAGCTGGGAAAGGGTTGCTTCTAATGAGCTGGTCTGTGCTTGTTGAGGATTGAATGCTGGTCTTTGTTGGAAGTTTTCTCCTCCATAGTTTCCAACTTGAAACTTGTTTTGAAAACTCTTTTGCTGCTGTGGATAAGGCTGATTTTCGGCTCCTTGATTTCTGTAGGAGAGATTGTTGAAGTTGGCACCAGAGTTCCTAAAGTTGTTGTTGAAAGCTGGACTAAATCGATTATGATATGCCTGGGCTCGCATAAAATTGATTTCCTCCTCTTGGTACATGCCATCTTCTTCATATCTTCCATCTTCTTCATTTCCTACAGCAATATCACAAGCATGTATATTCTTGTTTTGAAACTTAAGAAGTTGACTTACCATGCTTTTTAGCTCAGCAATCTCCCTTGATTCATGACTAGTGATAGTCTTCTTTGATCTGTCATACTCAGGGTTGTTGTTGCAGTTAGCTACAACCATATTTTCGATGAGTGCTCTCCCTTGTGGTATGGTTTTTGAACTGAAATCTCTATTGCTGGCAGTGTCAAGAGAAAGTTGATACTTCTGCTGAAGTCCTCTGTAGAAGGTGCTTAGCAGGTTTGCTCCAGAGAAACCATGATGAGGGCAGTCTCTCTCATACTCCTTGAATCGCTCCCAGACTTCATAGAATGATTCTATTGGGCCTTGTTGGAAACTTTGTATCTTGTTTCTCAGCTGGTTCGATCTTGACTTAGTGTAAAAGTGGTTCAGGAAAGCTGACTTGCATTCTTCCCATGAAGTAATAGAACCAAATGGCATAGATTTCAATCATCTAAAAGCTTTATCACTTAAAGAGAAAGGAAAAAGCTTACACTTCACATAGTCCACAGTTTCTGGAGTTGTTCTCACCATTCCAGAGATTTCTTCAAAAAAATCAATGTGATCCATTGGATGCTCAATAGAGATTCCATGGAATTGGTTCTGCTTCATCAAAGAGACAATCTGAGGTTTTATCTCATGATTTTCTCTTGGAACAGGGATTTGAATAGCTATTCGATTTCGAAAGTGTTGGTGAGGTGCATCAAAATCGGCAATGAGTCTGTTCCGAGGCTGTCTTCTCGCAGGATTTGCAAGTTGTATTGGTCGATTGGCTTCTCTAACAACTGGTGGAACAATGTTTTCATCATTCTTTCTTCCTTCAGCATCGGCCTGGTCTTGTCTCCTTTGATTTTCAGCGGCTTGAGCAGGATTTATAGGGACTCGGTTTCCCTCTTCATCGAGTTGTGGCTGTCCATCTTCTTCATGAGCAGCATCTAGGTCATCACCATGAACTGAATCACGGTCATCATCTCCAATGTGATCCTCCTGATCACGGTTTAAAAGATTTCCCGATGGGCATTAGGATTGGCCATCTTGAGCGTTCTTTGTCTGAGTTTCCTAAGTGTTCTTTCGTGTTTGTCAATCTCGTCTAAGGGCAATACGATTTTGTCAGGATCTCTCCTAGTTTTCATGCACCTGTGAGCAAAGAAAGCAAAGATAAAAAGAGGAGTTAGAAAATCTCCAGTATAACTCGAAAATCTTGAGGTTTAGGATTGAAATTATATTAAGAAGTCAAGTCAACAGCGAAAGATCCCCGGCAACGGCGCCAAAAACTTGATGTGAGTGCAGTGGGCAATACAAGTTTTACCCTAGACAAGTTGCAAGTGCACAACAAACGCAGTAGTACTTAGGGATCATATCCACAGAGATCTGTGTGTTGAGGACTTCTAATTGATGCTAAAAACAATTGTAAACCTAATCTAATAAAAAGGGGTTTTGTTTTGTCACTAAATCTAATTATGCAGAGAATTAAAAAGAGCTTTAAGTAAAAATCGGTTGAAAAACAGTAAGGAAAAAGCGCTGGGTTCAAAGTTCATCTTTAGGGTTCATGTTCTAAAACACAAGGAATTTAGGTAAGGATTTTCTATGACTCTGAAACTAGAGTAGAAACATGTAAGATTAGCCAACTCTCGTCACCCTAATCATCTAATCACTTGTTCATGGCAATTAACTCTCGCTCTCATGCCAGAACAAGATCATGCTTTGTAGATCGGAATCCATCTCTGCTTACGTATCCTCCGTAGGTAACTTTCGTCTCCTACGATGGGGACGTCCATAAGATCCAGTTCAGGCAACCCAGATACAACACTCTCGTGGCTCGGATTAAACCTAGGATCGGATTCTGGGTGATTAATCCGGAATTACCGCTTTGAGAATTAGATGAATGGGAGAATCATGTTAAAAATTGAAATATTTTTTTCCTAAAAACTTAGATGTCATTCAAATATGGGGTCCCTTTGTATTACCCTTTCACCCAACTAGGTGACTACTCAGACATGGCTGAGGTAGACATCATCATCGGTTTAGAACTAAGAAGAAGAAAAGTGAAAGAAACAAAGTTGCAGAAAAACTTCTCTTATTGAAGGCAGTATGGCGATGGAGAGCTTCTACAAATGCATAAAAATAAACCTAAAACTACAAAATGAGTTCTCTCTTAAAGAGAAGAAAGAGGCTCTCCTACAAAAGACCTAAAAAAATAAGTATTTATAGTGTTTCTCCAAGTCTTGGGCGTCTAGGGCTTGTAAAATGGGTGCAGGAAGTGTCTTGGGCCTTAGTTGGGCTCTTGAGGTTCGGACATAGGTCCACCGGGGGTGAAACCTCCTGAGCCGCGGTGGGAAGAAGGCTGGCCGCAGGTGAAAACACTTGTGCTTGACTGGGCTTGTGTTGATCGGCCTTCAGTGCATTGATGATATCTTGAGATCTAACTGTTGGATTGCTTTGATTCCAAGTGTTTTGTAAAGCTGGTTGTCTCCTCTATAATGTCTCCAAATTTGGGGATGATCTACTTTGGTTGCCAAACTTCTGACGGCCTGAATTTATCCAAAAATGTACTTTTGCTCTAAAATGCACTCCAAAGTCCCAAGTTTCCTGAAAAGCCTTTTAAAAACTCCAAAACATGGAAAACATTTATAAAACCTTTAAAGCTGAGTAAAAACACCTGCATAAGATATTGAAAGTGATCCATAAAAGTGGTCAAAATCAGGTGTTATCACAGACCAGAACACCCCTTGAAATAACTAGAAGTCACTCCATTCAGACTAATTGAGATACTCGGCGAGCAGATATGTGCTTTGATCCATTTAATGAACTGATCTGGGAACCCATATCCAGACAACTTAACAAGCAAAAAATCCCACCGAATTGAACTAAAAGCTTTTGATATGTCCACCTTTAAGGTAATTCCGGGAGTTATAGAGTCCAGATGATATCCCTGTAACACCTCAAAAGCTAGAAGCACATTTTCTAGCAATAACCTGTCCTTGATAAAAGCTATCTGCTTTGGCAAAACAATAGAAGGGAGAATTGCTTTCAGCCAATCAGAGGAATGCGTGAAATCACTTTGTAAGTAGTGTTTAGGCATGAGATCGGTCTGAAATCCTTTAGATCCTCCGCCCCTTGACGCTTGGGGATCAGAACCAAGGAAGTAGCGTTGATAGAAGCAGACATAAACGATGTAGAGAAGAAATTTTGCACTGCCGCAATGAATTCCTGACCCAAGAAATGCCATGAAGTTCTAAAGAATTCTGCAGGAAACCCTTCAGGCCCTGGCGATTTATTTAGAGGAAGGCGCATCAAAGCAGACCTTATCTCCTAAGCCAAAACATCACTCGAGAGAGCAGCACTCTGAACCAGAGACACATGAAGGGAGATAAGCCTGCCCAGATAATCAGGGAGAAAGGGGCAGTAGTCACCTCTTATGGACCGTGATAAATCTGAGAAAAAATTATCAGCAAGCTGATGAACTTCCTCCAATGAATCTGACCGTGTGCCATCAAGCCTTAGGATATCATTTACAGCGTTTTGAGCATTCATTGCTTTAGTAACACTATGAAAAAAACTCATGTTAAAATCTCCTTCTTCCAACCATTTGATACTAGAGCACTGCCTGAAAAAACTTTCCTCTGCAATTCTGAGAAAACCTAGAATCCCGAGCAATTTTTTCTTGACTGATATTATAAGGAGAGGGATCATCTAGAGAGAGAAGCTGCAGATTGTGCAATGTTTTCTGCGCTTCTAAGACCCTCTTCTCAATTTCACCAAAGCTCTCCTTTAGCATAGTTTTCAACTGTTTTATTTTATGGCTCAAATCTGAGAGATTAGTAACTGCGTCACCATAATAAGACCATAGACCAGCAACTAAAACCACAAAGTGAGAGAGCTTTGTTAGAATATTAAAGAACTTGAAAGGCCTGGAACCAAAATAAGGTGGCTGTGACTTGAGCTTGATGAGACATGGCGTATGATCAGAGAAATCAGGGGGCATGAAAGTGCAGACTAGAAGGGAGATCAAGAATCCATTGACATTAACCAAACATCTATCAAGCTTCTTTGCCACGAGATTAGAAGGACAGTTTGACCAGGTAAACCTTGGACCTTGAGAAGGGAGATCGAAGAGGACCGTGTTGTCTAAACACTGGCTGAAGTTTCTCATGCCCGAGGTTGAGGAAAGAAGATTTGGATTTGATAATTCCGGGGAAGTCAAAATCTCATTAAAATCACCACAAATTGGCCATGGATGAGCAGATAATTTAGCCATGGATGGGCCAGGGAAGTCAAAATCTCATCAAAATCTCATTAAAATCACCATAGAACGCTGGCAGGTTACCTTTCTCTTCTTCTTCTTCTTCTGCTTGGAGGAAGATTACGATGAAGAAGAGCCACTATTGTGAACTGAAAGAGCAGGTAAGATGGTGATTGCTTCCTCAACTTCAACCGTAATCAATTCAAATTTCTCATGCAGCAGGCTATAAGGATTTGTTGCTAACAGGATCTTGTTTTGAGGAATAATGTCTCCCAATGCTTTTGCTGGAACAGTATTCAAAGCTGGCTTAAATGATTGATCATCATCTGCGGGAACTTTCGAGTGCTGTTCTAAATCCAAGGGTGAAACTTTCTTCACAACAGATTAAAATGGCACTGAAATCGGTTGAGCTTTCACTAAATCTTTGTGAGGAGAGGGTACTGAGTCTCCAGGAGCATCAGAAACCGCCAAAGAAACCGACTCAAGAGGAGTTTCTTTTAGCTCTGAAGGATCATTTGATAAATCCAGGATTACACTCTCCACTTGAGCTGCCATCTGCAACTTATTTCCCACAGGCTCAACCAGAGATGAACTATTTACCATCATGACATCATCACTAATTGTCTCTTTGGATTGTGAACTTTTTAAACCCTTTACTGAATTCTCAGTCTTCTAGATCGCTGACGTATCTTCCTTGCCTTTGATTGACTTAGGACATAGGGAAGGTTTGTGTCCAAATTTGTTATAGACTGAACAGAAAGGGGGAGCCAAAGATAAGAGACAGATAGGGTAACAATCTCCCCATCTTCTCGTTCCACTTCCACAAAATTTGGAAGAGGTAATGCAAAGTCAACCACAACTTTTACCTGCGCAGAACTCGCCGAAGGAAAAGGTTTTGCACCCACAATATTTTTTCCAGCGGTTTAGTGATGAAACTTAACCCCTCTTCAGTGAGAAGATCGAAAGGAACTTGGTTCAGAATTGCCCAAATTGGAGCCTTTTGCAGTGAAGGAGGATCAAGGCTAAAAGAAGCTTTCCACTCCATGACGAAGAAAAAGGAATCCCGACTCTCCAGAGCTCATGTTGCAGGATTTTATTGCGAAAAGAGACAGAGGGTATATGAAACAAGAACGCATTTCTAGTGAGGTTTATCACCCTTCGGTCCTTTCCCCAAAGATAATTGATAATTCCTCATACTTTGTTATACAAAGGAGTATTGTCGTAGAAGATACCCACAATATAATCAGAGTGAATACGCACTCCTCTCTCGAAGACTACATTTGGAACCTTTACACGAGAAATACCATCTGCCATGACGGTAACATCGGCTGTTGTATTCGGGAATTTGCTAGCTCCCTTACAACGAGAGGCCCAATTGAATTCAGAAGAATTGTAAGAAGAAAGACTTCAGAGATTTGAGTTTACTGCACCAGAGCCAGCTACTTGAGCTGAAACAGAATCGACTGGCTTCCCTAAGAGAGAAGAGGGCGAACTAGCAGTGGAGAAGGGAAGAGAAGAAGGCGTTTCACCCAAGATTCTTTTCTCGGAGGCCGAGTTAGGAGCCATTAACGCAGGTAAATCAGACTTGAGAGAAGAAGAAAAACCAGAACCAGCTACAGGGGAAATCAGATATGAGTCAGCTATGACTACATCCTGAGCAGGGAATGTGTCGATTGACTGAGAAGAAAGAGGGATGTCATCAGATGGAATCAGCCGCATTGGAACCGGCAAACCGGTCATCAGAAAAGAAGCTGCTTTAAAATTATTTATTTAACATATAAGATATTTATGATATAAAAAACATTAATACAAATTTTTATAATCAATTTTATTATCGTAGTAAATATTTAATTTATTTATATTAATTGATGTAAATATTTTGATTTTTTCAAAAAAAGCAATACAAATAAAAAATTTACATTGATTGTTTAAACTAATATTGTATTTATTATATTAAAATTACTTATTTAATTGATGGAAAATACTTTTATCTTATTTGTAATGATGCAAATATATAAAATATTAAATCAGTGATGTAAAACATATATTATTTTGAGTGTTTCTCTAATCTATACACCAAAACATCAATTCCTGATGGACCAACATAGATTCACTTCCTCCAAATTTAATGGTTGTGTTTTCTCTCTTCAATACATACCACACTTTTCTAATTCTGCTTTTAGGAATCTAGATGCAAATCCATGTTAAGTACATTTGTTTAACAATAGATACATGATACCAAAAAGACGACGTTTTTTTTTATAATCAACTAATAATGCGATAATTGCAAAAAAACGTGTCCAACAACATTTTCATTTCACCAGTTCACCTACCCAATAATCGCTCTTTTTAACGGTCACATTTTCTTCAATCCTTAATTAAATTTCCAACATTCACTAGAAAAGAAAAAAAAATTACCGCTTCTTCTCCGGTTTCGCTTCTAAATTTCCGATTTCAATATGATCGCCGCCGGAGCTAAATCGATTTTAGGGCTTTCGATTGCATCATCTCCCAAGGGGATTCCTTCCGATAGCAATTCGAGATCTATTGGTGTTCTTCGTGCTTGTGTTTCCATGGAAGGATCTCAAACGATGAGTCATAACAAAAATGGATCTATTCCTGAGCTGAAATCTATTAATGGTCACATAGGTATATAAGATTTCGTTTCTCGTTTTCACAGATTTTGATTTGATCCGACTATCTCGCCGATTTTAGCTTTGAATTTGGGTAATTCAATTTTTGGTTTCTGTTTCATTTGTTCTTTTCATATATCATCAATTTCTCAACTGGGTCACAAATTTAGGGGAAAAAAGATTTTACTTTCTTGCATTTCTTTCGGATTAGGACAAAAACAAGGTCCATTGTCTACATTAGGACAATATTTGAATGATTTTTAGCTTTTGATTTGTTAAGAATTTCGGAGAAATTGGCTAATTCAATTTTTGGTTTCTCCTGCATTTTGTTCTTTACATATATCATCAATTTTGGGTCACAAATTTTGGGGAAAACGGATTATACTTTCTTGAATTTATTTCGGATAAGGCCAAGAACAAGGTTCACTGTCTACATTAGGACATTCATGAATGATTTTAGCTTTTGATTTGTTAAAAAGTTTGGGGGAAAAAATGTCGGAGTAATTCTATTTTCGGTTTCTCTCTCATTGTTCTTTACGCACATCACAAAATTCAACAAATTTGGGGAAATTTGATTTTACTTTCTGGTATATCTTTCGGATTAGAACAAAAACGATGCCCATTGTCTGTCTACATTAGGACAATCGTTATATGATTTTAGCTTTTGATTTGTTAAGAATTTTGGGAGAGAAATGGTCTGAGTAATTCAATTTTTGGTTTGACCTTCATTTGTTCTTTACACATCACAAATTTGATTTTACTTTCTTGTTCTTTGTTATTGCATTAGGACAAAAACAAGGACCATTGTCTACGGTTGGAAACTCGACGAACATAAAGTGGCATGAATGCCCTGTTGAGAAAGTTGATAGACAGAGATTGCTTGATCAGAAAGGATGCGTGATTTGGGTCACTGGTCTTAGTGGTTCAGGTTCGTGTAGCAATCAAATTGTTTCAAAAGATTAAGTTTTGGTTCTATGTGATATCTAAACATTATTGTGTTTGTAGGGAAGAGCACTTTGGCTTGTGCATTGAATCAGAAGTTGTACCAAAAGGGAAAGCTATGTTATATTCTTGATGGAGATAACGTAAGGCATGGTCTAAACCGTGATCTCAGCTTTAAAGCGGAGGATCGGGCAGAGAACATTCGTAGAGTCGGTGAGCATAACTATACAACCAATGTTTACTATTGTTGTTTAGCTTTGTATATTGACATGCTGTTGGTATTTGCTTTGTTTAGGAGAGGTTGCCAAGCTTTTTGCAGATGCTGGAATCATCTGCATTGCAAGTTTAATATCTCCTTACAGAAGAGACAGGGACGCTTGTCGAACTTTACTCCCGGAAGGAGATTTTGTTGAGGTAATTGGAGAACAAGGGTGGGTTTTGTAGTTTCTATGTGAAAGTTTCGAGCTTTGAGGAAAATTTGGTTTTTGATCAATTAGGTGTTTATGGATGTACCGCTTGAAGTTTGTGAGGCTAGGGATCCAAAGGGTCTGTACAAGCTTGCTCGTGCAGGAAAGATCAAAGGTATCTCTTGAAATGCAGTTGGTATTTCTGTAACCTGATTTTATCACCATGAAATCCCCAAATGATGTTATCGTTTGAAATGTTTCTTCAGGTTTTACCGGGATAGATGACCCTTACGAGCCACCATTGAATTGCGAGGTAAATGTTAATAATGTTTTGTTTTGTTTTTGTTGTAAAGAGAATGTGATACTGCAAGAACAGGAAATCACTTTTGTTCTTTATCTAGATCCTGCTCTTTTCCCGTCATTCTCGTCTTACGTATATTCTTGTGTTCTGTTTTGTGAAGATTGCTCTAGGACACGAAGCAACTGGAACTTCTCCGATCGAAATGGCTGAAACAGTCGTTGCATACTTAGAACACAAGGGTTATCTTCAGGCCTAAAATAATTTAGTTTACGGGTTACCTTCAAGCGCACGCATTTGTTCTTCCACAGTCAAAGTTATATTTTAAACAGCCAGAGTACAAAATTAAGCAAATTAATGGCTGTTTTTACGGAATCACGAGTTTTAAAATAATTATAATCTCATCATTTTTGTTGTCCGTTTTGTATTTTAAATCTTCTTGTTATGCTCTGTATATAATATGGGTGAAGAATTAAGCCTACTCAACATTTATATATGTAGTTTCCAATATACTTTTTTATGCACAACCTGATGAGTGATGATAATCGAATTAGTTATGAAGATCATGCATAATATTAGATTCTTCATCAACAACACTTTGATTATTGTTACTACTACTGCCTACCCCATCCCAACCACTTCCCATTCCAACCATATTTTTCTGCATGTTGAAACTAAACAAAATACACAAAATACTGCAACACAAAGTAACATTTTATTGAATAAAGGCATCTACACAAAGTAACATTTTATGGTCTTTAGTATTCTCGCACTTCTTGCATGGCATAACATCGTATAGATCTATACCGTTCCATCCACTTTCCTAGTTCGTATAGGTATATAAATATATATATATATATATATATATATATATATATATATATATCATTACCGGAAGACATTTGATATTTTATATGGATTCAGAGAATTTTGTTTCTCTCTTACAGGGGTTTAAGAATTTTTTTTTCAAGCTTTTAAGATGGTGAGAGCTATATATATATATATATATAATTACTACTACAAAACTGTTGATTAAAAAAAACAAGTTTTTCAATAAATTAGCAATGATTGAAAAAACCCAAAGGAGATTAAAAGCGTCTAAGAGAATTATTAAATACGGGTTATACCACTTACGTACGTGTACAACACAAACAAATCCATTTATGAACCCAAAAATAATTAAAAAAAATAAACGAATCCATTACAAAAAGATGTTGTACAATATCTAGAATCACAAAAATGTTGGCATAACATGACTTGCACAGTAAAGTAAAACTATATTCTAACCACGTGCATCCGCACGAGAATATTTTTTATTGTTTAACGAATTTTGTAATATAATTTGAGTTTTTGAGTTTAGATATAATTATTTTTATAAATATATTTTTTAATAAGTGAAAATATTGATTTTTGTGTTTAGATATATTTTTTTAATATTAAAATTAATTATGATTATAAAAATATAATTTTAACCTGTCCGCTAATAATAATTCAAAATAAACTATTATAAAAACATAATTCTAACTTTTCCGTTTATATTACCGTATAATATAAATATTTGTTAAAAATTTGAGATGTATTAACAGTATTACTTAGCATTATAGTTTTCTAAAATTTAATCAACGAAAGGAGTGTACAACTGGTTTTTCAAACCACATTATAGTGCATGCAATAATTTTTAATTTTTTTATGTTTTGATTTTGTATGGAAAATATATTTTTGATATATATGTATAATTCAAAATTAGTGATTTTAGTTACCAAAATATTTTTAACCTGGTTTTCTTTTATATATTTTTAGTTCTATGAATTTAAAAAAATATATTTTTAATATTTAAATTATACATTTGAATTTTACCTATTATTTTATTATTAATTTGTAAATAAATCATAATCATAAATATATTATATAAGCAACATAAATATCATATCATTTACATCATTATAAAAATATTTTATATTTCAAATATGACCATTATTTTTTATATGTGAATTATGTTTTATATTTTTGATAAAAATGTTTAATAGTATAGAAATTATTTAAATTAGAATCTTTAAATCAAATCTAAATTAATATCTGATTTGTTATTTTTAATCAAATCAAATCAAATCTAAATTACCTATATTTAAGGAATTCTAAGAATATTTAAATTAATAAATAATTTTCGAAATTAAATATAAATAATTATTAAAATTATTTTTAAACACTTAAAAAAAATTAGGAGTGTTTAGAAGCAAGTACTAAATGTGCTTTTGTTTTAATATAATAGATAAGACTGGAGTATAAAACGTCAAATGTGACCCTCCATTCATTTGATATCCTACGAGAGTTTATAATCGAACTGTAAGAAAAGAAAAATATATACATCTCAGGTTATTTATATATCTGTATAAACTTAGAATTAAAATCCGAAAGGTCTCTCTTGAATCATATGAGTGAGTTGAGTTTCATATCGAGGCCAATATCCATCCCGTTGTAAGCAATTGGAGCGTACATCCATAGATCATCAGAGCTCAACAACTGTAAAAATTATTCATAATAAATACTAGCATTTAATTCTCTATATTTGTTAAAACATAACTTACGGTATACTGTAATTGTTTATATATAATGCCGTCATCAAATAATTGAAAACCTAACGTACCTTAATTTGGAGCTGCAGAAATTTCACGTATTGTACTGCTTCCTCCAACATCGTGCTAATATCGACCTGTTCCATATTTAACACATTTAAAAAAGAATTGAAATTCTAGTAACCAAGTTTTAATAATTGATGCTATCACGTAGTAATTTCTTCTAATATGTTTGCATGAATTACCTTTGTTCCATTAGGGACGAGGTTTTGCAAAATCCTTAGCTTGCTCGTTTATCCTCTCTCTTCTTTTCTGCACCATCACAAGAAATATTATTATTTTTACATAATGCATACATAGTTATGCATACATAGTTTTAATAAATTTCCTATATATCATAAGAAAGACTCATCTCGATTTTTTTTATTTGTTTGCTTGTTTTAATATCTAGTGAATATTTGTTGAAATATATCTATTCCATCCTAGTATAATATTTATTAATTTTTAAAAGAAGACATTCATTTAGATTTGACCTTTTGCGTTTATATTTTGCGAAAAAAGAAGAACTTTTATGTTGTAAAAAAAAAAGAACTTTTATATACCAGAGAACTATGCTTTTTTAATATATATATATATATATATATAATACATTTTCTTTGAATGTTTGGTATACATTTATGCGTTTAGAAAAACTGAAGCCTTAATATATAAATATATGTAAAACTTACCCTTGCGTAGAGGCTTTGAGGATCGGTGGCAGCGCCCCGGCTAGCCCTAGTCTTGCCACTGAGGTTGAGAGATTTAGAGTCGTCGCCTCCTTCTTTGCAAGAGGAAGTGTCTCCACCGTTTGATTCGTCCTCGTCTGAACAACAAGTCTTTTGCAGCTTAAGTGGTTTGGTCTTTCTCTTCGCTGCAGCTTTCTTTGTCGTCTGTTCTTCTTCGTCGTTATTGTTATTATCGTCACTCATCTCCATGCTTTTCTGATTCCTCCTTGCCTTACTGGCTCTCTTGTTCTTCTGATTTGGTTATAAGAACAAAAGAAATATATGAACTATGGCTGCGACCACAATTTTAAGAAATTAGTATGTGCGATCACTCCAAAGCGTGCCTACGGCCTAAGCTTAGGAACAATAAGTCAATGGCAAGCTTTTTTAAAAGTAAAACATTTCATGGCCATAATTCAAAATGTAATAGTAACTTGGGGGCCATTTGTATTGTAGAAACTCGTATATATATAAAAAAAAGTTTCACTCCTTCCTTATTGGTTCACTTGGCGTCTCTACGTTCAAAACTAAATAAACAGACATGAAAAGTGTCTTACATTTTTTTCTCAAAAGTAGAAACAAAATCGAGAGTAAACCAAAATTTGGAACTAAATTAATGCAAGATATTGAGACCAATTCTGTCAAACTTATTAGTTATTTCTATATATATTAAAAAAACAAATATACAACTTACGTCTGAAGATGTGCCACGCGACCTCTTCTTGGAACTCTCGCATGGGTTGAACAGTTTCTGATCATCAGTCGTAGCCAATAAGGTCTCAGACTGCAGCATATTATCGTCGTGCTTCTCCTCGACAGTCTCCAAAGGCAAAAGGCTCTTACCAGAATATTCCGCCGCGTCGCATTCACTCGTCTCCTCACCCACCAGGTACAAGTTCGTGTTGATCGTTACATCCTTCATCCCATTGTTGTTTTCTTCTTGTGGTGGCATAACCGCGTAGTAACTATAGTTCCCGGCGCTGTAGCTACTGCTCTCTTCAGAAAAGCAAAAGCTGCCGCCAGTCCAATGAACACAGTTCTGGCGGTGGTATGCGGCGGTTGTTGCTGTTATCTCTGAGGACGATCCACCACAGGGGTGATCATACGAGGCAAGAAGCTGGTTCATGAAATCAGCTTCTTCTGTATACATTCCGCCTAAGCCGGTACTCCATTCTCCCATGGTTTCCATTTTTTGAGAATAAAGCACTAAACGACTTTATCAAGAGAATTAATCTTTAATTACAGCTCGATTATATGAGAAATGAATGAAGGAATGATTGAGAGGAGTTTGATGATGTGTGTATATATATATAGGATCATGAGAAGTAATGGATATAATTTATATGTCAACCAATCAAACATTATAATTATCATTGGAATAAAGTATTTTTGTAACCAGGTCTTGATACCCTTAGATATGAACAGCTAATTATTGAGCTTAAAGAAATTTTTGTCTTTCTCAAAATCTTTTAAGCTTGAGTTAAAGTTATTTGTCTTAAGTCATTGGTAAGTCGATACATCCTCCGATAGTTAAATTGAATAAGCATGTTTTGCGTATAAGATGTGAAGTTAATTAAAGACACTAAAATAAAAGGAAGAAGATCATAACTATATACATCCGAATTCAAATGTACCTATTACAATATTAATAAATATTGATGAAGAAAATAATGAATATAAAGAATTGTAATGTATCAATCCCGAAATAACTAGGAGAAAAGACCATTGTAATGTATCAATCCCAAAATCATTTTATACAAATTTATAACTAGTGTATAGTTGTATTGAGAAATCGGCTGAGCAAGTCTACAATCAGAAAAAAAAAATTCCGTCTTAATTGTCATCAATCTCGTTACAGCAGAAAAAGACGAATAACTTTCTCTACAACCTTTGATTAGTTGCGTCTAAGATATCAAATAACTTTTAAACTTCTACATTAAGTTTTCCTATTCTATTTCCATCCTCAAAAACAATGTTATGTTTTCACAAAAAGCATCATTCATCATATTAATAAAACCTACGTTTTTATCTACTTTTCATGTTTATCCCTCTAACCTATAGTATAAGGTTCAGTACCCTACCATAATCCACCATTCAATTATTTTCTCCATGCCAATACCAAACTTTAAAACCGAACAAAACCCTCTTCTTAATTAACAAGTGACCACATATATACTGTAGGTTCAAAGATAAATCTATGATTCTGACATTTAGGACATAGAAATACATATTACCAGTTTGCAAGGTTATTTCTTGGTTTGTCGCAAATTCCATGAATTGCTTAATACCTTCTACAAACTCGAATGTAAGTTGCCCTGTCACTGTATCTGAGATTTGTCCATCCAAAACTGAGATAATTATAAGGATTTGATGAAGCCATTTCTAGTGTTTTTTATGCACTGTTGTCAGAGCCGTGCCCACATTAATTGAGATCCTAAACAAATTTCCAAAAACACAAAAAAAATTAAGAGAGAAAAATATACAAATACCACAGTTAGAGATTTTAAATCTTATACTATTTTTGTTTTAATATTTTAGTTTTGTTTTGATATTTTAATTTTGTTTTTAACTATTATGAGATAATTGTAGAAACTATGCTGTAATATGAAAATATCTATTTTTAAGCTTTAAAAGTATATATATACCTTTCAAATTATAATATTTTATATTTTTGGTAAAAATAAATAAACTTTTCAAAATGTTAAAAAAAATTTTGGCCCTAGGCCAATGTTTCAAAACTTACTACATAGGCACAGCCCTGACTGTTGTGAATAAGGGTGGAAGGGCTTTATATTTGATTTTCAGAAATTTTCAGTGGACTTTCAAACCACTATAAAGATGGTTATAATAACAGCTATATTTTGGCCGTCAGAAAGTTATGGGAAACTTTTGTCGGATTTCTCTATCAGTTTAAAATTTCTGACTATTCCTGCGAAAGTGTCTGACAATTCCTTGGGCCTTCTGAAAACCGTCGAAAATCTTGTCGTTTTCCCCTGGTACTGGTAGTGCTACATTTTTGTAGGTCCAGGACATGTAATATGGTCATGTTCTAAGTGCAACTTGATTCTACTATCTCTCGACTTCGCCTTTGGTGCTTTTCAATTAAACTTACTACACTTGATTCCTTACTGTATTTTTTTAAATCTGCTGTACAAAACAAGGGATGGGAAACTACCATTTGGACCTCAAGAAATTATATGAATCTTTCCTCACCTATTTAGGTCATGCAATTTTCCAAGTAAAATTAAGAACGCACAGTCTTATAAATATCACTGATCGGAAATATACGTCATTTAGGAATAATACCAGGGTGCAAATCTCCTGCTGGAGGGACCTGTGCCACTACCATAAGACCCATTTGATAGATAGTGATATTTTCTTTTGCAAAGAATTTAGTACACGAACTAAAAATAATAATTCGTTTAAAGTTTAAGAAATTCAAATAATTATGATCAATCACTTTCGGTGAAGTTCATGCAAACTTGATTTGAGTGAAAAAAGATTGTGAGTTATATCATATTGTTTAAGGTAGACTACAAATAGTTATCATATCGTATGGTGATGTTTTAAAAACTCTAATGTTTTCAGGGGAGCGAGAATGAGAGATGTGAAGAGGTGACTCGATTGTTGAACGAGACAGTTATTGTTGATATTACTAATTAATTAATTTATTAATAAAAAAGGAGACTATAAACTAATTACTAATTATAAGCTGACATAAAAAAAAAACAGCCAGATTTGATTAGGTTTAAGTCAATGAACGGACGGCTGATCGTGCGCGTGGAAATGCCATAACCCATTCTTATCAAAACACAGTTCCTTCCTAAGTAAATTAAAAATGATTTCTGTAAGTCACTAAAAATGGAGAATGACACCAATTACCATATCTTGTTATTCAACGTACTTTGTATCTCTGATTCTAACTTAAACCCCACGACATATTGTGACTCGGACTAGGCTACTTGACTGCTTGTCTGATGACAAGATGACTGTTAAATGCCTATGTGATGTTCCAGTTAGAGGCTAACCGATATCCTGGAAAACTAGAAAGCAGCTCATTGTTTTTCCTTATTCTGCTGAAGCTAAATACATGTCTATGCATAATGATCTCTCAAAAATTATGTGAATGAGCCAAGTTTTTTCAAATCTTGGTTTTCCCCAACAAGAACTGGTTCATCTGTTTTGTGATATTCAAATAGCAATTCACATTGCAGCAAATCTAGTATTTCATGAATGGACTAACCATTCTGAAACTGTTTTCATGCAAATTTGTTAAGAAAGGCGTTTGGTCGTCAACATTTTGAGCGTTTAGTTTCCTAATCATCATCTACCTAAATGAACATATTAACTATACGAATTAGTGATAGTATTGTTTATTACTAAGATTGGGGCTCGGTAAAATAGGTGGAGAAGATAAGTAATACCACCAAAATGCAAAATCTCCGCTCGGTATGCACTCCTGTCTCCTAAGTAAGATTATGTTTTTTTTTTTCAGCTGATGTGATTATGAGCACATCATATATCTCTTTTGTTTCAATATACTGAAATTGGTCTATTTTTACTATGTATCCTCTTTTTTGCACTTCTAGCTTTTCTTTTCATTTTGCTAGGACAATTAATCTTTGTTTTAACAGCTTTCCATAAAATATAGAGATTTAATTTTTTCATACATGGAGAACTGTTTTTGCTCATCTCCAGAGGAGAATTGGTGTTGCCAAATATGTAACTTTGTTAAAGTATTACAAGTTTTTTTCCGATGATTCGTGTACTCGAGAGAATCCTTGCACGCACGACCAAATATGATTACTAAATGGAATAATAATTTTTATGGATATAGATTATTACTAATATAATTTATATGTTGGGTTTATAGCTGTCAATTTATGCCCCCTTACGCTTTAAGATAGCCACACGACCTCTGTATTGTTGTTTGAGTTAACATCCACGCTACTTTGTTTATAACCCTCTAATTTTTTTTATAATTACTTAGAGGTTTCTTTTGTTTTATTTTGTCAATTATGGAAAGAATATTTACCTTCATAATGACAACATGGTTGGAGATGAAGGCGCCACGTGTGTCGGATATTCTCAAGCAACGATTATAAAATGAATCAAATTAATTAACCAATCAACATATATTTCAGAAGCTGACAAGATCAGTTAAGCTTCCCTGGAGGCTTCCATAGTCAAAATATGTAACATCAGATTCTAGTTGGATCAACTACTATCATTTTAACCCCTTAGACCATGTTTATTGGGAGTTTCTCCCTGAATTTCTAATGAATTTATGACCCAAAAGAAAAAGAAAAACGAGTTTTATTACAAGGATCAATCCCTAACTAAAGATCATAAAGATCGATCCTTCTTGCACAGGTGTCACGTTTTGGTTGGTCAACAAAATAATAGAGAGAGAAAAGATAACATGTCAAGTTTTTATTGGGGGAAATCGCTTTCTTTCTTTCCCTTCTTCTCATCTTTTATTTTTTATTCTCTTTCTTTCTACTTTTTGACTTAACTTTTAATATTAAAATATCTTTTAAAAACTCTTATGAATTTTTACCGATGCACATGCTCTTAGATAATTCCTATAACTTCTTCATGGCAATACATTCTGCAATACATTCTGAAGAACTTGATTTTAGTGACTAATGAAGTAATGATGTTTTAATGATTAAGCTTTTAATTTGAGATTTCATTTACTTGTTAATATATTAATATGTTATTAAATTATATAAACTCTAACTCAAAACCAATTGGTAATTAATAAATTTATAAGAGAATTCATCAGAAAAACCTTGTCACTTGAGTTTATCAATAGAGTAACTTCCAAGTTCTAATAAGTCTACCTAAAAAAATCTAGATTGACCAAAAAACTTCCCTGGCCCGGTTTCCTAGGTAGATTCCAACCACCTTGGGTTGTCCCCGGTTTTGGATACATCTACCCTGTTTTTGCTAAAATAGTATTTTTTTTGAAACAAAACCACCTCTGGTGTCGTGAAACCGCGGTTCCACCCCCGACGGTGGTCGGAGGGTCCATAATCCTCGACGGTACGTTGCTCTCTGCCTTGGTTCCTCCTGCTGCGTCTCCACAGCTATCATCTCCTCTCCATATTAGAACCCCCATTGCAAATCTCCCTCAAAGGCAGTAAAACATCTCACTATGGCTCGGGGCTACACCATTCAAGAAAAAGGGAAAGAAATCGACCGCTCCCTCCGCCTCTACCCAGAAAAAGGATCAGAGCTCCAGAGCTGGATACCTCGGACCCCATTGCAAAAAATGCCTTAACCCTCATCAGAAGACGTACAAATCCAGAAGAACAGCGAATCTGGACTCTAATACCGTTCCTCAACCGCCGATGAAACTTACGTGGAAAAGCAATCGGATCTGACTTGGGGAATGGATGCTTCCAGTTCCACTTTGACTTCGAAGAAAACCTCACCCATGTCCTTGACAGCCGGCCTTACCACTACTCTAACTGGATAATTATCCTCCAGAGATGGAAACCGATTATCTCTCAGAACTTCCCGTCCCAAATCTCTTTTTGGATCAGACTCAAGGGATTGCCTTTGCACTACTAGAAAGATAAGCTCCTCAGCAAAATAGGCAAAGAAGCTGGAATCTTATTGGATTATGAAGTCAAGAAAACCTCAGCTCGCATAAAGGTGGAAGGAAATGGTCTCCAACCTCTCACCAAGGAAGCAATAGTGGAGTTTGGAGGAGGGAGAGAAACACTTGTAACTTTGGACTACGAAAGACTCCAAAACCACTTCTTCTACTACTTCAGGCTGTCTCACAAGAAGGAACTTTGCCCTTCAAAGCTCCGCTACACGGCCCCTCTCCGTACTTCCAGAAATGCTTCACCTGATCGAACCAAAGGAACTCTACAGAAGGAATATTTTGGCATGTCTAAACCCAGATCCTCGGATCGTTAGCAACTCTATGCCAAAAGACAGGATAGACATGGTAACTACTTTGGCGAAAGACCATCTAAAAAATCTGACCTCAGAACAAGAGCAAACTCACCTGGTTTCAAAGACGACAACTTCTCAGCTACACCTCAGCATACGAAAGACACCACGACAAGAGCTGATTCACACCAATACAAGCGAACAAGATACCAGCCATAGCGACACCAATCACCACCAATGAAACCATCTCAACACAAACAAAGGGGGCAGAATCTCAACGCTGAACACCACGTTCCTCGATCCCGAGCGATATGAAACCAAATTTGGAGGAAAAAATCCCATAGCTCGAGGAACACAGTCACTGAAACCCCAGTTCAACCTACATCAACCAACCCTCCACTGGAAAGAAATTTTGACCAAGCCGACTTCATTCAGCCACCAAGAGAACAACTCGTGAACCAAGTAATGGAGGAACTGCAAGAAGTAACAATACAATATGTTAATTGTGGAGAGCCTATCGAAAGTGCTGCTAGACTAAAAAGAGTACTGGAGGGTGAAGAAAAAGGAATGATGGCTGAAACTTCTGCTGCTATCATCTCTGCAAGGAGTGAAGACCAACTCAACACAGAAAGCAGTTTTTTCAGAGGAGAGCCCTCAAGAGTGCGAGATATTGAACAACACCCAAATCAAAATGAAGAAAACTCCTTATCCGCAATGGACCAGGAGCCGGTCAATAAGAAGAGAGGTCGACCTCCAATCAAAAAGACTTCTGAAATGCCCTGCAAAGGAAACCAAGAGAAAGTCAGACGAAAGAAAAAACCAAAAATCACAAGGATCTCCCCCCTCTCCAGAGTTGTTATAAACAGAGCCTTTCCACAAGTTCTGAACCAAGCGACAAGATTTAACCTGGCGGCACTAGCTCCACGACAGAGTCCAGCACCTGAAAATCGTCAAACCCCTGCCCCTAGGCAAATTTCTACATCTTCCGGCTTACCTCCAAGAAGCTCGCCTGCACCTCCAAGGGACTCAATGGATTTTCGAGATCCGTCAGGTCCTCTTCCTTAGCAATTTTGAGTTAAAACTGTTGTGGTTTGGGGAACCCCACAACAGTCCAACGTTTACGGGAGCTACAAAAGAAAGTAGATCCTGATATAGTTTTCCTCAATGAGACTAAAAATGAAGAAGCTTTTATAAAGAAAAAACTCGATCTTACTTCATATGAGTCTCTCTTCTTCGTTCCACCTCAGAGTCCTGGCGGAGGCGGACTCGCACTTTTCTGGAAGCACGACTTATCTCTGAGTGTCTCATCTGCATGCAATAATTACATCGACACAAATATAAGTCACAAGAACAACACCTTCGTAGCAACCTTTGTCTACGGGGAGCCAAATCAAGCCAACCGAAAAGCAATGTGGCAAAACTTAACCGATATGGCAGCAGGAAGAGATCTTCCCTGGTTCCTGACTGGAGATTTCAATGACATACTGGATAATGATGAGAAGTCAGGAGGTCCACCCAGAGCTGAATGCACTTTCGGAGATTTCAGAGCTTTTGTCTCACAAAACAATCTTTATGACCTAAGACATGTGGGGAACTACCTATCTTGGAGGGGTATAAGGTGATCTCACCTAGTTCATTGTTGTCTGGAGTGAGCCATGACAAATAGCGCATAGGCTGATCTCTATCCCTCAGGTCGATGTCATTACCTACAATTTGGGGGCTCGGACCACAGACCTCTGGTCTCCCTATTTGAACCGTACCTACAAAAGAAAGGCAATCTCTTCAGATATGATAGAATAATGGACAAAAATGAAGAGATATCTAAAATGAAGAGATATCTAAAATAATCGGTGGAACAAAAGATAACCAAATGCAGGAAAGTCATTTCACAATGGAACAGAAAGCATCACCAACAGCAGAAAACTCATTGAAGATGAGAAACAAAAACTGGAAAAGGCAATGAGTTCAAGCAGGCACGATGAGAACCTGATAAAAGAGATTAACCTGAACCTGAAAAAAACCTACGAGAAGGAGGAGAGCTACTGGAAACAAAGAAGCCGACTGATGTGGTTAGCACTAGGAGATAAAAATTCTGGCTACTTTCATGCGATTACTAGAGGGAGGAGGACCATTAATAAGTTCTCAATCATAGAAAATAAAGAAGGGATATCTGTCTTCGAAGAGAATGAAATCACCGAGGTTATCACATCCTACTATCAAGACCTATTCACATCACAATCTTCACGATGCTCTGAAGTGGTTGAAGAGGCAATCCAACCCTACGTATCAACAGAGGATAATGAAAAGCTCATCGCCAAACCTTCTACAGAGGAAATCAGAGAAGCCCTCTTCTCCATACACCCTGACAAGGCACCTGGCCCGGATGGTTTCTCTGCAGGCTTCTTCCAAGAAAATTAGCATTTAATGAAAGAGAAAATAGTGGAAGAAGTCAAAGAAATACTATCATCAGGAAGATTACCAAAAACTCTCAACAGTACCTTCGTTCGGCTCATCCCAAAAGTCACGAGCCCCAAAACAGTATCTGAGTACAGACCCATAGCCTTGTGAAATGTGTACTATAAGATCGTTTCGAAGATGCTCATCAGTCGGCTACGACCACTGCTGCCAAAAATCATCTCTGAGACTCAGTCTGCATTCGTACCTGCAAGAGTCATTGGAGATAACGTGTTAATCACCCATGAGACTCTATATTTTTTAAAAACATCATAAGCTACAAAATACTATGACAGGCTGGAATGTGTGTTTATCATTGCGGTATTATGGCGAATGGGTTTCCACACAAAATAGATGAAATGGATTCTCCAATGTGTATCTACGGTATCATATGCATACCTCATCAATGGAGCTGCTCAAGGACAAGTTGAACCTCAAAGTGGTATTAGGCAAGGTGACCCACTTTCACCATATATCTTCATCCTTTGCAGCGAAGGTCTATCCGATCTCTGCAAAAGAGCTCAAATGAGTGGATTAATGCCAGGAATAAAAGTTGCTAGAGGATTCCCAAATCTGAACCACCTTTTATTCGCTGATGACACCATGTTCTTTTGTAAAACGACGCCTCAATGTTGTGAATCCTTAACCTCTATCCTCACCAAGTACAAGAGTGCCTCAGGGCAAACAATAAATAAGGAAAAGTCATCCATTACTTTCTCTAGCAAGACGCCTTAAGAGATAAGAACCAGAGTTAAACAATCCTTAGGAATTGAAAGAGAAGGTGGCACAGGAAAGTACCTCGGCTTGCCGGAGAGTTTTGGTCGCCGCAAGAAAGACCTCTTCTCTGGCATTTTTGATTGAATAAGGCAGAAATCTACTGGTTGGTCAACCTGTCAAATGCGGGGAAGCTAACGATGATAAAATCAGTTCTTTCAGCAATCCCCACCCACTCCATGACTTGCTTCAAGCTCCCTGCAAGTTTATGCAAAAGAATCCAATCACAAATTACTCGATTCTCGTGGGATTCAAACCCTGAAGATCGTAAAATGTGTTGGGTCTCTTGGAAAAGAATGGCAAAGTCAAAAAGAGATAGAGGACTGGGTCTACAGGATATACAGTGCTTTAATGATGCACTTCTGGGAAAAATATCTTGGAGAATCTTAAAAAACCCGAAATGCCTGCTAGCTAAAATCCTCTTGGGAAAATACAGTCAAGGAAAAAGTTTTCTGGAAGTACATGCATCTTCTAGCTCGTCACATGGCTGGAGGAGAGTTCTGATTGGTCGGGACCTCCTCCTAAAGCAGCTGGGAAAAGCCATTGGTAATGGCAAAAAAACCTCTATATAGCACGACCTATGGCTCCCCCTGATCTCTCCGAGTAAACCAATCGGACCCCCATCTCAAGATTCGAAAGATGGTTTAGTATCTGAGCTGCTAACAACTAATGGTGAATGGATCATAGAGAAGATAAAACAGATCTTACCAAACCATATGGACCATAGGATGAATTCATTTTGTTACCAAATAAGACAGAGATTTACTCAGCAAAAAAAGGGTTATCATATCGTGATGGAGGACAAAGATTCCAAGGAGACTAACTTTTCGCCTATCTTTGCTTGGAACTCGGAGATTTGGAATGGAACTTTCTCCCCAAAAATGAAAGTCTTCCTATGGAAGATAATCCAGAAAGCTCTTCCCATTGGAGAAAACCTCCTGCACAGGGGTGTTGAAACCAATCCAGGGTGTATTCACTATGGAAAATTAGAGTTGACAGAACACCTGTTCTTTCAGTGTGTCTTCACTCGTCGAGTTTGGGACCTAGTACCATTGGCAAAGCAAACCGATCCATCTAGATTCCAAAATTTTTCTGATGGTCTTCTAGCCTCCAAGACACTGGTATGTTTACCACCATCAAGAGTGGGTATATGACCCATTTTCCTATGGCTCTACTGGGCCATCTGGACAACCAGAAACAAGCTAGTCTTTGAAGACCAAAAAATCAGTGCCCAAGACACCATGATCAAGGGTGTCGAAAGCAAGAGAATGGCAACAAGCTCAAGTGAAAGAAGCTAAGAAAAGTCCGATCTCACCTGGTTTCAGAAATAATCGAATCCACTATGAGGCGATAATATGCTATACGGATGCGGCTTGGAGGGAAGACACTCGAATCGCCGGCATGGGATGGATCTTTGAAGATCAGATCGGATCTGAATTGGACAAAGGCATATCACACGCAACCTTCGTCGCATCACCACTATTTGCAGAAGCCCTAGCGATCTGATCTGCGCTAAATTCCAGCCTGGAGAAAGGCTTTCGAAACCTTATCATCAGATCTGATGCTCGGACCTTAATCCGAGCAATTACCCAGCAAGAGCAAATCAAGGAGATCTTCGGCATCCTTTTTGATATCAACACTCTTGTCTGTTTGTTTTCCTCTGTTTCTTTTACTTTCATCGGCAGATCGTAGAATGGAAGGGCTGACTCCCTGGCCAAATTAGCTCTTTATGAGTCTCTCTGATTGAATTTATGTTGTACTCACCGGCCTCCTATTAAATGAAATAGATGTTCAAAATAAAGTCTACATTACTAGAATAACTTTATTAAGTTTGAAAATATCTATTTTATCCAAATAGTATATTTATTATAAAATACCATTATTATTTATTTTTTTGAAAAAACTTTTTTGATTGAAAAACTACATTTTGTCAAAAAAATAAAGAAAAAAATAAAAATAAATAAATAAATAAAAACCAAAATAAACCTAATCCATTTATTCTTACTCTCTCCAGCGGCGCCATATCTTCTTCTTCTTCCTCCACTTTCTCTTCTTCCCAACCTTCCATTCCTCACTTGCTCTCCTCTCTTTTTTGTTTTCTTTAAATTTTGTAGCATGAATAGTTATCCTCTCTAAACTTCAAAGCATCTGTGTTTGAGATCGAGATAAAGAGGACCAGCTCCACCAATTTTGTATCAAGGCGCCTCCAACGTTTCCAAGTTCGGAGATCCAGATCTTCGAGAGTTTCCATAGCTTCTACAATTCGAATGAGTTTTCTTTCTTCATTTTCGAAATCATGTTCTTCAAACTTTTTCAGATATGAGTTTTTGGATCTAATGTTTATGATAAACTAGGGAGATGCAGTGGTTGGGGGTGGCAAAAAAAAACTAATTTCATTAGGTATTTTTAATGGTGTCGGCGAGAACTTAACCCTAATTTTTTTTGTTGTTGTTGTAGGTAACTTGTTTAATCTGTGGTTTTTTTTCTACTGTACGAGATTCCGGTGAAAGCAAAAGATTTTTTTGGTGAAAAATGATAAATACTGTATTTTTTTTTGTTGTAAAGTTTGTATAGTGTGATGGTAGATTTATTTTAAAAATGATTTGTGGTTTGGTATATTTATTAGCTCTTTTTGAAGGTAGATTATTTGAAAAACGATATGTAGTTTGGTATATTTATTAGTTATTTGATAGTAGATTTATTTGAAAAACGATATGTGAATTGATAATTTTATTAGTTATTTGATGGTAGATTTGTTTGTTAATGATTTTTTTGGATGAATGTTAAATTTATTCAAACCGAAAAACCAATGTTGTCTACAAGATTTCATGCGAGCATTAAGGTAAATAGATTTTTAGAAACCCAGATTTTATTTCATGGCCTTTTTCATCTTGTCACTTCAGGTCACCAGTCTAGTTGAGAACCAGAGTTGCAAACCTTCCTGTCGAAGACTCGTCCACCATAGTCAAATATTTGAAATTTGTATATGAATGATGACATTTGTTTGTTTTTCTCTAACAGTTTATGTGCTTTGCTATGGTGGACGAGTCTTCGACAAGATTTTCGGCATCAAACCGGCTTTTTCCTCTATGAATTCTAGATTTATTTTTGACTGCTGGTAGATTTGTTTCGAAATTATGGTAGATTTATTACTGAACTGATGGTAGATCTATATTTGAGTTTCAACAAACTGAAAATTGGATTTTAGATTATGGTAGCTTTGTTTTTAAATTTAAATTGTAGCAAGAAAATGGATATGATGTGTCAAATATTTCATCGTTTTTACCATCCAATTATATAAACCAACACCAACACTAACTATTAATTAACTAAAGTGCAAATATATTACAAATCATAAAATTATATAAACTAATAGCCACTGTTGGAGCCATAATGTTTTCTTACTGGGACCATAATTTTATTCAAAGAAAAAATATAATTATCCAAAAAAAAAACTACCAATGATTTCGATGTTCATCCATAACTTGAAATCTTTTTTTTCATGATTCATTTTTTATATCTTCAGAATAAAATTTGATAAAACAAACAGTCCTAAAATATTTCCTCTAAGTAGTTGTTCAAAAATATGACCACGAGGTTGACGAGATCTTTTAGTCAAATACTCGCGTCTTACTTTATCTTTTTTAATTAAAATGATATTCTAGTATTATTTTCTCTTGTTAGGATCATATGACAAGTAACCTAAATCAATATCATGCATTGATCAAGATTTCATTTTCACAGTTCATCAATTAGTTATCTGGTAAATTAAAATAAAGGAGTTAATTTTAAATTACAAAACTAAAAGTTAAAGATGTTCAATTCATATTATGAACATAAAGCCAACATTTTTCTTAGAATTCAAGTCATATAATCTTTAAATTAATTAAATACGTACACTAATTAAACAGATTAATCTAAACTTTATTAAAAAATATAAAACAAATATAACTTTTTTGAAAGAATATAAAATTTTATTCATCCAAAAAAAAAACTTTGTACAACATAAGCTGCTAAATGTTTAGAGAGTTTAATTTGATTCTAAGCAAGTATATATGGAATAAAAAGCAGCATCGCGAGTTTAGCTTCGAGTGCTAAACCAGCGCTCTAAACCGTCTGTCATACCCCTTTGATTTCGAATTGTGGATACTCTGTTTCGAATTCCCTTGTCTATGAACCGAATGAGATGAGCTGGCGGTTTCGGTCTGTCCCCATGCTTCCTGTTATTTCTCTCCTTCCAAATACTGTGGACTGTAATTTGAAAACAATACTGTAGCAGAAACAGAGAGGTGGGATCGGTCCAGTCCTCTATTCTTATCAGCGTCATGATATCATTCCAGGTGGTGGTGTAGTGCACTCCAAGAAGCCCGAGAACGAGTGCTTTCCAAATCTCAGATGAGTACCCACAGGAGAAGAAGAGATGGTCTCTTGTTTCTACTGGGTGCTGACAAAATACGCAAGTGTGAGAGGCTGGTGGAGCAGTGTTCCATTGCATCATCCGGTCACCGGTGGACAGACGATCATAGATCGAGAGCCAGGTCATAAAGGCATACTTCGGAGTGGCATGCGGAACCATACCCCTTTACACCAATCTACCTGTGGCCGCTGCTGTCTGATCAGGTTCCACGTTTTGCTGGAGTAGAACTTGGGTTTGTACTTGTCTTCCTTACATTTCCACAATACCACATCCTCCTCTGTTTTTTGATCTCTCTGCAGAATGCCGATGATGTTCTCTAATTCATTGAGGGTGATTCTCCGGCGACGCCGGCATCTGTGTCTTGTGATCACTCAATGCACCGATGCTTGTGCAGGTATAGCCATTGTTGTTTACTTCCTTCATCTCTGACTCAAAATTCGTCAAAGACGACAAAAGAAAAAAAAATTTTGTTTTTATGTTTTCTAAATAAAAATAGAATTAACTAATATATTTAGTTACTATAGTAGTTATATTATTTAATTAACTAATATATAATAGAAGCCGTAAAAAAAACTAATATATAATAGAAAATATATTATTTATTAGTGTATTTAGGTTGGGCTTAAACTTAATATGAACTCAAGTCTTGGAAAAAAATGTGAACCCATTTATCTAAAATCAGAAATCTGATAGGGTCTAAATTCTATTTTAATGGGGTCATTATAGTTTTTTTATAAATTGAAAACAAGAATTTTTTTGAATAAAATAGGGTTAGCTAACCCTTTTACTCTTGACCTGCCTTTGCCTCTGGCCTCAGGGGCTTTATGTCAAAAGTCTTTTTTTATGAGGCCTAAATACAATGGTATCTTACGAACAAAGAAAGAAATATTTCGGGAGGAAGGCTTACGGGTAAGTCTTGTAAGTAGTGGCGGCTCCAGAAACAAATTTCACCGGGGAAAATATTTAACATAAAACAATATCAAAACGAATATGTATTTTGAAGCAAAATTTTTTTTTTCACACATTTTAATAACAATTTTTATATGAATTTTACTTTTAATTTTTTTTTTTGCAAATTTATGAAAACAAAATATTTATCGCAATGAATTTATGACGAATCTAACGTAAGAATAAAACTATGGTTAACAATATCAAAATTAGTCACTAACTCATAAAATATAGAAATTCAATAATTTTTTATTTATTAATAATGTAAATTCTTTAGCCAAATAAGCAAAAGAGAAAAAATTTGAATACGTGACATATTTAAATATTTGAGATATACTAATACTATGTTTACTTCTCTCAAATAAATTTTACTTATTCACATATTTATTGACTAATTTTAGTTATAATTACTTATCCACCGTCTACATATCTTTGCCGCTATCTGGCAAATGCCATTAATTTCTAGATTCCTCATATTTGACAGTGCAAACTACACTATCAAGAATAAAGAAGTTAAAAACTGAGTGGTTAGGAGGAGAAAGTGCTTATCTTTTCTCTATCTCAATTGAAGATCAGTAATCTAGAGAGATAATCCACATAGGTACCTAGAGCAAGGAGCCTGATGAGTAGGACTACCCCAACAGCCCAATCCCTATCAGAGGACTTGAGCAAGGTATGAGGTCCATTTAGGCAGGAACAGTTATTTTGACACTTTAATTTTCCTTTATTCGACTATCGGAATGGGAACACATCTCTGAATCAGATCACATGCCTTTGAAACCTATGGATCATTCATGAAATGCCTTATCTTACACATGAAAGATAAAATTGACAGCATATGTGTGTTGAGAAGAACGACAATATAGGAAGAGATCATACTGCAGTTAAACTGTTACATATTTAAATATTTTAGATATCCTAATACTATATTTACTTCCCTCAAATAAATTTTACTTATTCACATATTTATTGACTAAAATTAGTTATAATTATATTATGGGGGACAACTGCCCCCTCCACCGTCTACATATCTCTGCCGCTATCCGGCAAATACCATTAATTCCTAGATTCCTCGTATTTGACAGTGCAGACTACACTATCAAGAATAAGGAAGTTAAAAACTGAATGGTTAGGAGGAGAGAGTGGTTATCTTTTCTCTATCTCAATTGAAGATCAGTAATCTAGAGAGGTCGAGGTCACAGAGAGATAATCCACATAGGTACCAGAGCAAGGAGCCTGATGAGCAGGATTACCCCAACAGCCCAATCCCTATCAGAGGACTTGAGCAAGGTATGAGGTCCATTTAGGCGGGAACAGTTATTTTGACACTTTAATTTTACTTTATTCGACTATCGGAACGTGAACACATCTCTGAATCAGATCACATGCCTTTGAAACCTATGGATCATTCATGAAATGCCTTATCTTACACATGAAAGGTGAAGTTGACAGCATATGGTGTGTTGAGAAGAACGACAGTATGGGAGGAGATCATACTGCGTTTGAACTGCTACATCAGAATCATACACTAAGAGAGAGAGAGACGCCGCACCAAAGCTCTGTCTCTCAACAAACAAATGCGACCAAACAAAGTAGATGAGAAAGTCAGATGTGTTTAGAGTGTTTCATTATATTATACAGATTTGTGTGAAATGATTTTAATCAAACTTGCTGATTCCAGCAGTGGAACTGAAATCAGATCAGTAAAAGCGGGCACACTTATAGTGAAACGTAGTCAGGAGTTGGATTTGCCAGTTGTTAAGGTAAAATATAATATCTTAAGGATCTGCACAGTTATAAAGTGGCATTGCATTAGGCTTAAGAAATCAAAATAAACCAAAAACCCAAAAAATAAATAATTTTTGTTCGTTAGATAGTTACATTCACATGATATTTTTTTTGAACAGAAACACGTGATATATATTCTAATATTAAAAAGAAAAATGTGTATTACATGGCCATGTCTATGTTATGGATTAAGAAACATTGGCCTACAGCCTAATTTTAATAAAATGTTCTAAAAAGATTATTTCTAAAATTGTATTATACTATAATTTCAAGGTTACATTTATGTTGTATAAGTTAAAAAGAGAAAATTTTGTTTTTCACATTATAATAAATTTATTTTCATATATAAAAATATTTTAAAAGAAAATGAAATATTGAAACAAACTTAAGTAAAGATATATAAAAAAATCTAATTTAATATTGTTTGTAAATTTGTATTTTGTTATACAAATTTTCTTTCAAAAACTTTTTTACGGCCAAAGCCGATTTTGGGTAGAAGCCCATCATGCATTTTCTTGGGACCGTAGAATTTAGTGGCCATTTTGTATATTGATTAGTTGGTTCATGTGTTATTTGGTAGGGATTAAGATCTTATTTCTCATCATTTTTAAATAAAACATTATATTATAGAATTAGTTTTCTTAAATGAATAAACTGAAAAGTACAAACGAAACTAAAACTAAATTGTCTACCTTACGAATCAACTTTATTACCAAATTTATTCAAAGTAAACAAAAAACTTATATATCCTAAATCATAATTTGAAATCACTTCCCCATATATTGATTAATTCATATTCAAATTTCAAAATTAGACTGGTTTTTGATATGGTTTAATGTTATCGGAGAGTATATTTAATCAAGGGATTTTTGCTAAAAATAACCTAAAACTTGACTTTAAATAAAAAAAGTAAACCCCTGAAAAAACATTTAGCAAAAATAACATTAAGGAGTAGTGAAAAGACCATTTAATCCTGTATGAGTAAACAAAAAACAGATGTCCTAATTACCGTTTACACCCAGACGAAGTCTACTAAAGAGAGAAAAAAGTCTAATAGTAGACTTTTTTTATCGAAATGAAGTTTACTAAGTAATTAAATCTGGAAATTTAATTTTAAAATTTAGAAAAAATTATTTTGGTATCAAATTTACATTCATAAATTCCGTAATCGTAACCCAAATGTACATAAATTATTTTTTCATATTGCTAAATAGAAATTTATGTTTTTCAATTAAGTAGAAGAAAATTTATTATTTAGGTTTAAAAGTTGTAGACTTCTATATTGAAATCTGCAAAACCAAATAAATTAACCTAACCGAAATTTAAACCAAAATTAAACCGGGAATAACTTCCCTTAACCAAGAAAAACTGCCCGTAACCGGGTAAATTAACCTAGTCTCCGTAAAATTATTAACCCTAACCGAAAAAAACTTACCTGAACCGAACGGAATTACCAGACTATATAAAGGAATTTTACAGATCCCGTAAAAAAAACTTCAAAAGTTCATGTTTAAAAAAAAAAAGTCGAAGGCGATTTCTGTTTCTCTTCTCCGGCGCCGCCGACTTACAGAACCGCCGCCGATAAACCCGTTCAGGCAAGTTTTCTTCCTCCAACCACACCCCAATGCTTCCCTACTCCTCCGTATTCATCACCTTTCCGTTTTCATAACCACCAGTGTCCAGATCTCAAATTAGGGTTTTATTTTTGTTTTGCAGATCTGCTTTCGCCGCTGGAGGTTAACGTCATTTCCTGCCTCAAAACGGTTAGTAGATGTCCTTCCGAAGATATATACTTAGCTATTCCTCTATTTGTTCTATCTTCCTGTAATTTTGTCCGTCGGGTTTGAGTACTTAGGTTTTTTTTCCCAGATCTGGTTTTCTCGACGCCGGCTTCATCTAATCACGGCTGTAAACACTATAAACTTTGTAGATTCCATTTGGATGATTGGTTTTAGTAGACTTCATATACAGTATTTATCATGTATTGATTGCTTCGGTTGGGTTCAGTAGACTGCATATGCATTATTTATGATGTTTTGATTGCTTCATATGGCTTCCGTAGACTTCATATACTATTTTTTTTTTATGTTTTTGATTGCTTTGGTTGGCTTCAGTAGACTTCTCAACTCGGATTGTACTTAGAATGTGAAAGTAGACTTCTTTTGGCAAAAGTAGACTTCCTTTGGCAATAATAGACTTCATTTTGCAAAAAAGTAAACTTCATTTTGTAAAAGTAGACTTCATGTTGCAAAAGTAGACTTCATGTTGCAAAAGTAGACTTCATTTTGTAAAAGTAGACTTCATTTTGTAAAAGTAGACTTCATTTTGAAAAAGTAGACTTCATTTTGAAAAAGTAGACTTCATTGGTTAGTTATAACTAGTTTTTCTCATTAGAGCTTTGTTACCGTTGATGCAAAAATCTGTGTTAGATAATGGTGGCCTCTGAATTCCCTAGAAGACTGTACACCAAAGGCGGTGAGCCAGCCCCGGATAAAAGCATCAGCTATTATGCTGATGATTATAGGCTGGTACATGCACTACGGTCAGCTCTACAAGAGGATGAATGGGAAGAGATATATGAGTCACCGTTGGGTGTCTTTTTAGAGTTCCACGACTTGAATTTTGGTTGGGCTTCTAGGCTGGTGCACCACATGCTGACATTTCAGATAGTTTGCAAGCAGCGGTGCGAGATATGGAGCCTGATTGGTACCACTCCAGTTCGGTTTTCATTGCATGAGTTTGAGGAGATCACCAAACTCAACTACGGGTACGTGGATGACTTGGCTGTAACTGATCTTAAGCTTTCCAATGACATGTGTGCATTTTGGGAGCTAATGGGGGTCGATGTCGAGTCGGGCCCAAGCACTATCGAAATTATTGAAGCCTGTTCCAACTGCTCATCATGGTCTCGGGATGATAGGCTGCGGTTGGGATATCTTGGGATCTACGCTGGTTTCATAGTGGCAACGAGACCAGGCTTATCCACAAATGTCAACCATGCCAGACTAGTGATGGATCTCGAAGGTTTTAAGGAGTTCCCATGGGGAAGAATTGCTTTTCAGCATCTGATCAAGTCTATTAAGGAGAAAGATCTCAGCAAAAACATTCATATAGAAGGATTTGTGCAAGCTCTTCAAGTGTGGGTGTACTATGCTCTGCCGGATTTTGCTGCTGAATTTGGCAAACCATTGCCAAATGATCCTACACCTCTTATGCTGGCTTACAAAGGATCAAGAGGACGAAAGGACGTCAAAGCCAACATGCTAAAACAGGTACTGTATTAGTCTAGTCATTCTCATTTAGAAGTCTTGTTCCGTAGTAGACTTCTATGTAGTAATGAATTTACAAAGTAGACTTCAGGAGTAGACTTCATGTGTAGACTTCTATATAAAATCTTGTTAGAAGAAGACTTCAGTTGTAGACTTCAGTAGTAGACTTCAATGGTAGACTTCATACGTAGTTTTTCCAGGCTTCATATGGCTAGTAATTCATTTACTTATTGTGTTTTTCCAGGCTCGCATACAGTAATACGTGGCTAAGGACTTGGTGGATATGTTTCCAGTTTGGGATGATGAGGAACAGGATCCGGATATTGTCAAGATTGTCAATGCAATCCATGGGTGCACACATGATCCGGATATTCTGGGTGCACACATCGTCAAGGCAGAAGCAGGAAAGAGGAGCCTTCCCTCAGATGAATCAAGTCGCAAGAGAACATGCACAGCCTCTGCCTCTGCGGCCTCTTTCGTTGGTGATGAAGGGGCTGGAGTTGTCGCTACTATGAAAGCGCACTTCGACCAATGCTTCAAAAGCTTTTCAACCAAGATGCTGAATGGTCTTGGTAGCTGTGAAAATCAGATCAAACTTCTCACCGACAAGGTTGAATCTGTAGAGCGCGCGGTAGAGGAGTTGACTACAGGGTCGGCGAAGCACACTGAGGAAGAGGTTAAGGACAATGTTCAGCCAACCCAGCAGCAGTCACTGGATCCAAGAAGCATGAAGGGGTTAGTACCAAAAACCCTCCGCCTATACGAAAACATTTCATGCGAACAAGATCATCAAAAGATAGGAACACTTAATACTAATGTCATTTGAATTCGAACATGTTTAATAGTGCTATGTACCATGTGAAATTATTTACTTATGTTTTAAAAACTAATTGTTTCCAATTTTCAGACTATGATGAAACATGTTACTAAATTATAGCACTGGTGGTGTCATTTGTATATTTATGCCTGTTTGTGACAATAAACTGCAGAGTAATTCAGAGAAAGAAGATGCTCCGATGAAAGATAATGTCAACGTTGGTGAGAGTGAGAGTGTTAATGCCCCCGGGGATGCAAAAGGAAAGAAGGCTGCCATGAAGGAAGAAGAGGCCCCCGAGCCTAGCTTTTGTGAAATTGACCCGAAGACGTGTGATGTTGACTTCGATGCAGTTGCACTAGCCATAAATGCCAAAGCCAGAGCAGCGGCTCAGATAGTTGCCCGAGCAACGAGTGCCAGAAACCGACAGCTGGCTGTGACACAGAAGAGTCCTTTCTTAGGAAATAGCACCGCAAAGGCGATCATTCCAACTGGGTAGTCTACTTACAAAGTTGCTCGGGCAGCCAGCTGTCTGACTTTTTCACTTATACAGTGCCTATCCAAGACGTCCAAAAAACTCTTCGATCGACTGGTATTACATTCTCCGGACACCGAAGAAATGGCTAGCTGATACGGTTATTGTTTTACTATTTCATGTTAGACTTCATAGTTAGACTTCATACGTAGACCTAATATGTAGACTTCTTTAGTAGACTTCATTTGCAGACTTCACTCATGTCATATTTTCATCAATGTGCAGCACATGGAAGCTTATATTAGCGTACTCAGGCTGCGATTATCCAAGCATCCAGAGTGGTTTTTATCCGACCGGATTTGCTTCCGCAACTCCATGTTTGCTACGGTTTGGAGGCGTGACTACAATGACTTCAAAAACTCTGAACCGAATGAAGATGGTTCTGGCAAACTTCTACCACCTGGAGCGTATTCATACTACACTGGCGAATTACCTATCTACTGCCAGACTAAAAAGACGTGGGCCTATGAAGTCGACCATTTGTACTCAATGTTGCACATCAGGGGGGACCATTGGGTAGCTATCTGGGTTTCATTTGTGACGAGGCATATCACGATATGGGATAGTCATGCGTGAACCAAACATGCATCTGACACCCAAATTGGCGAAGCTGTGGAGCCTCTCGCTGTTATGATACCCTACCTTCTTCAGACCTGTGCACCTGATGAAGACGAGTGGAGATTCCCCTACACGTCGTTCACACATTCGTTACCAGGTACGGAGATACCTCAAAACATTCAGAGTGGTGATTGCGGAGTCTACTGCCTGAAGTACATCGAGTGTCATGCTTTGGATTTGCCATTTCTTTTGCAACTTTGTGATAAAAACATTCGACAAATCAGGAAGAAAATGGCTGCAGAGATCTTTGACGAAATAGGTGCTAGGGGCCATGATAAGCTAGATGCAACCGGGCTGGATGTCTATGATAGGAAAGCTTAGGGTATCCGTATTTAAAACTAACTTTGATTTTTATGGCAACTTTTGGGATACTTGCATAAATGACCTTCAATGTGATTGCAGGTCATTTTAGCAATTGGTAGATGATAGGTGTAGAAGTTTTTTGGCCACCTATCGTATAATTAAAATGCCAAATATATGTAATTTCGTTTAGGATATTGTAATTAAACTGAAGTCTACGACTGAAGTCTACTAAGTTGTAATTGTATTTGTACTGAAGTCTACTAAGTAATTAACATGTTTGTATTTATAAGTTTCGATTTCTACGTAACACTGAATCCTGTGAAATATTATTGAAAATGCACTCCTGATATTGTCTACGGAAAAAATGTAGTAGAACTCATAAATATGTTGCTTACAATAAATATAAGTCTACAAACGAAGTCTACTACAGAAGTCTACTAATGTCAGTTAAACATATAAGTAAACACAAAAACATAAAACATGGAGTCAACTAATTTCAACGCAGCCATTCATTTGCAAATCCAAGAAATGTTTTCCAGAATATGGCACATTCCAACTTCCAGAAGCAAGGACTGCAGAGTTTGCCACCATATGAGTCGACAAGGCTTTCATCATCCATCCAGTGCTGGTTTGGCAGATTCATACAAGCACAACTTCTTGACTGTGCCTTAGCAAAAACATGGAAGACCGGTTCGTGAAACTCGTCAGGCTTCTTATAAGTGGTCGGACACCTGTTGATGTGCTGCATAGTCTTCCTCATCTTCGTTGCCTCTGCCGGAAGTAGACCACAAATGTGGTTAAATACACCATAGCTGCCATCCATGGTTAAAGAGAACATAACCATGGAGTAAGTGGCCATGAGGCATCCTCCATTTGATGACACCTTTATTAAATCAAACCCTGCTGGGATGCTGTCTTCATAGAAGATTAGAGAAAGGCCTCGTAGGTTGCGCTGTAGGATTTTTACACTCCAAACAACGCCGAAAGAATGCGTTAACCCTCCCATGTTGATCCCAGAGCCATGGAATGGTCAAAGTTATTAGATCAACGGCTCTTAAAAAACCCTCTTCATTAGAAATCTCATTTAGATGTTTGGAGAAAACCCTTGCTTTACAGAGCGCAGCGTAGGAACGAGATGTGATTTTTAAGAGGATATCCACAGAATGTCGGAAGGGAGAGAATTGAAGTTTATCAGGTTCGACATCTTCTAGGGTCTGGAATGAAACTATAATTCGCCTAAACCCGAGAATTTATAAGCAGAAATACCATTCCCATGAAGCATCATCTTTACCATCAACAATTCCAAAGGCCAAAGGAAAAATCTGAAAGTTTCCATCTTATGCGGTGGGAACCAACAAAGTACCTTTGTATTTCCCTGTTAGATGACATCCACCAACTACAATAACTCTTCTCATGTACTGAAAACCGGCAATCGATGCTCCAAATGCGAGAAATAGATATTTGAATTTGTTATTCGAATCTACATGAAGAGCTGATACAGTTCCCGGATTGGCTTTGTTCACTGAATGTAGGTAAGCTGGGAGACTCGCATATCCATCTTCAGCTGTTCCCCTGACTAATTGTTGGGCATATATCAAAGATCTGTATGAAGTAGTGTAATCCATCTTGATGCCAAACATATGCTTCATTGAAACCCTGACATGTTCTGGTGTAAGTCCATCAATGATGCCCAAATGGCTTATAAACAGCTTGCCAATATACTTAGGAGTAGACTTTCCACGCTGAGCCATTCGAAGGGCTATTGAACATGTGTGGTCTTTCACATATTTTTTCACCCAAAAAGTGGATGCATCATTCTTCACGCTCGCTCTAACCATCCAAGCACATCCTTCCACTCGACATTTAGCCACAAACAGGGTCTTGGTAGACTTCTCTATTTTAAAAGCAAATTTTAACAAATCTAACCTCTGATAACAGCTTCTCCTTTGTAGGAAAACTTGCCCTAACATATATATTATCAGACCATGACATGGGCGTGCTTCCTGTTTCACTGTATCTGTTTTTGACATTTTCAATACAGACTTCATCTTCATCGTCATCTTCATCTTTCACTTTACCGTAGACACTGTAATCTTCTCCGTCAGAGTAAGCTGCATCGTCGACATCTTCTCCATCCTCGTTCACATCAGAACTGTCTGCCTCATCATCGGTAGAATGTTCTGAATTTTCCTCAGACTCCTCACCTAAATCTTCATTTGATCCTTCCTGGTTCTCCTCAGTATCCATCTCCACTCGACTGGACACACAAAGACGTACCATATGCACTCTGCTTAACGCAATCAAGCTTGAAACTTGTTTATCATTGGTGACATGCATTGGAGGTGTATATGGAGCCATAGTTTGCAACATTGAGACTGGTAGTGAGTAGGTTAACTCGATGAGCTCAATCTTCTTGCCCAAGTTATAATCAACTCTTGCCATCTCAGTAAGCTCCCCCAAGGTGCAACCATCGTTCAAAAACCACATTCTTTCACCCTTGCCCATGTCAACAACAAAATGCCATGAATTCTCCTCAATCTTCCACTCCCCGTACACAACTGGAATTTGAGCCATTCTCTGATAAAATAACCATATAAACCATATTAGAAAACACTGCATACAGACTTTTTGTATCAAGAGTAGACTTCTCACGAAAAGAACATTAGTAGACTACACGACGAAGTCTACTTTGATAAGCTAAGTAGCTTAAAAATCGATACTTCTGATTCAACAATAAATATCAAATGAAATGAAATGAAATTCACTGGGTAGTTCAATCACTTACTAAGAAGTAATTCTAATCCAAAAAATTTGAAAAATACTTTATAAATTTGCCTAAAACGCGTTTTAAAAAAACGCCAAAAAGTAGACTTCTACAACAGACATCAAATGTAGACTGGAGGAGAAGTCTACTTTTATATAGAGAAGTCTACTAATGAAGTCTACTAAAAAACATGTCATTTTTGCAATTGACCAATCTGTTGACTTTTCCTTCAGTAGATTTCCGTCCAAAAATGTTACTTTAGCATTTGACCGATGCTTTGACTAACAAAGTAGACTTCTATTGTAGACTTCATGTAAGAGTAGACTTCTCTGGCAGTCTACTTTTGAAGTCTACTTTTTTAATAGAAGTCTACAGAAAAAATAGGTTATTTTTGCAATTGAAATAGACTTCTCTGACAGTCCTTCTAAGTTTGACCGAAAAATATAAGTAGACTTCACAAAGAAGTCTATAGTTTGTAGACTTCTTTGGAAAGTCTACTGAAGTTTTTCAGAATTTTTTTAATTATTTAATTTTTAAAAAACAGTAGTCAAACACTAAAATGACCTATACGTTTTTGGTCAAACTACAAAAGTAACTTTAAGGTAGACTTCTTATGCAGACGTAAACAGTAGACTTCATACGGAAGTCTATATCCAAAAGTTAAAATATGGTCAACTACAAAAATAACCTCTTTTCTTTAGTAGACTTCTTGAGCCTTCAAATGAAGTCTACTAAGCTTTTTTTGTTTTTAAAGGATGTCGAGTAGACTTCTCAGGAAGTTTAACAAAGTCTACTTTTAAGAAGTCAATTACAAAAATAACCTTATGTTGACTAGTAGACTTCAGTATACTTCACGAGAAGTCTACTTTCGCGATATAAAAACTGAAATGTGGAGAAATTGAAGTGCGAGGATTACCTTTAACAAAATTGAGCTCGCCTACGTTTCTCTTAAGCACCCAGAACTCAGGATTTCACCGAAAATAAACAACCCAGGTGTCGAGTAACCAGAAATCACCGAAAATGCATTGCCCGACGCATTGTAACTTAACACAGTTGTTTTGGAGAAGAAATTATGAAAGAATGAGCAAGGTTATGAGTGAATGAGCTCAGATATTTACTTATTACAGCCTTAAAATTGGTTGAGAAGCATTTATTCCCATTTCGTGGTTGTTCATGGTGGTTGAAGGAATTGAAGAATATGGCATTTTCGTAAATAAATGGACCAAGGAGACTTTACCCAAATTAAAGAAAAATCGAAATAATAGATGTATAATGGCATTTTCATTAATAGTTTAGGTGGGAAGGATAAAATTGTGAGAAAATGACAAAATTTGGAGAGAGAAAAAAAAGAGGTTAGTTTGATGTTTGACTTTGAAATATTGCATAGGATGAAAGCTACCAAAAAAACAAAAAACTTGGTTCATAGAATGCATTTATGAAACTTTGATGAGTCATTGAGGTTTTGATCCAACGAACATTGAAATTCGATTTACTACAAAGACTTAGTAAGACCCATTTATGAACTTGTTGTTTTTACACAGTTAAACTAAACACTGAATAAACCAAACAAATATTCACATAGTAGACTGATTTTTTCATATTTTTATTGTTTTATATAGCTTAGTAAAGTTGGATCATATGACATATTCTTGCACAACCATATTTTGTGCTTTGCTCAGGGAATCTAATAATAGTCTACATACGGTTGTGCTCCCTCCATACAAACGCGTAGAACTCCTTCCACTACTTCACCACTTCACCACTTCAACACAATCAGGAGATCAAACAGAAGATAAACTTTCTTTCTTAAAAAAAAAAACAAGATAGAAACACAATGTTTGAGAAAAATTCTAGAATACCAAATCGAGCTAAAACGTACATTCATTGATATGTCTGCCGGTGGTATTGCTGGTGCTATGCCACACACGGTACCTCACCTCTTGATGTTATCAAGATCATATTTCAGTTAAGTGGTTATTGGTTAGCGGATTGTGGGTCTAGATTAGACATACCATTTTTGTCTCATGAACAACTATGAAAAAATGTGATTCAAAAATTAGTTTTTGATCAACCGTTTTGGAGAATAATTCCAAATTTTCATGATCAAAACATCTATATAAGTTTATATTTAATCAGATTTTCTCACTCTAAACATTGAAGATTCTGGTCAGTTTTGATCTTTGGACATTATAGTGCAATAATATTTACAAAATATTTAATATATGATGAGAGTTCGTAAACCTAATGCATATGCATGATAAATAACAAACCGTGTCTAGTGTTTTGATGAAAATAGTCGTTTAAGGAAAATAATCATAAATTACCGACATAGACTTATATAACTATTCATTTTGTAGGTTCAGATAGAACCTACAGTCCCATGCAGTGGCAGAGCCATAATTTTTCTTACTAGGGCATAATACTTTTTAGACAAAAAATATAAATATCTAAAAAAGTACAAATGCTTTCTATGTTCATCCATAGCTTGAAATATTTTCATCATGATTCATTTGTTACATCTTCAGAAAAAAAAAATCGAAAAAACAAACAGTAATAGAGTATTTCCTCTAAGTCGTTGTTCAAAACTATGGCCACTAGGTTGACGAGGTCTTCTAGTCAAATATTTGCTTCTTAATTTGTCTTTTTAATTAAAATGATATTATAGAATTCTTTTTCTCTTGTTGGGATCATATGACAAGTTATTTAAATCAATATCATCCTTTAATCAAGATTTCATGTTCACAATTCATCCATTTATTATCTAGTAAATTAAAATAAAAGAGTTAATTTAAAATTAGAAAACTAAAAGTTCCAGATGTTCAATTCATATTATAAACATAAAAGCCAATATTTTTCTATAAATTTATGTCATATAATCTTTATATTAAATAAACACTTATACTCTAATTAAACAGATTAATAAAAAATATTAAAAAAATACAAAAGAAATCTAACTTTAACTTAATCGATTTTGTTGTCTACTTCCTTCGTCTCTCACTAAGATTTTGTTAAAGACGACAAAAAAAAACAAATTTTTCTTCTCTTTTTTATGTTTTCTTAATAAAAACATAATTAACTAATTTATAATGGAAATAGAGTATTTAGGTTGGGTTTAAACTTAATATTAACCCAAGTTTTGGTTGGAAAAAATGTGAACCCATCTTCTAAAATCAGAAATCTGATTGAGTCTAATTTTTTTTTTTAATGGGGTCATTTTATTTCTTTATAAATTAAAAAACAAGAATTTTTAAAAAATAAAGTAGGGTCAGCTGAACCCCCTACTCTTGATCTGCCTCCGCCCATGCCTCTATGAGTCTAGGTATAATTATGCTCCCTCCATATTAACGCATAGAACTCCTTTCACCACTTCACCACTTCACCACAATCAAAAGATCAAACAGAAGAGAAACTTTCTTTCTTAAAAAAAAAACAATAAAAAAACACAATGTTTGAGAAAAATTCTAGAAAATCAAAGCAAGCTAAAACATACATTGATTGATATGTCTGCCGGTGGTGTTGCTGGTGCTATGTCATGCACGGTAACCTCACCTTTTGATGTTATAAAGATCAGATATCAGGTAATAGTTTTTGGTTAGTGGAATGTGGGTCTAGATTAAGCATATCTATTTTGTCCTATAAACAAATATGGAAACATATGATTCAAAAATTAGTTTTTGATCAAGCGTTTTGGAGAATAATTTCAAATTTTTATGATGGAAAAATGTATATAAGTTTATTTTTAATCAGATTTTATCACTCTGAACATTGAAGATTCTGGTCAGTTTTGATCTTTGGGCATTCTAGTGCAATAAATATTTAAAAGAGATTTAATTTATGATGAGAGTTCGTAAACCTTATGCATATGCATGATAGATAAAAACTGTGTCTAGTGAAATAGTCTTTTAAGAAAAATAATCATAAATTACCCACATAGACTTATATAATTTTTTATTCTGTAGGTTCAAATAGAGCCTACAACCCCATGAAATGGTGAAACCAAAATTGGCCAAGGGTGGCCGAACTAAGCTCGGCTGCGGTCAGCTCTTTTTTCTTCTCTTTTTTTTTTGAAGCATTCTAAGGCCTGTCTAAAATAAAAAACAAAACTTTAATAGAAAAAGAAAGTTAAACTTAAATAAATAAGTACCTAAACGGGTTGTCTCCTATCAAGCGCTTTGGTTTATAATATGCTTCCTGTTCTCTCTAGCAAGTTCTTCATCACTCCAGAGTTCTTCTGGTTTGAATGCTTGTGCCTTATGCTTTACTCCTTTGCTCTTAAGTGGTCTACCTTCGTAGAAGATGTCCTTGTTGATATTTGCAAAAGAAATTCTCCGACTGGGCCAATCCATGATGGCTCCAGCAGTTGCTAAGAAAGGCCATCCAAGGATAACTGGATATGACTCATCTTTGGGCTTGACTATGTAAAGATCAACAGGGGCTAGGCAATCTCCAATCCTTAAGGGTATGTCTCGGGTTATCCCTCTTGGAATTGCACTTGAATCATCTGTTAAGCTAATCTTTGTCCTGGTACTTGAGATGTGCTTAATGCCAAGTCTCAAAGCAGTAGCTTTGGACATCATGTTACAAGCTTCAGAATCACAAAGAACATTGAGAAATCTTTCACCTCTAATGTCACAAAAGATAAGAAATTGACATTCGTCTTGAACTTTGTGCAGGGTTCGAACTGGTCTTTCTTGTGGATGGTCTGGTGCTTCAAATGCAGAGTAAGAGTCACAGTAGAACTTTTCTGCATCAAAACAAATGATTGAATCTATATAAGGCATTTCAATCCTCTTAAGTGATTCATCCTCTTAGGTGAGAGTTTTTCGGGACTGTTGAATTTGGTCAACTTGCTCTTCACATCACTTTTGATTGCACCGTTGGATTGGAAAGCTTGTTGTCTCCTCTTGAATGTCTCCAAATTTGAGCTGAGCTGGATCAGACGGTGAGAAGGTCTTCATTCGAAGCTGAACTTCTGACGGTCTGACTCTGAGCAAAAAATGTGGATTTCTTCCATTTTGCCATGTTTTTCCCTAAGTTTCCTGAAAAGAGCCTTGAAACTACAAACATAGAAAAGCTATAGTAAAAGTTTCTAAAACTAATTAAAACCTTTGAAAATGCATTTGAAATCAGTGGTGAAAATGGGTACAAATACGGTGTTATCAATGTTCATCCATAGCTTGAAATATTTTCATCATGATTCATTTGTTACATCTTCAGAATAAAAATTTAATAAAACAAACAGTCTTAGAGTATTTCCTCTAAGTCGTTGTTCAAAACTATGGCCATCTAGTCAAATACTTGCATCTTACTTCGTCTCTTTAATTAAAATGATATTCTAGTATTCTTTTTCTCTTCTTGATATCATTTCACAAGTCCTCTAAATCAATATCATCCATTGATCGAGATTTCATTTTCACAATTCATCAATTAGTTATCTGGTAAATTAAAATAAAGGATTTAATTACAAATTAAAAAACTAAAAGTTAAAGATGTTCAAATCATATTATGAATATAAAAGCCAATATTTTCTGTGAATTTAAGTCATATAACTTTTAATTAAATAAACAATTAGACTCTAATTAAAAAAATTCATGTAAGAAATATTAAAAAATACAAAAGAAATCTAACTTTAATACAATCGATTTTTTCGTCTACTTTCTTCGTCTCTCACTATGACTACATCAAATTTGAAGACGACAATTTTTTTTTTTATGTTTTCTAAATAAAAATAGAATTAACTAATATATTTAGGTTGAGCTTAAACTTAATATGAACCCAAGTTTTGTTTAGAAAAAAATGTGAACCCAATCATATAAAATCTGAAATTTGATGGGGTCTAAATTTTCTTTTAATGGGATGATAATAATTTTTATAAATTAAAAACAAGAATATATTTAAAATAGAGTGGGGTTAGCTGACCCGCCTCTGCCCTTGTCTCTATTATTCTAATTACGATTCTGCTCCCTCCATATAAACGCTTAGAACTCCTTTCACTACTTCACTACTCCACCACAGTCAAAAGATCAAACAGAAGAGAAATTTTCTTTCTTAAAGAAAAAAACAAGAGAGAAACACAATGTTTGAGAAAAATTCTAGAAAATTGAAGCGAGCTAAAACGTACATCGATTGATGTGCCTGTCGGTGGTATTGCTTGTGTTATGTCACGCACGGTAACCTCACCTCTTGATGTTATCAAGATCACATTTCAGATAATGGTTTTTGGTTAGCGGATTGTGGGTCTAGATTAGGCATATCTATTTTGTCTCATGAACAAATATGGAAAAGTGTGATTCAAAATTTAGTTTTGATCAAGCGTTTTGGAGAATAATTTCAATTTTTTATGCTAGAAACATGTGTATAAATTTATTTTTTATCAGATTTTATCAGTCTAAACATTGAAGATTCTGGTCAGTTTTGATCTTTGAGAATTCTAGCACAATGAATATTTTAAAAAGATTTAATATATGATGAGAGTTCGTAAACCTAATACATATGCATGATAGATAACAAAGTGTGTCTAGTGTTTTGATGAAAATAGTTGGTTAAGAAAAATAATCATAAATTACCCACATAGACTTTTATAACTTTTTAATTTGTAGGTTCAGATGGAACCTACAGCCCCATGCAGTGATAGAGCCAGAATTGTTTCTTATTGGGGGCATAATTGTTTTTAAAGAAAAACATAATTATATAAAAGAAACTACAAATGATTTCAATGTTCATCCATAGCTTAAAATATTTTCATCATGATTAATTTGTTACATCTTTAGATAAAAATTCGATAAAATAAACAGTCAAAGAATATTTCCTCTAAATCATTTTTCAAAACTATGACCACGAGGTTGACGATGTCCTCTATTTAAATATGTGCTTCTTAGTTCGTCTCTTTGATTAAAATGATATTATAATATTTTTTTTCTTGTTGGGATCATATGACAAGTCATCTAAATCAATATCATCCATTGATCGAAATTTCATTTTCATAATTTATCCATTAGTTTTCTGGTAAATTAAAATAGAGGAGTTAATTTCAAATTACAAAAATAAAGTTTAAAGATGTTCAATTCATATTATGAACATAAAGCCAACATTTGTCTATGAATTTAAGTAATATAATTTTTAAATTAAATAAACACTTAGACTCTAATTAAACAAATTAATATAAAAAAATATGGAAGAAATCTAACTTTTATTCAATCGATTTTTTCGTCTACTTCATTCGTCTCTCACTATGACTTCTTCAAAAACGAGAATTTTTTTTTATGCTTTCTAAATAAAAACAGAGTTAACTAATATATAATTGAATAATTATTTAGGTTAAGCTAAAACTTAAATTTTTGGTTATAAAAAATGTTAACCTCACTCTATTTTAAAAAATTCTTGTTTTTAATTTATAAAAAAATATATGACATGCCTCCGCCCCTGCCTCTATTAGTCTAATCACGATTCTGCTCCCTACATATAAATGCGTAGAACTTCTTTCACCACTTCACCCCTTCGCGACAATCAAAATATCAAACAGAAGAGAAACTTTCTTGCGTAAAGGAAAAAAAAAAGAGAGAAACACAATGTTTGAGAAAAATTATAGAAAATCGAAGCGAGCTAAAACGTACATTGATTGATATCCCTGGTGGTATTGCTGGTGTTATGTCACGCATGGTAACTTCACATCTTAAAGTTATCAATGTCAGATTTCAGGTAATTGTTTTTTGTTAGCGGATTATGGGTATAGATTAGGCATAACTATTTTATCTAATGAACAAATATGGAAATGTGTGATTCAAAAATTAGTTTTCTATCAAAAGTTTTGGAGAATAATTTCAAGATTTCATGCTGGAAACATGTGTATAAGTTGATTTTTAGTAAGATTTTATCATTCTAAACATTGAAGATTTTGGTTAGTTTTGATCTTTGGGCATTCTAGCGCAATGAATATTTAAAATGATTTATTATATGATGAGAGTTCGCAAACCTAATGCATATGCATGATAGATAACAAACTGTGTCTAGTGATTTGATGAAAATAGTTATTTAAGAAAAATAATCATAAACTACCCACATAGTAATTTGTAGATTTAGATGGTATCTACAGCTTCATGCAGTGGCGAAGCCATAATTTTTTTCTTACTGGGGGCATATTTTTTTTAAAAGAAAAAAATAATTATCTAGCTAAAAAAGTACAAATGATTTCAATGTTCATTCATAGCTTGAAATCTTTTCATCATGAATCATTTGTTACATCTTCAGAAAAAAATTCTATAAAACAAACAATCATAGAATATTTCCTCTAAGTCGTTGTTCAAAACTATGACCACGAGGTTGACGATGTCCTCTATTCAAATATGTGCGTCTTACTTCATCTCTTTAATTAAAAATACTATTCTAATATTTTTTTTTGTTGGGATCATATGACAAGTCATCTAAATCAATATCATCCATTGATCAAAATTTTAGTTTCACAATTCATCCATTAGTTATCTGTTAAATTAAAATAGCGGAGTTCAAATTACAAAACTAAAATGTTCAATTCATTTGATGAACATAAAAGCGAACATTTTTCTGTAAATTTAAGACATATAATCTTTAAATAAAATAAACACTAAGACTTTATTGAACAAATTAATTTATAAAATATGAAAAATACAAAAAAAAATCTAACTTTAATTCAATCGATTTTGTCGTCTTCTTCCTTCGTCTTTGACTAAGACTTCATCAAAGATGACTAAAAAAAAACAAATTCTTTTTTTTATGCTTTCTTAATAAAAATCTAATTAAATAATATATATTTTATTAGTGTATTTAGGTTGGGCTTAAACTTAATATGAACCCAAGTTTTACTTAGAAAAAAATGTGAATCATTTATCTAAAATCAGAAATCTGATGGGATCTAAGATTTTTTTAATGAGTCATTATATTTTTTATAAATTAAAACAAGAATTGTTTTTAAAATAGAGTGGGGTTAGCTGACCCTCCTACTCTTGACCTGCCTCCGCCCCTGCCTCTATTAGTCTAATTACGATTCTTCTTCTCCATATAAACACGTAGAACTCCTTTCACCAGTTCACCACAATCAAAAGATCAAACAGAAGATAAACTTTCTTTCTTAAAGAAAAAAAAACAAGAGAGAAAAACAATGTTTGAGAAAAATTCTAGAAATCGAAGTGAACTAAAATGTGCATTGATTGATGTCTGTCGGTGGTATTGCTGGTGTTATGTCACACAAGATAACCTCACCTCTTGATGTTATCAAGATCAGATTTCAGGTAATGGTTTTTGGTTAGCGGATTGTGGGTGTAGATTAAGCATATCTATTTTGTCTCATGAACAAATATAGAAAAGTGTGATTCAAAATTAGTTTTTGATCAAGCGTTTTGGAGTATAATTTCAAATTATTATGCTGGAAACATGTGTATAAGTTTATTTTTAATCAGATTTACATTGAAGATTTTGGTCATTTTTGATCTTTGGGAATTCTAGCGCATTGAATATTTAAAAAAAGATTTAATATATGATGAGAGTTTGTAAACCTAATGCATATGCATGATAGAAAACAAAGTGTGTCTAGTGTTTTGATGAAAATAGTCAGTTCAGAAAAATAATCAAAAATTACCCACATAAACTTATATAACTTTTTTATTTGTAGGTTCAGATGGAACCTACAGCCCCATGCAGTGGCAGAGCCAGAACTATTGGGGGCATAATGTTTTTTAAACAAAACACATTAATTATATATTAAAAAACTACTAATGATTTCAATGTTCATCCATAGCTTGAAATTTTTTCATCATGATTCATTTGTTACATCTTTAGAAAAAGTTTTTGATAAAACAAACAGTCATAGAATATTTCCTCTAAGTCGTTGTTCAAAACTATGACCACGAGGTTAACGATGTCCTCTATTCAACTATATGTGTCTTACTTCGTTTTTTTAATTAAAATGATATTTCAATATTTTTTTTTCTTGTTGGGATCATATGACAAGTCATCTAAATCAATATCATCCATAGATCGAAATTTTATTTTCACAGTTTATCCATTAGTTATCTGGTAAATTAAAATAGAGGAGTTAATTTCAAATTTAAAAACTAAATGTTAAAGATGTTCAATTCATATTATGAAAATAAAAGCCAATATTGTTCTGTAAATTTAAGTCATATAACCTTTAAATTAAATAAATACTTAAACTCTAATTAAAAAATTAATGTAAAAATATTACTCACTCCGTTTCTTTTTATAAGATGTTTTGGAAGATTTTTTTGTTTCATAATTTAAGCTGTTGTCAAAGTTCAAAAAAAAAATAATATTTAATTAAAAATTAGAACAAAAATCAAACAAAAATTTAATAATGCTGACTTCCAAGATTTCGAAAAAAGCATACTCCAATTATAATCCAACCTTTAGTGAACAAAATTTATTAATTAGCAAAAAACAATCTTCTCTAATTCACTATAAAACCCAGCGATAAATTGGTATAGTTTTTTATCAACCCAGATTTTTTATTTCTTTGTAAAATTATGGAACAAAAAAAAAAAAAACAATCCGAAAATTTCAAAATACCTAACAAACACAATCAAACCTTCAGATGTTCACTCGAATATCTGATTTGAACAAGATTCATTATGATATTGGAGAGCTTCATCCTGACATCGAAATTGAAGAAACTATATTGGACATATTGAAGATTAATTGTCTTAAGTTTTTCTAATTTTACTCTTTTTTTTTTTTTATGTGTTTTCAAGAATGCTATGTTGTTATGAATATAGAAGAAATAATAAGTGTACGTGAGAAGAAGACAAAAAATATTAAAAAATAAGAGAAATTGAAATGAATTATAAATGTATCATAATGATGTGATTTATCTATATACCAAAGATACCAAATTAGTATGTAACATCTACTAACACTTAGAAATAAAAGTAAATCATAACACTATACATATACATAGCAATAAACTACGTTTATATAATCTGTAAAAATCAATTTGCCAATAAGAACAATAGAAAACACAAAACAATAAAAATTTCAATCATCTTCATTATTACCACGAACTAAGTGTGTTCATCACATTTTGAACTAACATAGCATCACCAATTATTTGAATGGGAAGAACACCATATTTTTCTAGCACAGATTTCTTCGTATGCACCAATTTATATTTGTTTGATCCTCCAACTTTCATAATCTCTTCCATGCATGATTGAAGAGTTAAAAAAATATGGTTTACTTTTTTCTTTGGATATTTTCATAAGACTCTTCAACCGCACAAACAAGATCTTCTACGGTTTTTGGGCTTTCCTTATGATGTAACGACTGGATGTCACTAAAAAACCCAAGATCTAAAATATTTAAATCCGGCGAGTTTGGCGGTTGACACATCAATTGAATATCAAAACCGTTTTTGACGCAACTTCTAGGAAATCTTTATCTCCACACTCAACATGTGTTCTTGCATTATCTTGTTGAATAAATATAGTCTTTCCTCGATCTTCCCTTGGCTATTTTTCAGGACAAGCTGGAATAACCTTTTCAATCAAATATGCTTTTATATCTTCTCTCTTGACATATATTGATGCTTTTAGCTCTAAAGTTCCAGCATCTCTGTTTTTACTCCGTCTCTTAGCTGGCTGCCAAGTAACAAATGAAAATATTCCAATTTTCCAGAAAAAATCTCATTTCCTTCTTCATCAAACCTTGGACGAGTTATCGCTGCTAGAAACATTAGTTTCCGATATAATTTTTACTTTGACATGTACGATGTGGTCCTTCTTCAATCGGAAGTAGATAATACTTTTCGGTCTTCTTCTTCATATAGAAACATTTTTCATCGATATGAACCATATTGTATATATCAACAAACTTGGCTTCATGAGGAAGGAGTATTCTTATCCAACATAGAGATGCAAAATTGGACTCTACCTTTCTTATTGGCTTCCTTTAAATGAGGCTTGATGCTATTGGTATGATGTCGAACAAGCCCTTTTTTCTTCCGTCTGAATAATGTTGAAAGACTCACACCCATAGCCATAGACATCGACCAAAAAGTTGTTCTTTCGCATAATGGAATACCAGCAACTTTAGTTGGCTCAATTGATTCTTTTGCAACTACAATTCCCCGTTCTCTGATGAGATACATTAACACTTCCAATATTAGCTGTTTCTTTTGCTCGTATCCAAATTCTTTGCACTGTTAGTATAGGCACCGAAAATTGTTGAGAAACTTCTCTAGTTATATTTTTTGCCAACTTTCCAACAATACTCCTCTCTAATAAAGCACCAAAAATCTCTCGCATCTCCTCATTTGACAGATTTTTTCTGGTTTTTTGTAAACTTGGTTAATATTGAGACTCATCTTCATGTTCTGTGAAAGAAAATAAATTTAAGAAAAAATCCAAAGTAGTTTTAGAAAAAAGACAAGAAACATGTAACTTGGAATTTTTTTTTAAAGAGAACAAATTGGAACTGAAAAAAATAAATCAACACAAATTTATTCTCAAACAAAGAAGAACAAAAACATGGAAAAACTGATGAGAAAGTTATTTGAAAAAAAATTCTAGCCACAAATTATCAATGAAGTTAATCGACGAACTTCTTGCCACAAATTTTCAACATATTCAAACAATGAATAAATAACTCAAAAAAACTTCGTCAATTGTGCACAACACATGCATATAATATTGTAAGCTGAAAGAAAAAGGCTCGGCACATTCTAAATTTTTTAAGAAGATAACTAGTGTAATAAAAGAGAAAATATTACCTGCATTTGCATTAATTGGAAAATCTCCATGGCCATTGTTAAAACTTTCTTCTTCTTCTGGTATAATTACGTTGAAATCGTACACATGCATATAATATTATAAGCTGAAAGAAAAATGTTTTGCACGTTCTAAGTTTTTTAAGAAGATAATTAGTGTAATTAAAGGAAAATATTACCTGGAATAATTGGAAATTTTTCATGGTCATTGTTAAAACTTTCTTCTTATGGTGGAATTACGTTCAAATCTAACATAACATCACTCTCAGAAATTAGAACTGAAACATTGAAATCAAAACTAGAAGCCATGAGTAAAATTTAAAACTTATTTTGAAGCTTAAATAAGCAGTAAAATATTTAAAAACTTTTTTATTTTGGCTCTATAGTAAATTTTTGAAATTTTAGTTTAAATTGATTATGTAAAAGTTGGCTCCAAAATTATTTTATTAAAATTATCTAAGAATCCAAATTGTGATCGTTGGTATTCCTATTTCTTTTTTTTTGTTACAAAAATATTCTCTTTCTTGAATGAGTTTTCGACAAATCTAATGATTTTCTTAGGGAGTACAAAAAGCAAAACTTGTCTTAATATGCGTTCTTTTAACCAAAACATCTTATAAAAAGAAACAAATAGAGTAAAAATACAAAATAAATTTAACTTTAATTCAATCGATTTTATCGTCTACTTCCTTCGTCTCTCACTACGACTTCGTCAAAGACAACAAAAGAATTTTTTTTTTAATGCTTTCTAAATAAAAATAGAATTAACAATGGAAAATAGATTATTTATTAGAGTATTTAAGTTGGGCTTAAACTTAATATCAACCCAAGTTTTGGTTAGAAAAAAATATGAACCCATTTATCTAAAATCAAAAATCTGATAGATTATTTATTAGTGTATTTAAGTTGGGCTTAAACTTAATATCAACCCAAGTTTTTTAATAGGGTCATTATATTTTTTATAAATTAAAACTATATATTTTTTTAAATAGAGTGGAGTTAGCTGACCTCCTACTATTGACCTGCCTCGGCCCCTACCTCTATTAGTCTAATTACGATTCTCCGACCCTACCTCTATTAGTCTAATTACGATTTTGCTCCCTCCATATAAACGCGTAGAACTATTTTCACCACTTCAACACAATCAAAAGATCAAACAGAAGAGAAACTTTGTTTCTTAAAGAAAAAAACAAGAGAGAAACCCAATGTTTGAGAAAAATTCTAGAAAATCAAAACGAGCTAAAACGTACATTGATTGATATGCCTGCCAGTGGTATTGCTGGTGTTATGTCACGCACGGTAACCTCACTTTTGGATGTTATCAAGACCAAATTTCAGGTAATGGTTTTGGTTAGTGGATTGTGGGTCTAGATTAGGCATATCTATTTTTTCTCATGAACAAATATGGAAAAGTGTGATTTAAAAATTAAGTTTTTGATCAAGCTTTTTGGAGAATAATTTCAAACTTTTATGCTGAAAAAAAGTGTGTATAATTTTATTTTTAATCAGATTTTATCACTCTAAACATTAAAGATTCTGACCAGTTTTGATCTTTGGGGATTCTAGCGCAATGAATATTTTTTAAAAAATTAATATATGATGAGAGTTTGTAAACCTGATGCATATGCATGATAGATAACAAACTGTGTCTAGTGTTTTGATGAAAATAGTCGTTTAATAAAAATAATCATAAATTACCCATATAGACTTATAAAATTAATTTTTGTTCAAGCGTTTTGGAGAATAATTTCAAATTTTCATGCTGGAAACATGTGTATAAGTTTATTTTCAATCAGATTTTATCACTCTAAACATTGAAGATTCTGGTCAGTTTTCATCTTTGGGCATTCTAGTGCAATGAATATTTAAAAAAGATTTAATATATGATAAGAGTTCGTAAACCTGATGCATATGCATGATAGATAACAAACTGTGTCTAGTGATTTGATGAAAATAGTCTTTTAAGAAAAATAATCATAAATAACACAGATATACTTATATAACTTTTTAATTTGTAAGTTTAGATAGAACCTACAGCCTCATGCAATGGCGGAGCCAGAATTGTTTTTTATTGGATGCATATTTTTTTTTTAAAGAAAAAACATAATTATCTTGGAAAAAAACTAGAAATGATTTCAATGTTCATCCATAGCTTGAAATCTTTTCATCATGATTCATTTTTTACATATTCAGGAAAAAAATTTGATAAAACAAACAGTCATAGAATATTTCCTCTGAGTCCTTGTTCAAAACTATGACCACGAGGTTGACGATGTCCTCTATTCAAATATGTGCGTCTTACTTTGTCTCTTTAATTAAAATGATATTCTAAAATTCTTTTTCTCTTGTTGAGATCATATGACAAGTCATCTAATTCAATATTATCCATTGATCAAAAATTCATTGTCACAATTAATCCATTAGTTATCTGGTAAATTAAAATAGAGGAGTTAATTTCAAATTACAAAACTAAAAGTGAAAGATGTTCAATTCATATTATGAAACATAAAATCCAACATTTTCTGTTAATTCAAGTCATATAATCTTTAAATTAAATAAATACTTAGACTTAAACTAAACAAATTAATGTAAAAAATATTTAAAAATATAAAAGAAATATAGTAGAAGTGATGCAGACTTTGCAGCCTTAAAGATAGATTGAGAAGCAAAAGAGACAAAACAGGCCTATGATGCGTTTCCACAAGTAGTACCATCAATTTGATGACGACTCTTGTCACAGAGACTGATAGCAGCCGTGATTGCATCTAATCTTCATTACCTCGCCATCACCACTACGATTCTATCACAAATTTTCTTTCTTTTATTTTACTTTCTTTTATTTCTGAACTTTATTGTTTTTATCTACCATATTTTCACCATTTGGTTTTACTGGGGATAATATGATTTAGGTTTTGGGGAGAATGTTTATCCGTTACTAATCTATTCTTTTTATTTTGATTTGATTTCTTATATTTTTCCTTTAATTTGTTTTTTAATTTTTTTTTGTAATATTAAAGATCTTTAAGTATTTTCAGGAATGTCTGACATAAAAATATGATGATTTCGCCCAGCGTATTTTTACATTATCTCCTCATGCTAACTTTTTTTGTGGTTTAGAACTAGGCTAGGCGGTAGCTAGAGTACTCGCACTACAAACTCCCACCAGAGAATTTATATTCATGGAGATTCTTTCTAACAGGATATACTAGCTCATTTAATTTGAACTTAATGTGATATCTAATTTTCTCATCATTGATTGTACGCAGGCATCAAGATACACATCTAACATATATTCTTCTTCATTTTTTATCACTTTTTGTTTTCCTGAATGACCAGTTCATCTTTAGCTGGTATTACACCCTTAACCCAAACTTTTTTTTGAACCTCATGCATTCTCTGTTTTGGTCTTATTTGCAGATATGTGCAAAAACGAGACAGTTTTCAGTCACTCAAAAGAAGGACTGAATGAAATTGGTCGAGGAATTTCCAGCATCTTCTCTAGCTTCATGATGCCTTAGAAATCTCATTCTTATTGGTAATTTTTGTGCACTCTAAGACTCTATATCTACAGATGTTTTTCCTTTTAAAAAATAATTAAAAATAGAAAGAAAAAGAATAAAAAAAGGAAATAAAAGCCTAAAGAGTCTTAGATGGTCAAAATTATTTGGAGCCAAAGAAACTAATATTCATCTATGGAGATATAGTTTTATGACATAGAGAAAAAACTAAGTATGGGGGAGTTATGAGGAGAACTTAAAGAAGAAGATCAGAGTTTCTATGAAAAGGAGGAAGTGACTGGAAACTTTGAATGTCAACATCTCCATCCTCTCTTACTGTTTTGCATAATATATTGCCTCTTCAGAAATTACGGTAACCCTAAACACTTTAAACTTTACCCCTTAAATCCTTTTGAATACCTAGCCTTGAACGCCTTGTTTATTTTCTTTTTATGAGACCACTGAATTTTTTAATGAATGTTAGGAGCTAGTTGACTGGAAGTAGGTCTAAGTGTGTAGATTTTTGCATGATGGATCAACGGATTATTGATGCTTGTATTTTGGTGAGACTTTTCTAGGCCAGTGATAACACCGGATTTTGACCACTTTTATGGATCGTTTTAATATCTTATGCATGTGTTTTAACTATGTTTTCAATGGTTTTTAAGTGATTTCTATGTTTTAAAGTTTTTTAAATGACTTTTTAAGAAACTTGGAGCAAAATAGTGGATTTTGAAGCAAAATAACAATTTTGGATAAATGCAGACCGTCAGAAGTATGACAAGCCATGAAGACCTTCTCACCGTCTGATCACCCCCCCCCCCCCAAAAAAAAAAAAAATTTGAGACATCATAGATGATACAACCAGCTTTTTAATGCAATTGGTTTGGAGACAATCAACAATTAGATCTTCAGATATTCTAGATGCACTAAAGACAGAAAATGCAGTCTCAAAGGAGAGCATAAGCCACGACCGCGGCCAGACCATGATTCTCCACAGTAAGGACCACCGCGACCGCGGCCAGACATCATTCACGTCCCAAAATGACCTGTTTCAAGCCCAAGTTAAGCTCACCATTTATTCTTCAAACCCTAGATGTTCCCAACGAATAAGAAGGCTATATATACTCATTTTTAAGTCATTCTAATGACCAAGCCGTGGAGAGAGAGCAGAGAGGAGAGCCGCACACCTCCGGAGTTGCCGTCTTTGGGAGAAGAAAGAGTCGCCGAAAGGAGCCGCCATCGATCTCCACCTTCATCCGCGTTATTCGTTCTTTACCTTTCTCTTCAAACTACAATAATTTTATGATGTTTTTATACACTATGATTGAGTAATTCATTTGTTGGGGTTTAAGGAATTTTTCAAAGGGAATTCATGGTTTGATTCACCAAATTTGTGTTTTGTATATGTGGCTTGGATCGACCATCTAACTACTGCGATTAGGTTGACTTACTCACCGAAAGTGTTGTCGAATCGACTAACCTTATTTAGATAAACAAATTCTCTTAGACGGCGTGAGTCGATCTTAAGCGTTTTGTGAAATTATCAAACTAATTTGTCTAGACAATTAGGGAACGGGTGGGAGTTTAGTAAATCTGAGTGAATGGATTTGTGATTAATACTACGTGAGTAGGTCAGTCTTGGTTTGATTTAAAGAACATATCTATAGAAAACAATACGTTTAATTATCTTGTTAGCTAGTCTATGATTCCCGGCGAATTCTCTAACGCCCAACATCTTCTTGTATTGATTCGATCTTAGATTGGTTTTAAGTTTATTATTTGTTATATTCATCATTATTAAGTATTCACAACCCCAAACAAACACCCATATTTTTTTTTATCTTAACTCAATTCTCATTTCAAGTAAATTTGTAGTGCAGTTACTTGGTCTTCAGTGCATCGGCCTCTAAGTACTACAACGTACATCTGCGTGTTTACAGAAAACTAGGGTTAAAACCTGAATACATCAAATTTTTTACGCCGTTGATGGGGAACTTTAATGTTGCCTACGAGTTTCAGGTCAGAATCGAGTCTAAGGAACGTTTTTTTGTTCTTTTTTTTTCCTATTACTTTATAAAAAAATAAAAAAATAAAAAATAAAAATATACATATATATATATATTTATATAAATATCTATATAAATAAATAATTAAAAAACGAAATATATATATATATACATAAAAATAACGCTGAGATGGGCAAGAACAATAGACACTTACTACGTTTAGATAGGCTTAGAAACAACCACAACTTCCAGCCAAAATTTGATGAGCACGTTCGTTCCAAGATGATCCTTGCTTAACTCTAAGAGATTACAACACTCCGTATGCTTTCTATGAGAACCGTTTTCCTATGTCTAAAACCCATCAATGTAGACTATGAGATTAGCCCGAGGCTCATAAAATTGGTTAAGCAACACCAGTTCCATAGCGATACACCGGAGAGCCCTATGAACCATCTCGAAGATTTTGAAGAAATCTGCAGTACTAAGCAATCAATCGGAGTTCTTCCAAATGACATAAATTGCAAGTTGTTTCCATTTTTGCTTTGTGATAAGGCACGAGCATGGTTTAAGTCTTTGTCTCGTGGTTCACTCGGATCATGTGACGAATGCAAGGCTGCGTTCCTTAACCACTTCTACACCACCTCTAGATAAAACTTCTATAGAGACAAGATTTATAGGTTCCAACAAAAAGGAGGCGAACCTTTTCATGATGCTTAGGATTGTTATAAAGGCTACAACGGTTTTACAGAGACATGGATCTTGAACCTCTTCTACAAAGGTCTTGAATGGACATCTAAGTCACCTCTAAATGTGGCAAGCGATGGGAATTTCATGACAAGGACTGTGGAAGAAGCTTACATCTTCATTAATAATCTGGCTGCGAGCAGCAGAAACAATTGTCCTGATAAAAAAAAAGAACATCACGTTCCACTTCTCATTATCTTAGGGAAATCGAAGAACTTAAAGCCATGGTGAATTTTTTTTTCAAAAATTAGCAACGTTGTGTTAATGTCTGTGAAGCAGTTAATGCAGCTGAGATTAATCATGTTAAGATCACACTTATATGAATCTCCAATCTGCTCGAGCTTACGGTGCAACCACTATGAAGCTGCAAAAATTAGCAGACTACGTGAACATGAAAGTGGATAGCTTATATACTGACCTTAATGGTAAATTTGAAGCTCTTTCCACTCATGTTAATGGCATGGCCGTGCAGCTATCACAAACCACAGATGGTGCACAAGCCACCGAAGTTATTGAGAGACAAATCGCAGTGGCATATGAGAAAATCGTCCAAGACAACCAAAATCTTGGGAACAAGTTGGACAATATGTATGACCATCTCAGCAAAAACAATGAGGGATTATTTGAGAAGTTCACTAACCTCTCTGCTCATGTCAATATGATCGAGAAACAAATTGGACAAATTGGAGAAGGAGTGAAGAGACAATATGGTCGTCTTCCCGGAAAATCATAGACAATCCAATACGTTGCAATGTAATAGAAACTGATGGAAATGGAGAGGTCACGCCTATTGCTAGCAATGAAGACACTGAAGTTGAATCTCCAACATGTCATGAAGAGTATGATGCAATAGGAAAAGTTCCACACCACAAGAAGCTTCATAAGATAAATGACTCTGTGAAGTTTATCTTCCCCTGCGTAATTGAAGGTGTAGAATTTTTTAACTCTCTATGTGACACAGGAGAAAATGTGAATGTTATGTCTAAAGCAGTTGCAAACAAGCTAGGTATTCGTGACATTAAACCTCCTCAAATTTCTGTTAAGTTTGGAGACAATTCTAGCACGATCTATATGGTTTCGTACGAGATTTGATGGTGCAAGTAGGAGGGTGTATTGTTCCTCTTGATTTTCACATTCTTGAGATGGAAAAAAATTTCTCTAAGGTCATTAGTATTTGGAAGTTCATTCCTTGCAACAGTGGGAGCAGTTGTTGATTATCCCAACCGAAGAGTTTGTTTCTCAAAAGTCAAAACGAGAATTTTCTATCTTGGAACTTCTAGTGGTGGAAGCTCTTACTGTATAACCATCTACAAGGAAGAGAAGTCAATTTTAGACCCTGGAGATAACAAGGAAAGGTCCCATCACGTTTCTATAGAAGCCCCTTTAGTGGAGCCTAAGGGATTTGTCAAATCGAGAAAATCTATGCACAAAGCAAGAAAATCTAGGTGCAAAGCAAGAAAATCTAAGCGCAAAACTATCTCAGGTGATGCAAAATCAACATTGACTTCTCAGAAACTTATTGAAGACGTGTGGAAAGATGGTTAAGCTAAAGTACTCGCCATTGAGACACATCCAATCCCACCTCCAAAACCAAAACCTTTCGAGCTTCCTTGGTTTATGCATATCACAAATTACCTAGTAGCAGAGGTACCACCACGATTCTTTGGTTACTGGAAAAATAAGTTCTTGTGTGATGTTAGAAGGTTCTTTTGGGATGAAGCATATCTTAGTTTCGAAGATGCATCTCCAAAGAAGAAATTCCAGGCATTCTTTTTCATTGTTACAGATCTAACTATGCTAGACACTTTGCTACTGATAAGACTGTAGCAAAGGTTTTACAGGCTGGTTTTGGTGGCCTACCATGTTCAAGGACGCCCAAAAATTCATATCTAAGTGTGATGCTTGCCAAAGACAAGGGAACACCAGCAAACGAAATGTGTTGCCTCAAAACTTCATTCAAGAAGTCGAAGATTTTGATGTTTGGGGAATCGAATTTATGGGTCTTTTTCCTTCATCTTTTGGAAACAAGTACATCCTTGTTACTGTTGATTACTTGTCTAAGTGGGTCGAAGCCATAGCTAGCCCTACAAATGATGCAAAGGTAGTAATGAAAATGTTCAAGTCAATCATATTTCCAAGATTTGGTGTTCCGCGAATCGTGATTAGTGATGGTAGTTCTCACTTCATCAACAAAGTGTTTGAGAATCTCTTAAAGAAAAATTGAGTGAAACATAAGGTAGCTACACCTTATAACCCGCAGACAGACAAGTGACCAAGTGGAGATATCAAACAGAGAACTCAAAATAATTTTAGAAAAGACAATAGGACTGACAAGAAAAGATTGGTCAACAAAGCTTGATGATGCTCTTTGGACGTATAGAACTGTGTTCAAAACCCCATTGAGTATGACCCCTTTACATCTAATTTATGGTAAAGCTTGTCATCTTCCATTTGAGTTAGAGTTTAGGGGAGAATGGGCAGTAAGAAAACTCAATCACGACATCCAGACAGCAGGTGCAAAACGTTTGATTCAGTTAAATGAGTTAGACGAGATTCGCCATAACGCCTATGAAAACTATAAGATCTATAAGGAGAAGACTAAGGCGTATCATAACAGGAAAATATTTCCTAGGACGTTCTCACCTAATGACCAGATTCTACTTTATAACTCACGGCTAAAACCGTTTCCCGGGAAGCTTAGATCATGATGGTCAGGGCCTTTCAAAATCAAAGAAGTTTTATCCTATGGTGCTGTGGAACCGTCAAGGAGGTGATTTCACTGTACATGGATAACGTCTTAAGCCATATCTTGCAGACATTCAAGAAGAAAAGGAAGTTATGATTTCCTTAGCAGACGCTCCATCTGCATAATCAAGAAACAACGTTAAGCTAACGACTTAACACAAGCACTTAGTGGGAGGCAACCCACTCGGTACTCTACTTATTTCCCTTTGACCTTTATTTTCTATTTTGTTGCTTTGTTTTTTGTTTCATTTAATTTCAGGTTTTTACAAAGATAAACGAAAAGAAGACGAGCAGAAATCATAAAACGGAAAGAATCCATCACTGCGGCCCCACTGAGTCCGACCACAGCACATCCCTACATGACTGTGGTCGAGATACTTCGACCTGCGGTGCCATCAATCTAACCGCGACTCATTCTTCCGGCAAGGTAAGTACATCTAATACTTCAAATTTTTATTTTATTATCCATCCTTTCTTAGATTTTATCACACTGAGGACTGTGTGAAATAAGTCTGAGGGAGGATGTTCATCCATTACTAACAAAATTTGATTTGTTTTAAGTTTTTTTTGTTTTTTGACCTAAAAACTTTTTCAAAATTTTTCAAAAATTTTTCAAACAGGGACATAAGAAATAGTACTATGATAATTTAGACCAGTGTGATTCTACACTATCTCCTCGTTTTAGCTCTTTTGTGATTTAGGCCTAGACAAGGCGGTAGTTAGCACTTATGAACCGAAGTACCCCAGAGGAATTTAGGTTGCTTAGATTTAGATGATGGAATACACTAGCTCCCTTGTATTGGAACTTAATATTGATTTAATTTCCTCGTTGAAGGCATTAGACCAGGGAAACAAATCATACATTCAGGACTTCTTATCCATTTTACCACTCTTTGCTGATCCTGAATGACTAGTTTATTTTAGCTAGTTCTCCACCTTATCCTACCTCTTTCAAACCCTTTGCACTTTTGTTTTTCATTGTCTTACATACAGATATGTGCAAAAACGTCAGAGAGAAAGAGGATCGACGTAGTTTTCAATCACTGATCTACGGAGAGCTTCAATTTTTGGGAGTGATTCAACAGAGAAGAAAAATAAACTTGGTTTGCCTCAAAAAAAACTTCAGGATCATGGTAATTCCCGTGCACTTAGACTCCCTCTCAATAAAAGGTTTTTTCCCTTGCTTTAATAAAAGAAATCGTAAAAAAACACAGAGAAAGAGAAAAAGAAAACAAAAAGAAAATAAAAGAAAATAAAAATCAAAAAGGAAATAAAAACCTTACGAGAGTCTAAATTGGTTGATTTGTCTATAAGGCAGCCCTGGTTCCTTTTGTTTCGGAGTCCAGAAGATTATCTTGTCGATTCCCAGAAATGATCAAAGTCTGGGGGAGCTATGGAGTTAACATCAAGAGGGAGGAAGTTTGCGACACCATCTAGCAAGGAGAAGTGACTGAAAATTGTAGAAATCAATAGATCAGTTCTCTCTTGCGGTTTTGCATACTATCTCGCATCCTCCTAAATCGTCAGGTAACCCTAAACACTTTAACTCCACCCTCTTAAATATTTAGCCCTTTAATACCAAACGCAGTCTACCCTGGATGATAACTTTGACGAGAAGCTCATGAATTGCTTAATGAATGTAAAGAGCTAGTTGACCGGAATCGAGATTTTCTAGACTAGATCCAAATAGATACTTTAAACTGATTATGGTTTAGAAGGATGGTCACAGAGATATTTTTTAGTTACTGCGATTTTAAGATTCTCTCCGAGCTTGATCTATGTTTTGTTTGACAAACAAAGGTTTAAGTCTAAATGAGTTGATAACACCAGATTTTGATCACTTTTATGGATCGTTTTAATATCTTATGCAAGTGTTTTTAACTCTGTTTTCAATGTTTTTAAGTGATTTCTATGTCCAGAGTTTTAAAAGACTTTTCAGGAAATTTGGAACAAAATAGTGCATTTTGGAGCAAAATAACAACTTTGGATAAATGCTGATTGTCAGAAGTATGACAAGCGATGAAGACCTTCTCACTGTCTGATCACCCCCAAAATTTGAGACAATAAATAGGATGCAACCAGCTTTCTAATCCAATTGGTTTGGAGACAATCCAACGGTTAGATCTTCAGATATTCAAAATGCACTAAAAGCACAAAATGCAGTCTCGATGGAGAGCGACCGGGACCAGACCATGATTCCCTGCGGTCAGGACCACCGCGACCGCAGCTGGACATCATTCACGTCCCTAGTTTACCTGTTTCAAGCCCAAAACCACTTATTCTTCAAACCTTAGACGTTCCACACGAATTAGAAAGCTTTATATACTTGTTTTAGGTCATTCTAATGACCAAGCCGTGGAGAGAAAATATAGAGAATAGTCGTACACCTTCGGAGTTGTCGTCTTTGGGAGAAGAAAGAGTCGCCGAAAGGAGACGTCATCGATCTCCACCTTCATTTGTGTTCTTCATTCTTTACCTTTCTCTTATTTAACTTCCAGCAAACTATAATACTTTTATGATGTTCTTATACACTATGATTGGTAATTCATTTGTTGGGTTTTAAGGGACTTTTCAAAGGGAATTCATGGATTAATTTCTAATTTGTTAGATTAGGGTTTATTCTTAGAGTTCTTCGTCCAAATTTGTGTTTTGTGTATGTGGCTTGGATCGGCCATCTAGCTACTGCAATTGATTGATTTATACACCGAAAGTGTTGTTGAATCGACTAATCTTATTTAGATGAACAAATTATCTTAGACGGCATGAGTCGATCTAAAGTGTTTTGTGAAATTATCAAACTAATTTGTCTAGACCCTTAGGGAATGGATGGGAGTTTAGTAAATCTGAGTGCATGGATTTGTGATTAATACTACTTGAGTAGGTTAGTCTTGGTTTGATTTCAAGAACATATCTGTAGAAAAGTCTACGTTTAATTATCTTGTTAACGAGGCGTTGGTGGGTGATGAAGACTGATAGGGGACCACTTGGTAGCCGATCCAATGCTTCTCCTCACCTTGGATTTTTTTGATTATTTAATCTCGATTCTAACTCCTTCTTTGTTTTTCTGTCTTTCAACCCGAAACATTCTCCCTCTGTGTCCTGACGATCTGTCCACTGTTAGGGAAATGCTAGCTGCTCAAAAGAATAACTAGCAGCTTCACTTTTCTCATGAGAGAGTTGAAAAAGCTCGATCTATCCTAGCTGGAGTTCCCGTTAGTTCAGGGTGTTCTAACTCATCTGGTGATACAAGAGAAAAGATCATAACTCTCAGAGAAAGGAAGAGAAAGGAGTCTGAGGAGGTTTCCAGGCAAGCCGAGGAGGTTGCCAGGTGAGCCAAGGAGGTTGCCAGGCAAGCCGAGGAGGCTGCCAAGCGAGGTGAGAAGACGTCGACTCGGAGGATCCGCCGAATGCCCAAAAATCGGCCGAAGAGGCGCCTGCTGTTGGCGCGAACCGGGTGAGGATAAGGTATTCGATATTGAGCAAAGGGATATTCCCCCCGAAGCGTCTACGAAAGTCTCGGCGAGCCGTGGGACCGCGTTGGCAATACTCGCCCTTCCTTAATCAGCATGTCCTCCTGCTTCCAACATTGTGAAGCATGAGTCAGCAAGCCGCAAACGCTCTCCCGCGGAGAAAGGTAAAGGGATCGTCACTGGGAAAGACGAACTGCCCAAGAGGTTGCAAAAAGGAGTTGCAGGAGAGCGGGTGTACAAAAGGCTTGTTGTTGGCGACACTAGGGCCTCGACATTACTGTTCTCAAAGGTGAATAATGCCAACGTTTCTTTGCCACACCCCAAGAAGCTCAGGCAATCGAAGCCCTATGCCGTGATGGTACAGCACGGGACAAAGGTATGACTTATCTTGAAATTTTTGGATTCTCTCTAAGTGTTGGTGTTTAGATTCTTACTCTGTTTTTTTTTTCAACAGTTCTACGCAGTTGTGAACAAGCTGATGGCTGGTTACAAGGCCAACGCGTTCAAGGACGAACGCCGCCTCATAAAGGCAAAGGAGGATGTCGCGGCATTCAAAGCTGAGCTTGAAACGGTTTTGGACGAGAATGTCAAAGCGTCAGCCCGGATCGATGCGCTAGAGGAACAGAAAATGGTTCTAAGGGCAGATTACCACAAAAATTCCAGCATTGGAGAGGAAAATCGAGGAGTCCTGGATAAGGAAGAACTCCGAGATTGCTTCCTTGAAGAGGAAAATCGAGGCGAAAGACTTCCATCTCAAATTGCAGGTCAAGAAATCCAAAAAGGTGGCAAGACGCAAGGCAGCGGCTAAGTACCAGGAACGTATTTCCAAAGTCGAGAATAAGATGGACGAGCTGGAGAAGACCAAGAACGATGAGAACAACCTCGACCAGATCAGTAGCAACCTCGCACTGATTAATGATCTTTGGAAACCCGACGCCACTCTCGATGCCGAGGAGGAGAAACTGAAGGGCTGGGAGGCTGACCTGACTCAAGCGGATGAGATGTTTGAGCGTGTCGCAATCGACCTCATGGGTGAGCTGGTTGTTATTCCGAATTCACCGGACTCTGTTGGTTCCGGTATTGAGAACGAGCCACTGGAGGTAACTGCGGCCGCTATTGGAGTTATCAATCCCACAGGTTCGAACATCGGTACCCCGAGAGCTGCTGATCTCGCTCTCGGAATAGTTTGCTTGTTCCCTCTTTAATTTGAACTGATTGCTGTGACTTGATGGCTTTATTCATACTTTGTCTTTCTATTGTTATTTCTCTTGTGAACCTTTATGTGCTTGGACGGCTTTATCCATTTTGATCTCATTGAATGGTATAAGTTGTTTTAGTGGCATCTGTACCGAAGTTTTTTACGAGATAGGGCTTATCGTGACGAACCATTTGTACCAAAGTTTTGGAGCCTGGAGCTGAAATGTTTTCTCGAAATATGTCTAAGAACCAGAGTTTCTAAGCCGGTGTACATGTAAAAATATGTTTAGCCGGATTTTTAGAATCCACTTCGTTCATTAAAGAATGCAATGTAGTCTCGAATTCTGGTCCCATATACGATAGTGAACTAGTGTGACCGATACGTTTAGTCTAAGATTTATATAACGCGCTTTATTTTTATCCAAAAAAGATGTTTTTTGCACCTTTGTCCTAGGAAAGGTGGTAAAAATTTTATTTAGAGAATTTTTGCTTATGTTGTCCCGTTGTGGCCAGCAACGAGACGAGGTGTATGATATGTGAGATATTCGAAATCGAAGGAATGATATAAGTATCTCTTTGCCGAGGCAAAGTTTTTGCTCAAAGCGAGTAAGGAAATCTTGCCAAAGCAAAATAGTGGCAGAGTGACGAGATTTAGTCAAAGCAAAATAATAGCTAAGTAATGAAAATTTGGTCGAGGCAAAAATAGTTGCTAAGTAATGAGAAGTTTTGCCAAAGTGAAATTTGAGTAATTAGAACAAAGCTAAAAGAAGTTCTTAGAAAGAAAAGTAGCGAACCAAATCATTGATGCAACTTTTATAAAGGAAAAGGTGTAAGTATACGCATACGTACCCACTCCCCCCCTTTTTTTAGAGAAGGGACAGCTGAATCCATCCGAAGATAGGCTGCTTACGTACGCTTTGCAGGAATCGTCCCGTATTTCATGAATGTCACAATGCATTATTAGTAATAGTATTTCTTCAAGTGCATGGCATTCCACGATCCTAAAGACTGCTTCGTCTGTCATGGTCGCTAGTTCGTAAACTCTTGGGTGAACTACCTTAGTAACTTTGTAAGGTCCTTTCCAGTTTGCTCTAGACTTGGCTGCATTCCTCTCGGCAGTGTTCTGAAATACTTTTCTGAGAATTAGCTCTTCTTCCTGGAATCTTCAACTTTGGACATTTTTATTGTAGTATCTTGCTGTTGCTTGCTGATAATTCTGAATCCGTATCAGGGTTTGGTCGCGCTTCTCGTTGATTAAGTCGAGCTTGTCCAGCATCATCAAGTGGTTCAAGCCTTCCTGTCTGAGTAATAGATTTCGTCGTATTCCGGGGAAGTCGACTTCGAGGGGAATTACACAGTTGGTCCCGTAAACAAGGGAAAATGGTGTTTCCTTGGTGCCTGGGTGTGGAGTTGTTTGGGGTGACAGAGGATTCCTTTTAGCTTATCTGTCCATCATCTCTTCTTAGGGTCGAGCCATTTCTTCAATCTGTCCAAGATTGTCTTGTTGGCCGCTTTGGCCTGCCCATTTGGGGGTATCTTGGCGCTGAATTACTTAGACGGATTTTCTACTTTTCGCAGAAAGCTTCGAACCGGGTGGAGATGAGTTGCTATCCTTTATTGGTACTATCTCATAGGAAATTCTGTGCCGACAAATGATGTTCTTCCAGATGAAGTGTTCGGCTTGCACGTCCTTTATGCTTGCGTAGGAGTCTACTTCGATCCATTTTGAGAAATAATCTGTGAGAACCAGTAAGAATCACTTCTGCTTTGACCTGTGCAGAGATCCGACAATATTCATTGACCATCTCATGAAGGGATAAGGTGATGAGATCGATGATAACAGCTCGATAGGTTGATGTATGGTTGGCGCGTGCGCTGGCATTTTTTGCAGTACATGGTGAATTTCTCGTAATCTTTTACCATAGTTGGCCAATAGTAGTCGTGCCATTTTATTTTGATTGCCACGCTGAAGTGGTTGCCACACGCGCCGCTGTGAAATTAGTGGATTATCTTCCTTGCCTCGGCTTTTTCTACACACTTCGCTTCGGATGAGGATATATCTTGCAAATTGGGCATTTAGCTTCCAAGCTTCACATTTCTTGAATGGGACCTCGCCGTCGGTGGTGTACATGTGAATTGCTCTGAGCCATTCCTGGTCGCAACCACACTCCGACTCTGTTGACATAGTGTCTGCTTCCATTGTTGTTATTTCGTCATTTTTCTCGGGGTCGTGCTCTTCTTCCGGGGGATTTATTAACTGAACTCCTTCTACTATTTCGATGCTTGGTTATTCAATATATTCAACAGGAATCGTCCTCCTTAGGTCGCGATCTGATGTCAAGGCGATAGCTGCCAAAGCGTCTGCTGGAGCATTTTCACCTTGGAGTATTCGATTCAATTCAAATTCGTCAAACTGTTGCACCAAGTTTTTGACAACCTTGAGATAAGCTTTCATCATTAGCTTTGTATTCTCCATTGAACTGATTTGCCACTAAATGAGAGTAGCAGAAAGCTCTTATCTTCCGGATTTCAATTCTGAGCGCTAGTCTTAGACCATCAATTAATGCTTCATACTCCGCCTCGTTGTTCGAGGCGAGAAAATTGAGGTAGAAAGAATGTTCCAAGATTTCCCCTGTTGGTGACGTTAAACGGATTCAAAATCCTGAACCTTGTCTCGATAAAGAGTCGTCGACGTGCAGTGTCTAGGTATCCTCTGAAGTGAGTTCATCCATTGCGTCGGGAGTACCTTAATAAGGAAGTCTGCTAGCACCTGATTTCGCGGATGACCTGTTCCGATACTCGATGTCATATTCTCTGAGTACAACCGCCCACTTAGCGAGCCATCCGGATTGGCTCAGGCTGTGTAGGATTGAGCATATAGGGAATATCGCGAGCACTACGATTGAGTGTGATTGGAAATAGGGCCAAAATTTCCGAGTTGGCAATACTACAGCAAGGACGACTTTCTCCATTTGGAGGTAGCGAGTCTCGGCGTCGGTTAAGGTCTGGCTGACGTAGAAAATAGGCTTCTCCTAGCCGCACTCTTCTCTAATCAGTACTCCACTAACGATTGTTACGGATAAGAAAATAGGCTTCTGCTCGCGTGCAGTGTCTAGGTATCCTCTTCCCGCTACCGGCTTGGCTAAGACTGGTGGGCTCGCCAGATAGGTCTTCAACTCCTAGAAAGCCAACTCACATCTGTCATCACATTCGAATTTTTTTGTTCCTGCGGAGGGTATCGTAAAAAGGGAGACACTTATCGGTTGATCGTGAGATGAATCAATTTAGCGCGGCGATCCGTCCTGAGAGCCTTTGAATTTTTTGCTTTGTTTTAGGAGATGACATCTCGATTAGTGCGCTGATCTGCTCTAGATTCAGTTCGATGCCGCGGTGAGTTACCAGATAGCCGGGAAATTTGCCTGAGGTCATGGCAAATTTGCGCTTTAATGGATTCAACTTCATGTTGTGTAGATTCAGCTACTTATAGCAATATATCCTGCAGTCAGTTATGAATGATGTCTTCTTTCTTTTGCCAGGGTGCATGAGAATTTGGTTGTATCCAGAGAAAGCATCTATGAATGACAGCAATTTGTTTCCGGCTATTGCTTCTACGAGCCGGTCGATATACGGCAACAGAAAACTATCTTTGGGACATGCCTTGTCAAGATCTGTAAAATCCACGCAGACTTGCCATTTCTCATTCTTCTTTTTTACTACCACGGGGTTTGCGAGCCATTCTGGGTATTTCGCCAAGGCTATTGACCCGACTTTGAGCAATTTCTCTTCTTTATCATTAACTGCGTTGGCTCGTTCCGGGCCGAGCTTCCTTCTCTTCTGCTTTATAGGTTTGAAGGTTGGGTTCATATTCAGATCTTGAAATGTCACATTGATACTTATCCCCAGCATGTCTTACGCACTCCAAGAGAACGTGTTGATGTTTTTTTTTATGGAAGGAAATAATTCACTCTTCAAGCGCTCATCTAGTTTGGCTCTAATTTCCACGCATCTCACCGGATGCTTTTCGTCTATGCACACTGAGATCACTGGATCGCAATCTGGCTTGCTACAAGAGTTTGAGAGCTCGTTTACAGGCTCCCGGTTTGTCTTCAACTTCTTGCGGTCGACGGCCGCACACGCGTCAGTAGGATTTCTTAGCTTATGTTCGGTGAGAAAGCACATATGCGATTCTTTTTGGTTTCTCCAAATAGTCTTAATGCCTCCAAGATTTGGGAACTTGATGCAGAGATGATAGGTTGATGGGATAGCCCTCATGGCGTTGATCCACAGAGTTTCCATGATTACGTTATAAATCGTGGGATGGTCTGCCACAGAAAATTTGACGATATTCGTAATACCTCCGACTTGGACAGGTAGTCTGATGGTTCCCATTCTCATGGTTGTTTCTCCTGAGAATCTGGTTAACGGCTTGGGCGTGGCAGTCACTTTGGAGAGATCAATTTTCATCCTTTTTAGGGTCTCTCTGAAGATAACATTTACCGAGCTCCCAATATTGATTAATACTCTTGCCATGTCGTGATCTTTGATGGTCAGCTCGATCACCAATGGATCCGTGTGTGGCCTGTCAATTCCAGTTGTTTCTTCTTCGGCAAAGGAGATTATGGTGTTCGGGAAATCAATTGGTTCGATCCAATTCTCTTTGGCCTTGGCCTTTGGCTGATAGGCTTTTATGAAGGACACCGTGTATTGGTAATATTGAGACCTACCCATTATCATATTGATCCTTTATGTCGGTTCAGGTCGCTCCTCAGTTTCGCCTCTCCAATCGTGTTTTGGGTTATCAACTCGTCGAGGTATCTCTTGTTTTTCTGCCACACTGTTCAGCTTGGCTCGCTCCTTCGGTTCAGCTAGAACGAGATCTTTAAGACTGACTACGCTCTGAAGTTCTCCTGTTGCCATTTTTGCGGCGAGTTTAGCGCTAAGGGTTTGGCATTGCGCCGTCGAATGCATGTGGGTATGATGATACTTGCAGTACGCTTTCTCGTAAAATATGCTTGGATTCTGTACCTAAGTGTTGCTGTGCGGCTTGCATCTTCCACGGCCAGCACCTACCTGATAGTTATGGTCGTCGCCAATTCTTGGCTCTTCCGAGCTTTGCATAATAACACTATTCCTTGGATTCTTTTTATTTGCAGGACACGTTAAGATTGAGCTTCAAACTACTACTTTTTTCGCTTCATATTTCTCATGCAAGTTCTTCATTTCTTCTTCATTCACCACGAAGTCGGACGATCGATGCAGAGCGTCCTGGATCATTTGTGGTGTGTTAAACGTCATTTCCCGTCAAAACTCAGATTTGTACCACAAAGATTGTTTTAAGGCTTTGAGGGCGGCTTTGTTACTTAGCCCTTCAACTTTGGAAACCACTGCTTTGAACCTCGTCATGTAATCTCGGAGACGTTCTTTAGGTCCTTGAGATAATGTCCACAGATCCGCATCAAAAGTTCCTCGATCCATAAACATAGAATATTGTTTTACGAACAGCACGGAAAGCTATTGAAAACTGTTGATCAAGTTGCAGTCTTGCCTTGAAAACCATTCCAGCGCGGCTCCTTTGAGGTGTTCTAAAAACAGCAGGCAGAAACCATCATCCTTCTCTTGCTCGGTGAGGTTTGCAGCGTTCTTCGAGAAGGCTCATCCTATTGCAATATGGAAGGCTGTGATATGCACTTTTGGGTCTGTGATTCCTTCATAAAATGGGATTCTGTTGCAGCGGATAAATATCAAAACAGAGTCTCGAGGATCTATGGATCAAGAGGATCTGTCTGATGCTCAAAATTCTTTGTTAAACAGGGAGAATTCGAAGACTTCAATTAAGAGAAGACTCTTTATTATTCGATAAAACAACTAACTGTTCCCGAAGGATTACAAAACCTTATATAGAGATGGTCTAAGCCGACCTTAAGCAAAACTAAAGCCCTAATCGATAAATCGAAGTTCAAAAAGGAAAAGGAAATAGTTTAAAACCTGAAAATAACCATTCAGTAGAAAAATTGTAAAACACGTAAAAGATAAGGTAGATGTTGCTACATCAGGTCTCCCGGGGTAAGAAGAAAATTCGCCCTCCAATTTTCATTGTCATCTGCAGTAACATAAGGAACCAAATGCTTCACGTTGAAAACATCAGGTTGTGTTCATGTGAGGAGGAAACTGCAGGCGATAAGCATTGTTATTAATCTTCTCAAGGATCTTTAGAGGACCAATTTTTTGTGACTTGAGTTTGTTGTATGTGCCTGGTTTGAAGCGATATTTGGTTAAGACTGCCCAAACTAAATCACCAGCTTGGAATTGAACATCACGGCGATGAGCATCAACATCGGACTTGTATTTAGCGGTAGATGATTCCAAGTTGGAAACCTGATCGTGAATGGCAGCAAATGCTTCAACAAAGTCACAAGCTCGACCATGGAAACGCGTACGATCTGGCGTGAGAGCAAGATCCGCAGGACAACGAGGAAGAGTCCCATAAACCACCTGAAAAGGACTGAAACCAGTGCTCCGATTAACAGCTCGATTATGAGCAAACTCGGCCTAGCACAGAACGGTATCCCACGTTTTGACATTGACACCAACAAGACACCTTAACAAATCACCAAGTGCCCGATTTGTCACCTCTGTTTGGCCATCCGTCTAAGGATGATACGCTGAACTCATGTCTAATTTGGTACGAAGGAGACGCCACAGAGATTGCCAAAAATGGCTCAAAAAGCAAGAATAACTATCTGAGACAATAGATAAAGGAAGACCATGAAGTTTATAAACTTCCCGAAAAAACAGAATTGCTACCTGAACCGCGTCAGTCGTCTTTTTGCAAGGGATAAAGTGCACCATTTTCGAGAAACGATCAACAACAACAAAGATGGAATCGTTAGCTCGCTGTGTCCGAGGTAAGCCAAGTACAAAATCCATACTTATATCTGTCCATGGCTGCATAGGAATCGGAAGAGGAAGATACAGCCCAGCATTAGTAGCTTTTCCTTTAGCCGCTTGACAAATACCACAACGGACAATAAATCGTTCAACATCACGTCGTAATGTTGGCCAAAAATACGAACTACTAACCAACTTTAGCGTACGATCTCGTCCAATGTGTCCTTCCCCATGAAGCTCCCTGATCAATTGTAGTCGCAAACTACACTCAGGAATACACAATTGTGCACCACGAAACAAGAAGCCATCAAAGATAACATAAGATGAGCTGATCCCTTGTTCGACATCACGCCAAATTTTCCCAAAAAAAGGGTCATGAGGATACAAATCCAAAAGTAGATCAAATCCTGGAACAGAGACATGTAAAATCGTGAGCACAGAATGACGACGACTCAATGCATCAGCAACCTTATTAAGCATTCCTGTGGTATGTTTGATCACAAATGAAAATTGTTGCAGGTAAGCAAACCAAGAAGCGTGTCGCACAGAGACTTTATCTTGCAAGCCCATATGCTTAAGAGCATCATGGTCAGTGTAGAGAACAAACTCGCGATGAAAAAGATAATGTCTCCAATGTTTCACGGCTTGAACGACAGGGTATAGCTCAACATCGTAAGTGCTGTATCGCAATTGAGAACCTGCAATCTTCTCACTAAAAAAGGCAATCGGACGACTCGCCAGGCTAAGAACTGCTCCAATTCCTGATTTAGATGCATCACAATGTAACTCAAATGCCATATTGAAGTTAGGGAGAACAAGAACTGGTGTCGTCGTAAGGTTTAACTTGATCTCTTGAAACGCCTGCTCTGCCGCGGGTGTCCAATGAAAAGAAGCAGACTTCATACAATCTGTAATGGGAGCAATAATGCTGCAAAAGTGATGTATAAAACGTCGGTAAAACGATGCTAAACCATGAAAGCTGCGTATGTCAGTGACAGAGCGAGGAGTTGGCCAAGACTGTAGTGCAGTAATCTTCGCAGGATTAACTTCTAAGCCACACGAAGACACAATGTACCCCAAGAAGAGAACTTGATCCACACCAAAAACACATTTCGTGGTCGCAGCAAACAGCTGTTCTCGTAGCAAAACTAACAAAACATCACGCAGGTGCTTCAAGTGGTCATCCAACGACTCACTAAAGATGAGTATATCATCGAAATATACCACAACAAATTGCCCAATGAATGGTCGCAAGGCTTCGTTCATCACACGCATAAACGTACTTGGTGCGTTAGATAAACCAAAAGGCATAACAAGCCATTCAAACAACCCTTCTCTTGTCTTGAAAGCCGTCTTCCATTCATCACCAGATCGAATACGTATTTGATGATACCCACTTCAAAGATCCAATTTGGTAAACATAGAGGCTGAACCGATTTGGTTCAAAAGATCATCAAGACGCGGAATCGGAAATCTGCACCGAACTGTAATCTTATTAATGGCTCTGCTGTCGACGCACATACGCCAAGTCCCGTCTTTCTTTGGAATTAGCAACGCCGGAACAGTGCAAGGACTTAGACTCTCACGTACGTAACCCTTGGCAAGGAGATCTTCCACCTGTTTTCGCAATTCATCATGTTCTCTTGGACTCATGCGATAGTGAGGACGGTTAGGCAAAACGGAATCAGGAGCTAGATCGATGCAGTGCTGGATATTACGGAGAGGAAGCAAACCATCCGGTAACTCTGTTGGAAACACATCCTGAAACTCTGTTAATAACGCATGAAAACTTAAAGAAGCTTTAGAGATTCCTGATAGAAGTTGCGGTTTTAGACACAGTAGAAAAACAACATCTGTCGCTATGCACTCGTCAAGAAGCTCAGCCTTCAAAATCAATAAAGCTGGTTTTGTAGTGTCCACTGAAACAGGAGGAGACTCGAGTTCCTTGCTCTACACGAGGGGCTCAGTAGCAGTTTGTGATGGAAGCAGAGTAATACGCCGACTTTCATAAGTAAAACTATGGGTATTCTTGAACCCATCGTGAATAGTTCGACGATCGAACTGCCTGGGACGCCCCAAAAGGAGATGACATGCATCCATAGGCACGACGTCGCAACACACCAAATCCTTGTAATTGAGGCCGATAGAGAACGGCACTCGACACCATTTGGAAATACGAATGTATGTAGTGGAATTAACCAGGCAATCTTGTAGGCAGAAGGATGCGGTTCCGTAAACAGGGCAAGCTTTGTGACAGCTTCCTCCGAAATCGCACTAGTACAACTTCCTAAATCAATGACGAGATGAGACACCTTCCCGCGAATTGTACATGTCGACTGAAAGATGTTAGTTCGTAGCCAAGATTCCTCGACGCCTTGAGAAGTAAGAAAGTTTCGGCGTAGAACTAAGCGAGGATTGATAACACCGGATCTTGACCATTTTTATGGATCACTTTTATGTCTTTTACAGGTGTTTTTACTCCATTTTCAAAGGTTTTTAAAGTATTTATATGTTTTCGGATTTTAAAAGACTTTTCAGGTAATTTGGGATAAAGAAGCACAAATTGGAACAAAAAGACTCTTTTGGATAAATGCAGACTGTCAGAACTCTCATGGAGAGACGAAGACCTTCTCACCGTCTGATCACCCTCAAAATTGGACAACTTATAGAAGAATCAACCAGCTTTCAAATGCACTTGGTTTGGAGACATTCCAACGGTTGGATCTCAAGATATTCCATTGATATGTTCATAATTTGCATCATTTAGGTTGTATATTTCATTCCAAATCATATCTTATTTCATGCATTTTAAGTCCTTAGGGTTTGTTTTAGGACTTAGGAGTTGCATTAGGTCCCAATGAGTCTCTGCATGTTTTGAGTGTTTATCAGGTGTATTTGAAGCTATTTGGAGTCGAAAAGGTGAATCCAGGAAGAGAAATGGTGATCAGGGTTTGAAAGATGGTGAAGATGGGTTTTTGGAGGTTCTCGGCGATTCTCACGTACCGCAGGAAGGTTTTCCTCGGCAATTTGCATGTACCACGGGTGGATTTCTCGACCAAAACGCGTACCGGCTGGTTAAGTTTCTCGGCCAAAATTCCCGGGTGCAGACACATTTCCGAAATCGCCTGTCCGGAGAACCTTCCGGTCCGATTCAGCTGTCGGGTGCTTCATCAAAGTTGGAAAAGATTGAATCATAGTTCCAGAGCAAGTGGAATCAAAGGATTTGGTGGCGTGAGAAGAGAGTTAAGCTCGTAGGAAGAAACTCCTGTCTCGCTGCCGTTTTGGACCGACCAGATGAGCTCCGAAGAATGCGAAGGACGATGCACTTCCAGACCGATTCAGTTTACAAGGCCTTCATCAGAATCCTAGATATTTGAGTCCTATTTCCAGAACGTTTGAGATCATTCAATTCGGAGCAATGAGCAAGAAGATAACATTTCCGGAATGGACACACGTCTAGAAGCCTCTTTCTGATCGTGTCAATGCACTGTGAAGATGAGCCCTCCAGGAAACCTTTCACTTCCCAAGCGCCAAAGGTTCCTTCACCAAAGTTGAAGATATATGAGTCTGCTGTCCACTGAAACTGGAATCACACAATTCGGACCAGTATACTGGAAGTTACGCTTCCCTAAATGCGAAGTGATCTAAGGAGCCCTGAATGTCACTAGATAAGGTCTGACGCTTCCGAGCAAGAAAAATGCTAAGTCCAAGACCGTGCGACTTAGGCATGCGAGTTGCCCGCGCTTAGAACTAAGCCACACGAAGACTCGCAATCTACACCGACTTGAGCCTGCGACCTGGGAGTAATGGAGACCAAGCCGCACACATCCCTGAAGGTCCCTGCTGCATGGTCGTGCAAGTTAAGGAGTAATGGAGACCAAGCCGCACGAAGATCCGCAATTCACACCGAGAGAGTGATGCGGCTGAGTTTACAAGGTTTTATCTCGTTCAAGTTCCTCTCCTTGGTTGTGCGACTTGGGCATGCGGTTTGGGACTAAGGGATGACCAAGTCGCACACATACCTTCCCCAGATTTCGCCTTGGTCATGCGAGTTGAAGAAGAAGAAGAATAAGCCGCACAAAGACTCGCAAAACACATCTACTTGGGCGTGCGGCTGAGACTAAGTGATTTAAGTCTCACAAGACAGTTTCTTCACCTGTGCGACTTGGACATGCGACCTGGGAGACTCTTGACCAACTCGCACATTCTCCACTTTATCCACTAAAGCCGGGTCAGGACCCGGTTTGTTCCGGGCTGACCCGGTCCGTTTTTAGAGACATATATATAGTTTTTAGGGTTTTTTTTCCCAAAACTTATGCTTTATTCCCTTTTGTCTCTTGCCTCTTTTGTGAAAGACTCCACTTAAGAAGAGAAATATCGATTTTTTAAGTGTTTAATCAAGAGAGTTTGAGAGATCTTTGTGTCTAAAGCTGTTTTCTTCTTAATCTATCATCTCCATCTCCATTTCTCATCATTAATCATGCCAATCTTCTCAACTTGCAAAGGTTTAAGAGAGATTAGTATGATTAGTGAGTAGTCACCTTAATGAGATTCTAGATGTGTAGGTTAGGGTGCTAAAGTGTTAGATTAGGAGTGCTTAGGGCTAGATTCATTGATTCATCTCTCTAAACAGCTGTTCTCTAGGCTAGATCCTTGCATATCACTTGAGATCTAGATTCTGGGAATTTCATGCACCAAAAGTGTTTGATGAAATTCCTGAAAGAGCTGTATTAGAGGTTTAAGCATTTGCTGCATGATGATGTATTGTTATTTGCTTGAATGATAACTTAGAACTGTTTATTAATGCATACTGATTCATATTTCACAAATGATGATTTGGTTTGAGAATGGATTAGTGTAGGGGTTAATACCTTCATGAGAGGATTAATCTAGATTAGAGTTCTTAATCATTTGAATCATGTCTCATCATTTTCATTAGCATCCCTAGTTTAGCACCAAAGCACCCTAGCCCACTATAATGTCTAGAATCTCATGCCTCCATCATACCATATTCATATCACTTGTCATTGTTTAGTTCTTCATTAGTTATTAATCCTGTTTTAAGTTTGTAGTTGTCATTAGTCAATCAAAACCACACTTGCATGCTTGAATTGAGAAACTGATCACATAGCTTAGTGTCTATCACCACATTCTTGGATTGATAACCTCTTTGTGCTACATTGACAAGGGGATTGATAGCCCTGAGACCCTCAAAAGTCTTGTATATCATCCATCAGCCCCGGAGCCACTCGAAGTCGGCCAGCAAGTCACGCAACCGCGGCCACCAGCCCATTCCCCGCGGTCACAAGTTCCCGACCGCGACCAACCACCTATTTCCCGCGGTCACGTCACTCCCGACCGCGGCTGGCCAACTCCGAATTAAAGCCCATATTTCTGAAGCCCAAAGTCATATCTCAGCCTCAATTTCGGAACCCTAGAGACCATGGAGTATTGAAGACTATAAATACTTGTCATTTAGGTCGTTTTTAGACACAATCTTCATACTTTACAGAAACCATTTTCCTTTAGCCGTTTTTATGCGATTTTTGTAGAAGATTGTTCAAGTCTGAGTTCTTCAATAGAGAAGCTTTCTTTCATCACTTTTCTTTACTGTTTTTGATTACTTTTATTAAAACCAATGATGATGTCGACCTCAGCTATGTCTGAGTAGATCCCGAGTTGCGCTTAGGGTTCCCGAAAGGGGCTCTCATAATCGATTAAGACATCTAGGTTTATAGATCTTGGATTTTAACTTTGTTCTCTATTTATTCTCGTTCTTATTGCATGTATGCTTGATTGATCACCTAGGATATGATCTAGATAGTTAGTGTTGCGAAAGTTTTCTTTAAGTATCAGACCTAGAATGAAACAGGCAATTTTTTCGTAGGAGTGAAAACCTACCTGCGGCGAGATCGTGAGTATTGACGAGTCTTGTGCATCTCTTGCCTTCTCTCCCTTCCAGGGCCAGAGTGGAAACCTACTGGTCAGGGTTGCGGGAAACAGTTGGTTATGATCACGACAGTGACGTAGTCATACCGCCGTACTCTAGTTCTAGAACCCTATATTTCGATATCCGTCAATCCTAATCTATCATCCTTAGTGTTAAAACCGATTATGATCCCTGTAGAGTTCCTGAAAGCTCAGCGTTTTTAGCCATAGTTTACAAACCAATCGATTTTTACGTGCTTATTTAGATCTGCATTTCAATTGTTTAGGTTCGATATTTTGCTTGCTTTACTTGCTTTTCATTCGATTTTTCTACTTGTTTTCTAGGATAGATTTATTTGCTTTCTTTCATTTTAGTTTAATCCGGGACAAACAACCAACCTCTAAAACCAATTTATTCTAGACATAAAGTTAGAAATCGTAGAAGAATACCAGGCACACAAATCTATGTGGATTCGATCCCTAAATACTACAACTGATTAGTTGTGCACTTGCGGCTTTTATTTGTTTTTGTTAAGGGTAAAACTTGTTTCCTCACGCAGTTGACACGCATCAAGTTTTTGGCGCCATTGCCGGGGATTTCTTTCGCTGCCTTTTGTTATTTTTCTTGTTCTAATTTCTGTTCTAGACACCTGATCTCTAGTTCTTTCTTAAAGTTTTCCTGAATTATCTTTCCCTTCTTTTGTTTTTCTCTGAATTGCATGAATACCAGGCGCAGACCTGTAGAAAACATTCCAATTCTAGACGAGATAGACAGACACGAAAGAGAACTTCGAAGACTTAGACGAACGCAAGGAATGGCCAACGACGACCAGCCTGGAGATCCTATTAACCGAGCTTTAAATATGGACCAAGATGGGTCCGAACATGGAGAAAATGAAGAGCACAATCACAGAGAAGGTGATCATGCTCGACAAGATGGAGAAGAGGATGAGGTTCCTCCAAGAAACCACCAGAACCGCGAGAGAGAAGAACGTGAAGACCATGATGCACCTATCAATGCAGCCGATGGTGACCACCAAGGGATGCAGCAGAATGGACGCGTTAATCGCCCTGTTCAGCCAGAAAATCAACATCGAAGACAAGCCAGGAACCATCGCATAGCTGATTTCGATGCACCTACTCAAAACTTTCAGAACCGATCTGCAATTCAAGTTCCATTCCCGAACCGGAATGAGTTTGAAGTCAAGCCTCAAATCATCTCATTGGTGAAACAAAACCAATTCCATGGAGTTCTTTCTGAACACCCAATGGACCATATTGAGCTCTTTGAAGAAATCTGCAGCATGATGAGAACAAACCAAGTTCCAGCAGACTATTTAAAGTGTAAGTTGTTCCCTTTTTCATTAGCAGACATAGCTCACCGTTGGTTGAAATCTTTGCCTGCAGGATCGATTACTAATTGGGAAGAGTGTAAAACTGCTTTCCTGAATCACTTCTATACGAAGTCAAGGTCAAACTTGTTGAGAACAAAGATCTCAAGCTTTCAGCAAGGACCGACTGAACCTTTCTATGAAGCCTGGGAACGTTTTAAGGAGTATGAACCTGATTGCCCTCACCATGGGTTTCCCGGATCAAGTCTGTTGAGCACCTTTTACCGAGGTTTGCAACCAAAATACAAACTTTTGCTTGATACAGCTAGCAATGGACATTTTGGACAAAAGACGATAGCACAAGGAAGAGCCCTCATCGAGAATTTGGCTCAAGCAAGTAGCAATGATTGTCCTGAATACGATCGCTCGACGAAGCAAAACGAAACAGACAACAAGGAGATAACCGAGTTGAAGAACATGATGAGCCAGCTTTTGAAGAGTAACAATCGCCCAATCCATGCTTGTGAGACCAACAATGGCGCAGAAGATGAAGGACCTAGTGATATCGACCACATTAATCAAGCCTTTCAAGAAGAAGAGGTCAACTATGTAGGAGCACAAGCACCATATCCAAATCGCTTCAACAATGGCTTCAATAACAACTTCCGGAATGCAAATTACAATAATCTCTCTTACTGCAATCCAAATGTGGAGAATCCTCAAGATCAGTACTACCCACCTCAGCAAAAATCCTTCCAAAAACAAGTTCCAAGGTGGAAACTTCGGAGGGACAGAAGTTTATCAACCGCGACAGCCATATAACTATCAAGGTACAGGGTTTAACAATCAATTTGTACAACAGCAAGGAGTCACGACGAACCAGCTAGCTTCACAAATCGGTAGACTTGAACAGTCCATCCAACAGCTCGTTATGACGAACGAAAAAGCATCTAAAGACATGACGTGAAGGTTGACTGCATGTACAATTACCTAAACGGGAAGTTTGAAGCTTTATCTTCGCACATCAAAAAGCTAGACGTACAAGTTGCCCAAACAGCCGACTCTATGAAGAGGCAAAGTGGAGCTCTTCCAGGAAGAGTTGAGGATAACCCTAAGAGGTTTTGCAATGCCATAACCACACTGCCCGAGGAAGAAGCCAGAACCGATGGAAAGAATGAAGAAACCCCAATCTTTGTACCACTTTACAAGGATATCGATGCCAAGCAGCCACCATTTAAGGTACCTCACCGATCACCGTTTCAAAGGCTTACAAAAGCCGACGATCCGGGACATTTTGTTTTCCAATGTTTCGTTTCAGGAATCAAATTCACAGATTGTCTGTGCGATTCCGGAGCCAATATCAACATCATGTCAAAGACGTTTGCCAAAAAATTGGGCATAAAAACCTTAAGGACATCGACAGTCAAGGTGATCTTTGGAGATTCATCTCAAAAAGATACTAGTAGGGGCGATTCATGATCTACAAGTTCTAGTAGGAGACAAGATTGTTCCAGCAGATTTTTAAGTCCTAGAAATGGATAAAGACAAGGAGAGGCCACTCATTTTCGGAAGACCATTTCTGGCTACCGTAGGAGCAGTAATCGATCACACAAACCGGCATGCTGTCTTCCTCAATGTAGATCGCAGAAGGTTTTATCCGAATATCCTAGATGATTTTCCAAGCAAAGGAAACCGGCCAAAAGAGAAAGAAAAGGAGAAGCCGAAAGCTTTTGCAAAGATCAAGATCATCATTCCACCAGATGCGACAGAGACTAGTGAGGACCAAATCCAGGAGCTGATCGAAAACACAAAAAGGGTTTTAAACAATGTTAAAGTCTGAAAGAAGAGTAAAGGAAAAAAGACGGCTTCTCAAGGAGAAGAAGTAAAACCTCCAGCGACCGGAAGTGATAAGGGCACATCAAGTGGAGTGCCATTCAAATCAGCCTGATTCTTCATGCTTACGTCGAGCTAAACGATTTAAAACAAAAGCGCTTAATGGGAGGCAACCCATTTAGGTACTCTTTCTTTTAGTTTTCTTTTCCTTTTTACAATTTATGTTTTCTTTTAAGTTTCAGGTATTTTATAAAACAAAAACACAAAAAAAAAAATATCAGAAAATTAGAAAAACCGAGAAAAAAAGGAGAGGTTTTTAGCTGCTCGGCCTGGCAGAAAACCTGAAAGTTGGACGAAGGCCGCAGAAAAAAGGGTCGCGGTCGCGATCAACCGACCCGTGGCCAAGGCATCATCGACCGCGGCACCGTGAATGTGACCGCGGTCGAGCCTATAACCACCGCGGTCGCGCGTCTCCTGACCGCGGCCGTTGGTCGTTGAGACAGGAACTCGGATTTCCGCCGCTTTTCAAAAGTTACCTGGTGTTTCCCGGTGTTACCTGGTGTTATCTGGTGTTTCTCGGTATTTTCCGGTGTTACCTGGTGTTTCCTGGTGTTTCCTCAGTGTTACCTGGTCTTTTCCGGTGTTACTTGGTGTTTCCCGGTGTTTCCCGGTGATTCCTAGTGATTCTCGGTGATTCTCGGAGCATTCCCGGTAAAGCCCGTTAAGATTTTCTATAAGTTTTAATTCCCAAGACAAGACAGGTAAGTTCCCGTAAACTTTTGAATTCCCGTAAATTTCCCGTTTTCGCTACAAAAATGCTTTTTAAAGAAAGAAAATGCACTTTTTGGATCAAAACTCCTTTTTCTCTTCTCTTCCAAAAGACTTGGAGATTTAGGAGATAGAACATCTTTTTTAATTCTTAAGCTTTTTAAGAGATTTTTGGCCCAAACCTCACTCTTTTTCAAAGCTGATTTCAAATCTATCATCAAATCTCTCTTTCGAGCAAGGTATGAAGTTCAAACTCGCCATTTTTAATTGATTTTAGAATTTAAGGTTTTCTTAAAAATCCCAAATCTTGGTTTATTAATGGTGGAAATAGCTTCAGGACAATAGATTATCCTTCTAGGTTATCTGAAAATCGATTTTAACACCTAGCTTAAGAGGAATTGAGATTTTTGAAATTTGGATTCCATATCCTTTATAAAAATTGAATTTGGAACAGAAAAATTGATGAATTTGATTAAGTCTTGTGTGATTAGTGATTAGCATTAGGTAACCTATAGAATTGACATGGAAATTGCTCATTAAAACCGATTTTTAGAAGATTTCTATGTTGAGAACATCAAAAATCCGAATCTAGTCATGAACTACTCGATTTCTTCAATTCAATGTCAATTATGCGTGCTTGTGGTTTTGACTAATCTCTTGATACTTAAATTAGTATAACTGATCGTTAATGTGTTAAAATCAGCATCCATATTCACTCTTTTTCCAAGAATCATCTCGTCTTGCAGAAAAATGGAACAAACCAGATCCAGAAGAAGCCGTCGCACTGGTGACAGCTCTGAGGACATTCCCGATGATGTTACTCTTGGAGAGTATATGCTGAACCAAGCCAGACCGAGAAGAAGAAACTATGTGATGAGACTGCTCCAGCACTCAAGAGAAACACGAGCAACTCCCGAGCCACCACAGATCCGATACATTGGCAAAGAGATAAACCCGAGAGTGGACTATGCAAGACGTTTCAAGAAGCTGAACATCAAACCTACGCCCTGCATTGATTATCATACACTTGAGATGCTTGGAATCAGAGAAGATGTAATCTGGTACATCGATGCACTTAAGCTGAGACCCTACATGGAGCTGAACCTTCCAACTTATCCTGAGCTGTTCCTTGAGTTCTTAGCAACTATTACACTCCACCACACGAAGAGGAGGAACCCCAGAGCATCTGATGGCATTTTGTCATTCTCTATCCGCAGACAGACTTACTCGCTCACCATTTCTGCACTTTGTGAGGCTCTTAAGCTTCCATACACTGATGGCATTCACCTTGAAGAAGAACCCGATTTTAACTTGTGGAGAGAGATGAGTCATGGCGTCTATGATAGCGGGAGATCCAAGTCAGCCCTTTTTACTCATCCTGCAGTGAGAGTTGTGCACAAACTCTTAGCACACACGATTTTCTCTAGAGCGAACATGGGATGTGTTTTGAAGACCGAGCTCCTTACACTTCAGATGCCATTTATGGACGACCAATGACTTGCCTGCTTTGCCTGGATCATAGCACAGAACATGGTGAAGGTGAAGCATGATTTACATGGTTGCGAGGACGCCACTCCAGCTTACGGGAGCGCTATTACAGCGATACTAGAGGCTGGAGGATTCGACTTCTCATCTGATGATCCACTTCTCGATGTCTGGTATGACCTACTTTATCTCTCTCGCGATCATACTATCTCTCGTGCCGCTTTCGATCCAGACAGGTTTGGTTACACATATTGCACTGGAACCGAGGAGCACCAAGTTTGCTTACCTTCAGCATCAATCCCGAGATTGTGTAACGGAGGACGTCCGCGATGGACTCCGGAACCCGATGAGTTTCTGCCAACTGTGCCTCATCTACCATTCACCATCGGCCAATACATAGTGGCCAAGGCAAAACGCGATGCAGCTGCGGCCCATGCTCACTTTCAGCCATCTGTTTCGACCGGCCACACTTCATCATCGACACCGTCACACACACATTCTGATCTTGAGCGCAGAGTTGAGAGACAAGGACGATGCTTTGAGCACGTTGTCACTTTCCTACAGGAGCAGCACCAGTTCAAAGCAGACACATCGGGGGATGAGGGATTGATCAGCACTTCACTGCCATGACGGTTCTATCATCATTTTCTTTTCTTTTATCTTATTTTATTTTTTGCTTTTATTAACCATCTTCTCACCAACTTTTTCACACTGGGGACAGTGTGATTTAAGTCTGGGGGAGGATGTCTATCCGTACTAATCATTTTCTTGTTTCTGCTTTTAAAATTTCAAGTACTTTTTAAATTTCAATATGTAACCTATTCGACCTTAAGTATTTTTCAAGAATGTTTGACACAAAACTATGATGATTTAGACCTGCACTCTTCTACACTATGCATGATTGCTCTTTTGTTGCTAGCACTAGACTAGGCGATAGCTAGAGTACTTGCACTACGAACTCCCACCAGAGGACTTCTATTCATGAAGATTATTTCTGACAGGATATACTAGCTCATTTTATTTGACCTTAATATTGATATCTAATTTTCTCATCATTGATCTTAGGCAGGCATCAAGATATACATCTAGGACGTCTTTCACCCTCATTTTTACCACTCTTTGTCGTCCTAGATGACCAGTTCATCTTTATCTGGTACCATACCCTAAACCCAAAACCCTTGTTTTCAATCGTCATGCATTTCTCTCTTTAGTTTATATCAGCAGATATGTGCAAAAACGTCGGAGAGAAGAGGAGCGACGCAGTTTTCAGTCACTCACAAGGAAGACTGAATGGAGTTGGGAAGGAAGAGTATCAGAAAATCTTATTAAGCTTTTCAAGACTGATTTTGATTGGTAATTTCGTGCTCTCTATGACTCTATATCTAAAGGTGTTCCCTATTTCAAAAAAAAAAAAGAATAAAAAGAGAGGGAAACGAAAAAGCCTAATGAGTCTTAGATTGTCGAAATTTTTGGAGCAAGAAGCAACCACATTTCGTTTAAAGAGCTATGGTTTGGAAAGATTTTCAAAAATCTAAGTCTGGGAGAGTTAGGAGAGAACCTGAGGAAGAAGACCAGGAATCTATGGCAAGAAGAAAGTGACTCAAAACTGTAGATACCAACAGCTTCACTCTCTCTTGTGGTTTTGCATAATATTTTGCATCCTCCAGATCTTCAGGTAACCCGAAAACCCCTTAAGCCCTACCCCTAGAATAACCCTTTTTACACCTAGCCTAGATTACCTTGCCTAGACTTTCTTTCATGAGAACCACCGAGATTTCTAATGAATGTTAAGAGCTAGTTGACTGGAAGTTAGATCTTAGTGCGTAGATTTCCGCATGACGGATTAACGGGCTAGTTATGCCCGTATTGCTAGTGAGAATTTTCTAGGCTATTCCCGATTGATGCATACTGATTGATATTGGTCTAGAAGTTTGGACTCTGAGATTTTGTTTAGTTCCTGCGTTTTCAAACCTCTCACCGAGATTTGGCCTTTGTTTTGTTTGAGGACAAACAAAAGACTAAGTCTGGGGGGAGTTGATAACACCGGATTTTGACCATTTTTATGGATCACTTTAATGTCTTTTACAGGTGTTTTTACTCCATTTTCAAAGGATTTCTATGTTTTCAGATTTTAAAAGACTTTTCAGGTAATTTGGGATAAACAGACACAAATTGGAACAAAAATACTCTTTTGGATAAATACAGACCGTCAGAACTCTCATGGAGAGACGAAGACCTTCTCACCGTCTGATCACCCTCAAAATTGGACAACTTATAGAAGAATCAACCAGCTTTCAAATGCACTTAGTTTGAAGACATTCCAACGGTTGGATCTCAAGATATTCCATCGGCCCAGGAGCCACTCGAAGACGGCCAGCAAGTCACACGACCACGGCCACCAGCCCATTCCCCACGGTCACAAGCTTCCCGACCACGGCTGATGTGATCCTGGAAAGGATCTGCCCTTGATCGCCACTCTAGAACTGGAAATAAAGGGATAGGCCTTGCAAGCAACAGATTGCTTCAAGGGATGTGGAAATGAGGGGTCACACAAAGGCTGCGGAAGACCTTTGATATACCAAATGATCCTTTGGATATTACACACCAAAGAGATCAAAATCCTTGCTGGATATGACACACCAACAAAGCCTTATGAAGAGAATCACTCTCAACACAAGAGAAGAGAAAACAAAATAGTTTATTGATAAAAATGATAGATGATTTCGTCCAAGAACTTACAAGTGCTTAAATAGAACACAAGAGATGTGGTAAACAAGTCCAATCTCGAAAATAAACAAGACATTAAAAGAACATCTCGAAAATCAAACAAAGACTGAGATAAATGATGATTTTGAATGACCCTTGGACTGAATCCATGCCCCTTGAACTACTCTGGTCGAAATTGGTGTTGGGCCTAACTCTTTCACTTCATTTTTGGGCTTGTAATTCAACCATAATTCACTTCTACTTCTTTGCAAAGGGCTTGGTCGAATTTTGTCTTCTTGGACTTGTATAGATGTGATCCAAAACAGATTTGATCCAACAAAGTAGGCTTGTGTAAAAGTGATCACCATTGCTTCCTTAAAAATCTTCCTTTGGAAAACCCATTGGGACAAAACCAAAGGTAAGGAAAAAAGAGTACAACTGGGACACTTAGCCATTTGTTGATCTTCTTGAGCCTGAATCAAAACCATAGAGGTTTCTAATTCATCTTCTCCAACCTGGCTCAAGAACTCAGTTCATCCCCAAATGTGTATAAGATTTGCTCCGAGTTCTTCCTTGAATTGCTTGGTTTTAGACTGAATCATGGGTCTAACTGGTACAAACTCAGCTACAAGCTCTGGTTCAAGCTTCATCTCCTTAGTGCTAGCCATGATCACATCATCCCCCTCCACTTGAAAAGGATTTGTCTTCAAATCTGGTTCATCTGCAACGAAAAATATTAAGTTAGAAAAGCTGAAAGTGAAACTCAGAATATACTTACCTTGCAAGCTTTTCGTATAAGCTTTGAATTTGATCGGCTCAAATATTTGAAATGCATGATTGCTTCTTGGAATCAGCTTGATCTTTGTTTGTGTTAGAAGACGTCCATTCCTTATTTGAATCCACAAACTTCCTCCAGGCTCAAAGATCATTCTGCATTGCCTCCTGTTTGCTCCATTTTGATATTGATCAGTTCCCAGATGTTTCCATGGTTCGAAAACAAATCGAACAGTAAACTTCTTTAGCCACAAGTAAAACCACCACGTTTTGGATCCATGTTTCTTCTTGTCACCAACCTGTTTAACCTGTGAAGGTACAACAAAGACTCCAAACACAAGATCATACGTGCAAGAGACATACTTCTCTGATTTAGCAAATAGTTTCTCTTTTAGAGCATCAAAAACAAGTCCTGCATATTCATCAAAGAATTCACCATAGTCCAGCATGTAGACAGTATTAAAACTCTAAATGAATGAATTCAGAACTTGCAAACCCTCTTTATTTTCAAGAGGAAAAATGCAGTGATTTATCTTAGAGAGTCTATCAAATACTAACACATAATTTTTCAACAAACAGTGATGCTCACACGGTTTAGCTTTATCAAACATAAAACTTTTAGTTCCAAAGAACTTTCCATATGCAGACATCTCACAAGATTGAAACACAACATTTAAATCACCAGATTCGTAAAACTCATTGGTGTGCTCAAAATCTAGCAGCTTAACTTCAGGAACAGCTAGAATTTCATACCTTTGACTCATTGCATTGGTCACAACGAGTTCCTTACCTTTTAGGCTCTGTATGACATAAAGAGTGGTCTCTCTGGGTGCTCCTGGTTTAAAAACACATTGGTGTTCAAGTCCAAAGATTTGTGGTAATCCTCCAGGGTTGTTGTCTTCAAATTCCTGCAAAATAGAAGTTATATTACTCGGCAGCACCGGTACAGGGTTAGTTAAACTCTTAAGAGTTTCTTTATAAACAAATCTAGGCACCGGTCATTTTGAAGACAAAGTTCTCTTGTCCTCACCATTCCTTACAAGGGCGTTTGAATAACTAACAGGTTTGTTCTCACAGGTTATTTCCTTGCAAACCTCTTTATTTTGTTTCTGCTCCTTGACCTTGATGAGATCATCTTTTTGTCTTTGCTCTTCTCTAGAATCTGAACCTGCATCAATTTCTTTTGGCAAAGACAAGTGTATGATACTAGAATTAAAATTCTCAGAAATTGATTGAGATGGACCAACACTTATCTTAGCTAACTCTGGACTTTGTTCCAATGATGTCAGTTTCGGCGCTCCTTGACTTTTGGGTGGTCTGTCTTCAACTCCTTGGATTTGGGATGGAGCAAATGGAATTCTGGCTCGACCAGAATCTTTCTCATGTGTGATTAGTCCTCCCTCTGCTGATCTGGTGCTCATAACCTTCGCTTTACCAATTACAAGTTCTCCACCGGTTTTGAAAACATGGTCTTGTATTCTAGAGCGATTGATTTGAAGCTTTGGGACATATCTTTTTCTCATGATAGCTTTCAATTCTTCCCATGCCTCCACTGGTTTCTCTCCATTGCGTCTCCTTGAGATCTTCAACTGCTCCCACCAACTCAGGGCATAATCATAGAAACTAGCAACTGCAACTCGCACCTTATTGTTCCCTGAATAATGCTGATAACTGAAAACGAGTTCTTGCTTCTTCTCCCACTCCAGATAGGTGTCTGGATCATTTTTCCCATGGAATGAAATAATTTCACCATTAAGTTGACCGCTGCCTTCTCGTGCACGTCTAGATCTCCTCTGGCCTTCTTGAAACAAGTTATGATCACGATGGTCATAACCTTCTGCCCCTTTGTATCTAAGCTGTCTCGGTTTGTCTCTGTCTTTCTTAGGAGCTCCTTCATGTGCCCTCCTTTGTTTCATTTCTTTGACGAAGCTCTTCTAATTTAGCGTCCATCATCTCCTTCATCTGGGCTGTCAAGACTTCTAGCAACAGTTTGTTGTCGCAGGTGTTGCCGGTCTCTTCTTCTGGCTAAGACATCTTAACCTGAAACCACAAAGAAAACAAGTCACCAGTAACAAGTTCCTCACAATCAAAAAGAGAATAGTCTAGACACAGAAGACGAAAAGACACAATCTGATCCTTAGAAAAAAACTTAGAAACTTTCAGATTTTTCTACAGAGAAGATGAACAGACACAAATGAACAAGGGTGAGATTCTATGACGATCCAGTGATAACAGAATTAGATGATGATGCAAATGAACAGATCTAAACGAATCTAACCAAAACAGACACAAACAAAGATTCAAAAACGTTTTTTGTTTTTGTGGTTTTCTTTACTGGGTTTAGATAAAAATCGAAAATAAGAACAGCAAAACTTTTTCTGGGTTTTCTCTGATAGATATAGACACGAAATAGACAAGATAAACAGATAAAAATGAACTGAAATGAAAAGGATAGATATAACCTGATGAAAAACGAAATCCAGTGAGTAGAGTGTTTGCTCTGATACCACTTGATGTGATCCTGGAAAGGATCTGCCCTTGATCGCCACTCTAGAACTGGAAATAAAGGGATAGGCCTTGCAAGCAACAGATTGCTTCAAGGGATGTGGAAATGAGGGGTCACACAAAGGCTGCGGAAGACCTTTGATATACCAAATGATCCTTTGGATATTACACACCAAAGAGATCAAAATCCTTGCTGGATATGACACACCAACAAAGCCTTATGAAGAAAATCACTCTGAACACAAGAGAAGAGAAAACAAAATAGTTTATTGATAAAAATGATAGATGATTTCGTCCAAGGACTTACAAGTGCTTAAATAGAACACAAGAGATGTGGTAAACAAGTCCAATCTCGAAAATAAACATGACATTAAAAGAACATCTCGAAAATCAAACAAAGACTGAGATAAATGATGATTTTGAATGACCCTTGGACTGAATCCATGCCCCTTGGACTACTCTGGTCGAAATTGGTGTTGGGCCTAACTCTTTCATTTCATTTTTGGGCTTGTAATTCAACCATAATTCACTTCTACTTCTTTGCAAAGGGCTTGGTCGAATTTTGTCTTCTTGGACTTGTATAGATGTGATTCAAAACAGATTTGATCCAGCAAAGTAGGCTTGTGTAAAAGTGATCATCATTGCCTCCTTAAAAACCTTCCTTTGGAAAACCCATTAGGACAAAATCAAAGGTAAGGAAAAAAGTGTACAACTGGGACACTTAGCCATTTGTTGATCTTCTTGAGTCTGAATCAAAACCATAGAGGTTTCTAATTCATCTTCTCCAACCTGGCTCAAGAACTCAGTTCGTCCCCAAATGTGTATAAGCTTTGCTCCGAGTTCTTCCTTGAATTGCTTGGTTTTAGACTGAATCATGGGTCTCACTGATACAAGCTCAGCTACAAGCTCTGGTTCAAGCTTCATCTCCTAAGTGCTAGCCATGATAACATCAGCGGCCAACCACCTATTTCCCGCGGTCACGTCACTCCCGACCGCGGCCAGCCAACTCTGAATTAAAGCCCATATTTCTGAAGCTCAAAGTCATTTCTCAGCCTCAATTCTGGAACCCTAGAGGCCATGGAGTATTGAAGACTATAAATACTTGTCATTTAGGTCATTTTTAGACACAACCTTCATACTTAACAGAAACCCTTTTCCTTTAGCCATTTTTATGCGATTTTTGTAGAAGATTGTTCAAGTCTGAGTTCTTCAATAGAGAAGCTTTCTTTCATCTCTTTTTTTTACTGTTTTTGATTACTTTTATTAAAACCAATGATGATGTCGACCTCAGCTATGTCTGAGTAGATCCCGAGTTGGCCTTAGGGTTCCCAAAGGGGCTCTCATAATCGATTAAGACATCTAGGTTTATAGATCTGGGATTTTAACTTTGTTCTCTGTTTATTCTTGTTCTTATTGCATGTATGCTTGATTGATCACCTAGTATCTGATCTAGATAGTTAGTGTTGTGAAAGTTTTCATTAAGTATCAGACCTAGAATGAAACATGCGATTTTTTTGTAAGAGTGGAAACCTACCTGCGGCGAGATCGTGAGTATTGACGAGTCTTGTGCAGCTCTTGCGTTCTCTCTCCCTTCCAGGGCCAGAGTGGAAACCTACTCATTTGGGTTGCGGGAAACAGTTGGTTATGATCACGACAGTGACGTAGTCATACCGCCGTACTCTAGCTCTAGAACCCTATATTTTGATATCCGTCAATCCCAATCTATCATCCCTAGTGTTAAAACCGATTATGATCCCTGTAGATTCCCGAAAGCTCAGCGTTTTTAGCCATAGTTTACAAACCAATCAATTTTTACTTGCTTATTTAGATCTGCATTTCAATTGTTTAGGTTCGATATTTTGCTTGCTTTACTTGCTTTTCATTCGATTTTTCTACTTGTTTTCTAGGATATATTTATTTGCTTTCTTTTGTTTTAGTTTAATCTGTGACAAACAACCAACCTCTAATACCAATTTATTCTAGACATAAAGTTAGAAATCGTAGAAGAATACCAGGCACACAAATCTCTGTGGATTCGATCCCTAAATACTACAACTGATTAGCTGTGCACTTGCGGCTTTCATTTGTTTTGTTAAGGGTAAAACTTGTTCCCTCATGCAGTTGACACGCATCAAGGATCGGTGTGACCAGCTACTTGCTCATCGACTTCAGTGACAACGTTGTCATCATCAACATATTCATCAAACACAGGCTCATCTTTGGTCAACAAACCTTGACGCTGCAAAGAAGGGCACGCTGCTTGACGATGACCAGATTCACCACATTTAAAGCACTTGACATTGGTTGGACGCTGTGAACCCATGGTCATATTAACCTCTGTCCCATCTGTTAGTTTCAGCTGTTCCATTGACTTTGATAAATTCAGGTCGGGAGTGGAACTGAAAGGAGTGCGCTGAGAGTTCCACGAAGAAGCTTGGTTTCGCGAATCTTGCTTAATCAAGACCGCGCGTTGGTGAGCTTCCGACACTGTTAATGGATCAAATTGAAGTAATACGCTTTGAATTGGACCGCGTAAGCCACCAATAAAACACGAGACCCTTTGTTCTTCGTTTTCATGAAATACATTACGAGCCAAGAGAGAAAAAAATTCAGATGCATAGTCGTCAACAGAGCGGCTTCTTTGTCGCAGATTCCGGAGCTTCGTGTACATAGTACGAGTGTAATTATAAGGAAGAAAAGCTTTTCGCATCAACTTTGTCAATTTCGCCCAAGACGTAATGCGGTCTTTCTCTTCTCTAGCCCTTGACGCTTTTAATTGCTGCCACCAAGCAGAAGCACGCCCACGAAATCGTGTTACTACCAGAGGCACATGATCAGATCAGGTACTTCTTTAAACTCCAGTAATTCCTCGGTCGTATTAATCCAGTCAAGAAATTCTTCTGGTTGGATGCCACCACTGAATTCTGGTAAATCGAGCTTAAAACCAGCTTCCCATCGTCGATGATCACCTGGCGGTGCTACGATAACCTCGCGCTGGTGGTTAACACCACGCGGATTTACGTCACCGTGCTGACCAAATTGATTTGCAAAGACGTTAACATCTCTGTCTTCATCATCCTCAAAGATAGGTTCTTCACATCGAGGAACACGTTGTGCAGCGTTTTGCAGTTGAAGAGCCGTGAGAGCTGCTTCCATCGTAACCCGCAGAGATTCCAAAAGACTGTCGCTGAACTCGGCTAGAGTTTCGCGAAAAGCCTCGTTGTGTTCGTCCAATTGTTGTTGAAGATTCTTCTTTGGCGGCATGATTAGGATCTGTTTGTCTCTGATACCAACTGTTGCAGCGGATAAATATCAAAACAGAGTCTCGAGGATCTATGGATCAAGAGGATCTGTTTGATGCTCAAAATTCTTTGTTAGACAGGGAGAATTCGAAGACTTCAATTAGGAGAAGACTCTTTATTATTCGATAAAACAACTAACTATTATAGAAGGATTACAAAACCTTATATTGAGATGGTCTAAGCCGACCTTAAGCAAAACTAAAGCCCTAATCGATAAATAGAAGTTCAAAAAGGAAAAGGAAATAGTTTAAAACCCGAAAATAACCATTAAGTAGAAAACTTGTAAAACACGTAAAAGATAAGGTAGATGTCGCTACATCAGATTCTAACCTTCCCTGGTTCGGGGATCCAAGCTTTAAATGGCGTTATTTGTGTCTCTTCGAGCATTCGATCTATCTCGGGCGCAGCGCTGGTCGCATTGTGCACCTGCGATTTCATGGCTTGGATTTTGGTGACTCTTGATAACACCTGATTTTGACCATATTTATGGATCACTTTCAGTATCTTATGCAGGTGTATTCAATCATTTTTGAAGGTTTTATAAGTGTTTTCCATGTTTTGGAGTTTTGAAAGACTTTCAAGTTACTTAGGCAAAAACAATGCCAATTGGAGAAAAATCCACTTTTGGCCAATTTCAGACCGTCTGAAATTTCACATCCTATGAAGACCTTCTGACCGTCTGATGAAGCTCACAATTGGACACACGATAGAGGACACAACCATATTTCCAATGCAAGTAGAATCAAAGTAATCTAACGGTTGGATCATAAGTTATACCCAATTTGCTGAAGATATGTTCTGTAGTCTCGCAAAAGAAGCAAGAGGAAGAATAAAGTTTTGGCATCATAGACCAACCACCGCGGTCCAGGAGCTCGTGACCACGGTGAAAACCATCCTGGCCACGCCTCAGAGCCTCCATACATGGTGAACCATCATTCACAGGCGAGATTGGTTTCTGCGACAAGCCCATTTTCGGCCCAATAGCCTGTTTTCAAACCCAACTTATTCTCTCTGCAAAAGAAGCCCTAAGGACAACCAGAAACACTTGGGACCTATAAATATGTATTTTAGAATACTAAATTTCGTGTGTGCTCCTTTGCCCTTGATAGGGAGGCACCCAACTTTTGTTTCTTAGGTTTAGATCAAGGAGATAAAGATTCTTCTCTTTAACCTTTGCTGTTTCTTTTCATCTATCTATTCAGTTTATGCAATTTCTTTTACTTTACTGCTTTTCTATTTCAAAACTAATGATGATGTTTCCAAGCTCAGCCATGTCTGAGTAGTTACCTTGCTGCGTGAAGAGGGCCATCGAAAGGGACCCCATGACCGATGATATCTAGGTTTTTTAGGTTAAAGGATTTCGATTTAAATGATTTTCCCATTCATCCAAATCTCAATTCGGTAACGCTGGAGTAGCTAACCAGTGTCCGATCCTACGTTAAATCCAAGTCACGAGAGTGTTGTATCTGGGTTGCCTAAACTAGATCTTATGGATGTCAACGTCGTAGGAGACGAAAGCTACCTACGAAGGATACGTAAGCCAAGATGGATTCCGAGCTGAAATGCATGATCTTGTTCTGGCATGAGAGTCAGAGTTAATTGTCATGAATAAGTGATTAGATGATTAGGGTGACGAGAGTTGGCTAATGTTACAATTGTCTATCCTAGTTTCAGAATCATAGAAAATCCTTACCTAGATTCCTTGTGTTATACCCTAGAGATGAAGCCTAATGCCCAGCACGTTTTTCATCCTTTTTTGATCTATTTTAATTTTCTGTTTAGCTTACTAGAAATCATGATACCAAAATCCCAAAAAAAAAAACTGCATTGGTCTTTGACTTCGATTACTAATCCAGTTTGAAGTTTCTGCAGAAAAGACAACTCTCCATATGGATCGACACCCTAAGTACTACAACGCACGGCTGTGCACTAGGGTTTACAAATTTAAAACTTCTTTTGTGACATTAACCCTAACTTGCATCAAGTTTTTGGCGCCGTTGCCAGGGAGAGATTCGCTCTTGGTTCTGCCAAAGTTCATAGGTTAGTAAATCCGACTCTTAGACACCCTTTTTCTTGTAAATTTTCGTTTTGTTTTTCTTTGTTTCAGGTTTCTTGGACATGTATTCTCCCATGGAGCAAGAGGATATGATTGGGCGAGGGTATCACAACCCGTGTGCTGCTCATTATCAACCCTCTTCGTGCAGCTTCCGCGAGAAATCAAAGTCTGAGTAACTAGACAAACTCAGGTGTCTTCTTAGAGCACTTTACCTCAATCTCAAAAAAAACGTGGGTCAAGGAGATTACAACCACCGTAACCCCTATAACTGCGTGTTGTTCAAAACTCTCACACCTATGGCGAATCAAACTACCGAGATGAAGTCTATTCGCCCTCTATGGTGAACCACCGACCATCTCACCTTTCTCCTCATCAAATTCTGGACCAGGATGATGAGACTCATTGATTAAGTCTTCAACTTAGTCAATTGAGTCTCCAGCTTAACCGAGTTGATGCTATGACGAATCAGATGCATAGATCTCATGCTAACGCTATTGCTGCCATTGGTATGAAGCTTGATTCCAACTACATTGAACTTAACCAGAAGTTTCATGATCTTTCTGAGCGTGTGAAGTCCGTAGAAGAGCAACATCTTAAAATTGTTGCAACTCTAGAAGAAAGAACTGAAGCTCCTGAAGAAGAGCAAGGAATAGAATTTCATAATTCTCTTTGTGATATAAAATCTGATGTTATTCAAATACCAAAACCTACTGCAGAGGGAACAGGTATTTTGAAAATTCATTCATCTATGGTTTATATTCATGTTGGATATCTTTCTACTGCAGCTCTATTAGGTTTCACACCGAGTTTGCCTCTTCAAATGGAAGATTGTCTTGTTCCTAATGATTTCCATGTTATGTAGATGAGAAAGGATTCAAAGAACTCTCTTTGCCTGACCATAAGGAGTGGAGAAAGACCAGTTTTTGATCCTGGAGGAGCTACAAAGGTCCCTGAAAACGTCCTGGAAGAAGGTCCACCCTTCACACTTCATCAAAACATCAACCAAAGGAGTTCAATGTGCAACAAGATTTCTTTTGGTGCACACTTGATCTTTGCTCATATGGGACGTGATAAAGACTCAAATGGAGCCAAAGTGAAGCATAGATGGCCTTCAAGACACTTTCCACAAGACTTGTCACAAGGAGAAAGTTTTGAAGACTCATATCCTAGAAAAGTTCCAAGACTAGTCTTTGATCCTGGAGGAGAGAATTCCTTTGTAGGTATATTTTCTTTTAGTTTTTCTTTCTTTTTCCTATAAAGTTTTTCTTCCTTTTCTTAGTTTCAGGTTTTCATAAAACACAAAAAAAGCAAAAAAAAAAAAAATGTGCTTACCGCGGTCCAGAGGACCTGACCCGCAGCCAGCCTCACATGTACCGCGGCCACGACCCCTTGACCCGCGGCCAATCCATCTCCTCACCCGCGGCCAGCCTAACCTTCACCCAGCGACATGTTCGAAAGATTGCTTGAGACGGAAGCCTTACACTTCGGTTCAGACTTTGGTATCTTCACAACGTTTGTAGAAGAGACAGTAATCTTTCCAGAAAACTTGGAATCAGGAGATTTGAATCACGGATCTCAAAGTTATGACCGTTTGAAGATGGACTTGTCTCACAATTGGACCAATCAGATGCACATCAAAGAACCGGCGAGACGGAAGCCTAGCTCTTCCTGGATGCAGTCGGACTCTTGATTAAAGTTGAAGCTTCTTGAGTCACCAACCTCATGGAGTTAGGCAATCAGGTATTGGACCACTGAGCAAGAAGTTATGAAAGTCTTGGTGCAAGTGGTCTGTATTGGTATCTCTTCAAAGAGATTCACAAAGACCAATGACATCTCTTCTTGTCAACATCCAGGTAAGTCCTTAAAAAATTTTAAAATAATTTTTTCTTAGGAAAACCAACTTTTAAAAGAACAAAAGATGATTTCAAATATCAAAATGTCTTTTTTATCATCTTCTCCAACAAGCTTGGAGATTTTGAGAAAAGACCAGATTTCAAACTTGACAAATCCTTTTCAAATTTTCAAACCTGTCTCACTCTTTTTCAAAGGAAATTTCAAATCTATCATCACATCACACTCTCATCAAGGAATGGAACCAAATTCTTCACTTTTTCATATGAACTCAAATTTAGATTTTCTTAGAATCAGTAAGAATTTACCTTAGGATGATTGGAAATTGTCTTTGAGCTCAAAACTAGACTTCTAGGAAGTTAAATTGCATGCTTTAACACCTAGACCCATAGATTTGTGATTTTCGAAATTTGAAATTTGAACACTTGAGAAAATCAAAATTTGAAGAACTGTTTGATTCAGCTTAGCAAGTCTGGATTGTTTGGTCCTTGTTGATAGAAACCCAGATTAGATTACATATGAGTGACCATTAACATCATCATGATTCAGAAATCTCATGTGTTGGACATCAATATATCGAATTTGACCAGGAACTCACAGATTTTGCAATGTTTGATGCAATTACAGTTTGTTTGTCGTTTGAATGTGTTTGTGATAGCTGTATGAACATCTTTGCTCATAATAATAGATTCAAAATACAGCCTCATTCATTCTTGGTCTCGAGAATTCTGTTTTGCAGGTCATGGAACTTTTCCGAGCACTTCGCATGAGCATTATGCTGAAGAAGCTCATGTGAAGAACCACAGGTATGATGATGATTCCTCTGCCACATAGATAGACAGCAGCCATGAGACATAGGCGTCCATCTATCACCTCATCATACTCACGGTTCTACATCATTTTCTTTTCTTTTTTTTAGACTCTTTTGTTTTTATTTACCATCTTCTCACCAACTTTTTCACTACGAACTCCCACCAGAGATTTTCTATTCATAGAGATCTTTTCTGCCAGGATACACTAGCTCATTTCACTTGAACATAATCTTAACATCTAATTTTCTCATCATTGGTTTTAGCAGGCATCATGATTCACATCTAGGAAATCTTTACATCTTTGTTACCACTCTAGGATAGCCAATTCATTGGTGGATCATTGGTTTTAAAAACTGGACAAAAATCTAAGTCTAGGGGAGTCATGAGGAGAACCTGAAGAAAGTAGATCAAGAATCTTAAGACAAGAAGAATGTGACTGGAAACTGTGGGGGCATCAACAGTTCCATCCTCTCTTGCTGTTTTGCATAATGTCTTGTCTCTCCAGAAAAGGTAACCCTAAACACTAAGAACCTCACCCCTTAAACAGCCATTTTGAATACCCAGCCTTGATTGCTTTACTAAAATCCTTTTGATGAGAACCACTGGAACTTTTGAATGAATGTTAAGAGCTAGTTGACTGGAAGATAGATTTAAGTGTCTAGATTTTTGCATGACGGATAAACGGACTAGTTATGCCTGTATTTTGGTAAGAATTTTCTAGACTATACCTGATCTGAGCATAATGACTAACTTTGATTTAGAAGCATGGTCTCTCAGATTTTATTAGTTCCTGCAATTTTCAAACCTCTTTTCCAGGTTAAGATCTTTAGTTTTGTTTGAGGACAAACAAAGGTTTAAGTCTGGGGGAGTTGATAACACCTGATTTTGATCATATTTATGGAACACTTTCAGTATCTTATGCAGGTTTTTTCAATCAGTTTTGAAGGTTTTATAAGTGTTTTTCATGTTTTGGAGTTTTAAAAGACTTTTCAGGTTACTTAGGCAAAAACAATGCAAATTGGAGAAAAATCCACTTTTGGCCAATTTTGGACCGTCAGAAATTTCACATGAAGCTCAAATTTGGACACACGATAGAGGACACAACCAGATTTCCAATACAAGTTGAATCAAATCAATATAACGATTGTATCATAAGCTATACTCAATTTTCTGAAGACATGTTCTGCAGTCTCGCGAAAGAAGCAAGAGGAAGAATGAAGTTTTGGCATCATAGACCAACCACCGCGGTCCAGGAGCTCGTGACCGCGGTGAAAACCATCCTGGCCACGCCTCAGAGCCTCCATACATGGTGAACCGTCATTCACAGGCCTGGAGAGATTTATTTCTGCGACAAGCCCATTTTCGGTCTAATAGCCTGTTTTCAAGCCCAACTCATTCTCTCTGCAAAAGAAGCCCTAAGGATGACCAGAAACACTTGGGACCTATAAATATGTATTTTAGAAGACCTAATTTCATGTGTGCTCCTTTCCCCTTGATAGGGAGGCACCCTTTTGTTTCTTAGGTTTAGATTAGGAAGATAGAGATTCTTCTCTTGAACCTTTGCTGTTTCTTTTCATCTATCTATTCAGTTTATGCAATTTATTTTACTTTACTGCTTTTCTATTTCAAAACCAGTGATGATGTTTTCAAGCTCAGCCATGTCTGAGTAGTCACCTTGCTGGGTGAAGAGGGCCATCGAAAGGGACCCCATGACCGATGACATCTAGGTTTTTTAGGTTAAAGGATTTCGATTTTAAAAGATTTTCCCATTTATCCAAATCTCAATTCGGTAACCAGTGTCCGATCCTAGGTTAAATCCGAGCCACGAGAGTGTCGTATCTGGGTTGCCTGAACTGGATCTTATGGACGTCACCGTCGTAGGAGACGAAAGCTACCTACGGAGGATACGTAAGCCGAGATGGATTCCGAGCTGAAATGCATTATCTTGTTCTGGCATGAGAGCGAGAGTGAATAATTGATTAGATGTTTAGGGTGACGAGAGTTGGCTAATCTTACAAGTGTCTGTCCTAGTTTCAGAATCATAGAAAACCTTACCTAGATTCCTTGTGTTATAGATCATGAATCCTAGAGATGAACCCTAATGCCAACACGTTTTTCATCCTTGTTTTGATCTATTTTTATTTCCTGTTTAGCTTAGTAGAAATCGTAACACCGAAATCCCAAAAAAAAACCCCATTGGTCTTTGACTTCGATTACTAATCTAGTTTGAAGTTTCTGCAGAAAAGACAACTCTCCCTGTGGATCGACACCCTAGGTACTACTACGCACGGCCGTGCACTTGCAGACTTTAGGGTTTACAAATTTAAAACTTCTTTTGCGACATCAACCCTAGCTTGCATCAACTCTCCAGGCCATGGAAGCTCGGAGCTTATCCATCTCCTATGCTTGGGCTCGAGTCATCCTCCGCGGCTCGCGAAGTTGACCCTGACTGGTCATTCTCGGCTCGTCCCTGAGCTCTCTCTGCTCGACCCATCAAAGGTTCTCTCTGCTCGGATTTGCCTCTGTTTTGATCTGTATTCCATCTACCATCGAGGTGAGTTTTCCTGCGTGATTTGACGAGCTGATCTGGTTTGCTGCGAGCCTCCGCTGCCCTTGACTCCTTGTACATCTCTATCGATGATGACGATCTGGACTCCTTCTTCGTTTCTAGCAGCTGTGCCTCCTTGGTTACCTAACCGTCTGAGGGCTCGACGAAGTGGGGTAAGATCGGTCAGATTTGTTCTAGTCGCCGCTGGTGTTTGCTCATCGAGGGGTTGGAACATCGTAGGCGCTCTGGGGTTCCGCGTGTCGCCACCAGATGGTCCTTCAGGAGTTGAGAAATCAAAGCGTCTCCTGACTCCGTAGGACGGATCGGAGATTCCGACTCCTCAGGTTAGATCTCTCCTTTCGGTTATCATTTCGTCGAGTCGCTCCGTGATGGCCTCTTTTCTCTTGTCTTGCTCCTCCATTTTCTTCATCAGCACGGCTAACATGCTCTTCACCTCGTCTTGAGTTTACATGGTTGTCGTACTTGCTGGGGGAGCATCCTTTTCCACACCTTTGTTGTTGTCGTCATCGTCAAATGTATGGCTCGCCATTTTCTTTGGATCTTACGGTCTTCTCAATTTTTGAGTCAGAAAATATTGATTCCCCATAGTCGGTGCTAAATTGTGTGAGCCAAACTCGCACAATCAAAACTTGTAAAAAAATTAAGAGGGATCGGAAATCTCTAGGGTTTTTTTCACAAGAACTCAATATCGAAAGAAGTTTTTATTGCTTATAAAAATTTGTGAGTCTTAGTGCTTAGGGTTGCCAAAGGTACATAATGAATCCATTACATTGACTATTTATACAATCTTGAGAACCGCTTAGCCGAGAATCTCGGGAAAGATTCTCAGAAAATTTCCTCATCTCTTATTCCAGCCGCCGCCTTAGAATTTTACCTAGCTGAAGACATCGCATTTGTTGTAATGGGCCTCGCATCTTCATGACTCGGCTTTCTCACTCCTCGGCTTGGCCCACATAAGTAGACTGGGCTCAGGCTCGGCCTAATTCTATGTCCTGGTGCGCCTCAATCGTCCTTCCTCTTCATATAGCTCGGCCTGGTCCTTTCGTCCACACGGCTTGGACCTAACTTCCTTGACATAGCTTGGCCCATTTCTTGATTTAGCTTGACTGAACTGAATTTTGTCTCGGTTCAATCCGGTTATGTTGTTCGGCTCGGTTTATTTGTATGAAAATCTTTTATTGGGCTCGGCTTGCCTACTGAGATTGGGCTTGGTGAAACCCACTCATGACAGTTATGTGATTTTCGAGAGTTAAGCTCGAGGGGGTAGAATCCGACCCCAACAATTTTGAAGTCTGATTCCAGTCCTTACTAGAGATATATCGTTGTACATTTGCCTTTAAACAAAAGGTAAACTGCTATGTCTTTTTTTTTCATTGTCAAATGGTTTTGATTATGCAAATTTTTGATTGTTGTGGTTATCAATTTTTTGTAGCTTTCAAATGATAGCAACATTTTCAAGTGGGTTAATGAGGCATTATTGAATGAGATAGAGGCATTGGCATGTAGAACAGAAAAACTTGAACAAGTGGTGGAACAGATTACGTCAAGTTCTATGGAGGCTGAGACGAAGATGTTTGAAAAGCTCCAAATGAAGTTAGAGAAGGAGAATTTTGAAAGACCGCAAGAAGTTCTATTGAAGCCAAATCTGAGATGAAGAAAATGATGTTACTTGACTATTTGGATGCATGATCATTGTTGGGTGAGTTCATAGGTTGAGGCTTTGTTAGCAAGTAGGTTGTGTTGTTTTTGTGTGTTATGTTCTATCATTATTGCTACTTGAAATGGACCTAATTATAGCATGTGCTCTGTTATTGGATTGACAACTTGTGTTCTGTTATTCTGCAAAATTCATCATCACTCAAGTAGCTCTCACTCCCTAATCACTCACTCCCTAATCTCTCGATTTGAGGATACTGGTTTTTTAATCGATTTTAATGTTCTTGAGACTTCAAAGGAGACTCAGTTGGTTTCGGGTTTTAGTTAGGGGACAGATTATGGGTCAGATTACAGGTCATGGTTTACACGTTTAATCGGGTTGCAATATTGTTAAGCTTGATTTTAAGTGGTCAACACTCTTTTTAGTAAACACTAAACTGACTTAATCATGGTTGGGTGATTATTAGTTTTGAACTTTAACTTCAGGACTATATATGTTTTGAACTTTCTAATTCGGGGAGAAATAGGTTTTTAAGTTTCTCAAAAGGGGATATATGATGAGGGCAAAATTTCATGTTGATATGTTACTATATGAAACTTTAGAAGGGGAAATACGATGTTTTCCCATTAAAACTCCTTTTGGTTTTTGACTGGACCAGCTTTTGAAAGATGAGTTAAGCGGGTAAATACCCATAGATGTTAACTTAATTAAGAAAATGGGAAGCAATTTTTTTAAAATGAAACAAATACAATATACGTAAAGCATTGTGGGCGAGACTACCCCTACACTTGAGAGAGTGTGCCTGTAGTGAGCATTTAATGCTTCCTTTTATTTTGGCACAGAAAATATAAATATACAATTGATATCTTCCAACAAAATTCATCGCTGCCTGTCAAAATAATCTCAATTGTTCGTTAAAAAAGATGATATATCTCAATTATATGTAGAAGATAATATATTGGTTAGAGATAGAAAAAAATAACAAATGTTGTGTGTTAAACAATGTTAACAATGTTGTGTTAACAATGTTGACATTATTGTGTTAGTAATGTTGCTTTTTCAATATTGTTTTGCAAAACATATCTGGTTTTTCTGAAGATAATCTCATACGTGTTTAATCAGTATTATCAGTTAATCTGTGTGTCAAGCAAAGGAAAAATTATCGACTTTATTGTTACCAACTTTATTGTTGCCTTCATGTGATTCAAGAGACAACAAAAAAGATTTAGAGATGTATCAATTGTCTAATTTAGTTATAACTTGATAACATTGTTAACAGTTAATACGCATTGATAATGGTGTTACCTATGATAATATGGAGTCGATTAATCGTAACCATCATAATGAAATCGGGAAAATTGAGAAGTCTATGTTAAAAGGTGTTATTTTTAACACTTCTAACAACATTAACAATTATCAAAAATGTTATTTTAAGTTAATATATGTTACAAAAATAAAGTTAACAGACAAAAAAAAGTTAACAGCTACAAAATTAGTTATAAGTTAACAACTCCAAATTTATAAGATTATTTTACCAAGATTAGACTACATCTATAGTAGAGATTATTGGGTTTTTTTTGCTGTAAACAGTGTTGTTTTTGTGTCAGTTAATTTCTAAATTTCAGATGATATTTTGTGCAATTACTCTTGAAAGATTGGTGACTAGCTAATTAGAGAAAACGTAAAGGGTGTCATCTCATTAAATGAACAAACTAAAAGAGTAAAAAACAAAATTCAAAAGAAGAAAAGAGAAGAGACTTGTGTGTCAGATTTGGCGTGTCCAAACTCATATAAGGTTATGATAATGGCTACAGATTTTGCTAACTTCATCAAAATACTTTCGAAAATCAAATTTTGAATTTGAATAATAAAGAAAACTTTTGTGTGTAACATTTGAACCTTATTCTCTGTTCTGTCTTATAATCTTATAAAGTGTGTTTCAAAGATTCAGAAGAAATATTTTTTTGTTAGACTATGTTCAGTTTGGGATTTTTTTGATTCCAGGTGTCTTCTAAGATTCACTAATTTTGTTTATATTGAAATCTCACTCTCGTGATTTAATGGGTTTTTGTTAATTATGGTTTTAGGTTCTACTTTCTAAACCTAAAAACATTCAACTTTGTGAAATTTTCTTGTAAATTTCTCAGATTTAGCTGTTGGGTCAACTTAAAGATTAATAACAAGCACCTCCACTTTGCAGTTTTGCTTTAATTATTATTCTTCCATTTGTTTAATTGGAAAAAAAATTAATAAAAATTAAATGGATAAAAAAATTGAAAGATGCTTCTTGTCTACCGTTGTGGTGGTTTTCTTCTACTGATACCAAGATGCTGTTTTACTTCTTTTATTTAAAATTTGCAGGTTCCCAAACTTCTACGGCTTGAATAAACTAGTACCACAAACATGTGCTTCAAAGTTGGAACTTGAGACTTGAAGAAACACAACACAGTCACAACACAGGTGAAAGTCCATTTCTTTAATCTCATCTTAATCTGCATTACATTAATTATAAATAATTAAACAAAAGTACAACTAGTGATTAAGGGGGGTGGATCTTGATTCTTGATTAGGATTTGCTCTTGAGACACTCTGCTACGGTATTGTCCCCTTTGGTTGCTGCGTTTGGCCGCGGTTCACGGCCATCTGTTGGTCTACAAGGAAGCAAATTCGCTTCTGTGATTGGCTTTTCCATTGAAAGGAGAACCTTTTTTTCTAATTTGATTATTCTGCAAGTTAACAATTTAATAAATAGGGATATAAAAGTTTCATTTTGTTGTTAATCTAATTATTTTTAGAGTCAGTTCTCTGCATTTGAGGATTTGTTTTCTTCCTTTTGGTTTTTTTCTATTTTCTTTTTCTCCGCTCTCTGTGTTTGTGCTTTTAGATCTCCAAGGGGAGAAGTTAAGTTAGTTGCATAAAAGGAGCAATCTGGTCCCCACCCTCAGTTCTTGGAACATACTTATTTCCATTTTAAGGGGAATGCATTTGATTATGGTAAAAGAAGAAGTGGTTGTGATTCTTGAGGCTTTTCTTGGTCCTTCTCTGCAAGTAATTGATCTTTAGATCTTCAGGAGTTTTTTCCTGGGGGAGGAAGATGAAGTTCATGAAAATTGGGTCGAAGCCAGATTCGATCAAAACCGATGGGAACAATGTCAGGTAATATTCAAATCTTGATCAAGTTTAGCTATTCACATCTATTGTTATGATCTGTCCTTGTGTTTCTTCTTGTTCTGTTTATTGCAGCCGTTAAGTAATTATTTATTTGTTCCGAGTTTTCTCCCATTGTGTAAAAGCTTTTTGAAAATCAAGTTCTAATGCTTGAGGCTATTATCAAGTTTTCATGAAGAATTCATTTTTTTTCCTTCAGGTCTTTGTCATGTAGAGATAGAATATAAGTGCTTGCACTTTTGTGCCTTTCATATTGAAAACAGAGTATTCTAACTGACGCTGACTCTAGATGCTGATTTTATCACAAGCAGATACGTTGAAAATGAACTGGCTAGTGACATTACTGTCAATGTTGAAGGATCAAGATTTTGTTTGCATAAGGTATGTAAAAGTTGTCTCCATATGACTTATATCCACAAGTTTTTATGCACGACTGTTTATGTACTCGATGGTTGTGGTGCATCTTAACTTGGCATTCTCTGCGTTTGTGTAACCAATTGTTTCCTATAATTTATCAGTTTTGTATTTGATCGGTTAGTCAAGAGTATTCCGGTATTAGCATTTTATACAAGATCTGATTCTTGAACTGATTATGACTTGAGTTTTGATGATTATTGTATATCCTCTGCAGTTTCCTCTTCTTTCTAAGTGTGCCTGCCTGCAAAAGTTGCTCTCAAGCACGGACAAGACCAATACCGACGAGGTTGATATCTCTGGTATTCCCGGTGGTCCAACAGCATTCGAGACGTGTGCTAAATTCTGTTACGGTATGACAGTAACTCTAAGTGCCTACAACGTTGTGGCCACAAGATGTGCAGCTGAGTATCTTGGAATGCACGAGACGGTCGAGAAAGGAAACCTCATCTACAAGATTGATGTGTTTCTAAACTCGAGTCTCTTCCGTAGCTGGAAAGACTCCATCATTGTTCTTCAGACCACCAAACCGTTCTTACCGCTCTCTGAGGATCTCAAGTTGATTAGTCTCTGCATTGATGCCATAGCCAGTAAGGCCTGTGTCGATGTTTCCCATGTCGAGTGGTCTTATACTTACAATAGAAAGAAGCTAGGTGAAGAAAACAGCGGTGCAGATCAAATCAGGACTCGAGAAGTTCCAAATGATTGGTGGGTCGAGGATTTGTGTGAACTAGAGATCGATTTTTACAAAAGGGTTATAATGAACATCAAAACCAAAGGTATACTTGGCGGAGAAGTGATTGGAGAAGCTTTGAAAGCTTATGGTTATAGAAGATTATCAGGTTTCAACAAAGGCGTGATGGAACAAGGAGATTTGATGAAGCATAAGACAGTCATCGAGACACTTGTTTGGTTGTTACCAGATGAGAAAGACAGCGTCTCTTGCGGTTTCTTGCTTAAACTGTTGAAAGCAGTCAATATGTTGAATTCTGGAGAGATGGTGAAGGAACAGCTTATAAAAAGAATAGGACAACAACTCGAAGAGGCTTCTGTAGCCGAACTCTTGATAAAATCGCATCAAGGAAACGAAACATTGTACGATGTGGACTTAGTGAAGAAGATAGTTCTGGAATTCATGACAAGAGATCAAAACAGTGAGATAGAGATTCAAGATGATGAAGACAAGTTTGAAGTTCAGGAGATAAAGAAATTTCCCGGAATTTTATCCGAAGCTTCAAAGCTGATGGTGGCAAAACTGATTGATAGCTACCTTACTGAAATTGCAAAGGATCCGAATCTTTCTGCATCTAAATTCATCGATCTTGCTGAGGTTGTTTCTAGCATCTCAAGGCCTGCACATGATGGACTCTACCGTGCTATTGACATGTACCTTAAGGTGCAAAGATCAGTAAAAAAATCCCTTTCTCAAATGTTTTTGTCTTACTAAACTTAAGAGCCAATCTGATTCATCTCTCTGTTTTGGTTCTGTTTTTTTTTGTTTGGTTTCAGGAACATGCAGGAATCACAAAGGGAGAGAAGAAAAAGATGTGCAAGCTGATGGATTGTCGGAAATTGTCGGTAGAAGCGTGTATGCACGCAGTGCAAAACGACAGGCTTCCACTTCGTGTGGTGGTCCAAGTACTTTTCTTTGAACAAGTGAGAGCGGCGGCTTCGTCTGGAAGTAGCACACCTGATTTGCCCAAAGGGATGATAAGGGAACTACGCAGCTGCGGGACATATGGGAGCTCAAGATCAGTGCCAACGGTAATGGAAGACGAATGGGATGCGGTTGCAACGGAAGAGGAGATGAGAGCATTGAAGAGCGAGATAGCTGCGCTGAAACTGCAGGAAGAGAGTGGGAGGAAGAGCATGGACAGAGCGACGGTCACGGCGTTGAGCAAAGTGAAAAGCTTGATAAAGTCAAAGAAGATATTTGGTAAGAAGTTGCAGTTGCATAGCAAAGGAGGAGAGAAGAGCAATGGAGGTGGTGGTGGTGGGTCGGATTCTTCTGAGAGTCTTGGTTCTATGAACGCTGATGAAGAAGCGGCCAAAACTGGGACGCCTTCGAGAAATCTGACTAGGAGGGTTTCTGTTTCTTGATGAACAAGTTTTTTACAAACAAGTTTTAATGGGTTTACTTAGATTAATATGAATCAACTGTAACTTCTTTGACGTTTTTTTTTTGGTTGATTTGAAACAGAAGTCCTATATTATGAAAGACATTTAGAGTTAGAGAGGAAAATGAGAAACTGTATAAGCATACTCATAAAGAAATTAGTGGAATGAGTTTGAGGTGGTTAAATTTTGTTAGTTGTATAGTGAGACTGCAAAAATTTCATGGTGCTAGCTAGATTACTGAGTAATTTAGATGTTTAGAGCCATAACTAACTGTGGGCCATCCAAAATAATATGGTTCATATCAAGATTTGGTTGCATTCAAAGGAAATTTTTATGCTATTGAATCAAGTCTTTGTCATCGAATTTCTTCGCATGTTACCGAGATCGCCTCAGTCAGATGATCCCACAAGTCTTTTAGAGAAAGTCAGGCGAGGAACTTTTGCATGTACAACGGTTCACACCAGGAGAATCTCATGATGAATATGTGTATAAATGGTTCAGAGTGTTTAGTCTGTGGGTGGGTAAATAAGGACGAGGGAGTGGGTTCAGGTTAATGACTTGAAGCACCATATGATCTTCCTTGGACAGTGGAATGGCTGCTTCTCGGTGAAAATGTTTTTGGGAGTGATGGATAATCAGATTATGTTCTTTGAATCGAAAGAGAGTATCAACTATAGCAATGAGTCCATCCTTCTGTTTGACATCAGAACTAGAAGGATAAGTATGCCATTTACCGGTGAAAATCTTGATGAATCTCTGATGTCTTGTGGACTTGTAACCTTGCCAAACCCAGCGACTAGCATCGGTGATTTTATCAAGTGATTCTGAGCGACTTCTTTAACCTAGTCTCCAAATTGAATTTTTATTTTTGTTTGTTAAATGTTTGCTATGAAAATCAACCTATTCTTTGCTTTTGTTGGGATATCAATCCAAGTCCCATATCGGACTTGTATACAACTAAGTCATCAAATATAAGTTTTTCATCCATAAGATAAATTTGATCTTATGTTCGGTAGTCTGCACTACTGCTGTCGTTTTAACCATTTGAAATCAGAGTAATGCTACCCAATTCATATAAACTAGGATTGAACCCGTGCGACAGCGATTGATTTCTCTGAGAGATTTGTGAGAACTAGATATCGATATATTTTACAAAAAGGTTATAATGAACATCAAATCCAAAAGTATACTTGGGGGAGAAGTTATTGGAGAAGCTTTGAAAGCTTATGGTTATAAAAGATTATCAGGTTTTAACAAAGGTGTGATGGAACACAGAGACTTGATGAAGCATAAAACTGTCATTGAGACATTTGTTTGGTTAAATTTTGTTGAATTGTATAGTGAAATTGCAAAGATTTTATGGTGCTAGATAAATTACAGAGTAATTTGATGACGTTTAGAAGCCATAACAAAAACTGTAGGCCATCCAAAATAATATGGTTCATATCAAGTTTTGGTTGCATTAAAAGGAAAAATTTGTGCTGTTGAATCAAGTCCTTGTCATCAAACTTCTTCGCATGTTACCGAGGTCACCTCAGTCAGATGATCTTTTAGTGAAAGTCAGGAGAGGAACTGTTGCAAGTACAACGGTTCACACCAGTAGAGTCTCATGATGAATATGTGTATAAATGGTTCAGAGTATTTAGGCTGTGGGTGGGTAAATAAGGAGGAGGCAGTGGGTTCAGGTTAATGACTTGAAGTACCATATGATCTTCCTTGGACAGTTGAATCGCTGCTTCTCCGTGAAAATGCTTCGGGAGTGACGGATAATCACATTGTGTTCTTTGAATCAAAAGAGGGTATCAACTATAGCAATGAGTCAATCCTTGTGTTTGACATCAGAACTAGAAGGATAAATATACCATTACTGAATGTCGAGGCTATACTGGTGAAAATCTTGATGAATATCTGATGTCATGTGGACTTGTAACCTTGCCGAACCCAGAAACACGCATGTATGAGTTTATCAAGTGAACCTGAGTGACGTCTTTAACCTTCTCCATATTGATTTTTTTTTTTTTTTTGGTTAATAGGTTTGCTATGGACATCAATTTTTCCTTTGCTTCAATTAAACTTTTCTTTTAAAATAGAGTAAGGACAAAACCAAATAAACCAAGGCTTTCTTTATATATATATACATTGTGACAGCCTTGAGTGCTGAAGTAGATAAAGCAGGAAAGAAAACATAAACAAAGACTTTCTTATTGTTTTGTTAGCGTACACATAGAGTTGATCTTCATCTTCATCTCCCATAGATCTTTACTCTTCAAAGTATTGCTCCTTTTGTATATTAGATCTAACCATGGCAGACTGGTCGTTACTTCCCAAAGACTTGTTAGAACGAATCAATGGTCATTCTGAAACATGTTTTGCAACTGTTCACTTTCGCTCTGTCTGCAGCTCGTGGCCGTCTGCCGTACCTCTGCCAGGCTCTAGGCCCGGCTTAGCCGTTAATACCCTTCTTCCCATATTCAATGACAACCCTCAGTTTAAAAGAGATAAGCATTGCATACTAAAGAAGATTCCAATTTCCCTCATGAGATTCCAGACTCCCTTCGATGATGATTATTTGTTGGCTGGGGTACGCGAGGGTAAATCAGGTAAGCAGAAGTTGTGGTCGCCATTAGTAGATTTTGGTTTGACATCTAACATATGGGATAGTTCTCAACACTAGTCCCAAATCATACCCTTGGGTCATCACTACAAGGTTGGCTTTGCTTATCTTCTTATTATTATTACACTACTAAAAATTATGCGTATAGCTACACCTACAGATTCAGTCACAGATTTTCCATGGTTATTTTAGAAAAGTCACAAAAATACCATGAAAAAAACTATAATAACCACAAAGCTATAGCTATTAATTTATGCTTTTTTATCTCTGTATTTGTTACTACTCTTTTGTGGCTATTTTCGCTGTGGTTTTTTGGTGGCTTTTAAAAAAATCCATGGATTTTTACGCATATTTTTTAGTAGTGTTAGCAACTCTGTTTCATTTTCATTTTGGTTATGTGATGATTCTCATAACAATATTCGATATAGATATCGTTATATGCTCAATCATCGAGACGGTACAGTCGTACATAGCACATAATGACATGTTTCCCCAGAGAGTTGCGTTTCTTCCCCTGGATATTAAAGATGACGGAGATTTCGCAGTGTTAGCCGGAGTGTTGGGTGAATTAATGATGTATAGAAGCTGTGACAAGAGATGGATGAGACTCAAGGGTCTGTTTAGAATTAGATCATATCGAGATATGGTTTCATTCAAAGGAAAGTTTTATGTTGTTGATATGAGTGGACGAGGACATGTCTTTGTCATCGAACCCTCACTAGAAGTTAACGATATCTACTCGTCAAACAATCTCACAAGTGTTTCGAGGAGAGACTGGTTGTCTCAGGAGACGAGCTCTTGCTGGTGCAGCAATTTAAGCCAGGAGTGTATGGTTGTGAACATATGTATACGTGGTTGGTTCAGATTATTTAGGTTCCAAGAAGTAGACGAAAAGAGATGGGTTTGGGTTATTGACTTAGAGGACCGAGCGTTGTTTCTTGGGTTTGATTGGAATCTTTGCTATTCGGCAAAGAAGCTTCCGGGTATGAAGGGGAACTGTGTCTACTTCAATGAACTGAATTTAGCCGACCAAACAATCCTTGTGTTTGATTTAGGAACCAGAAAGACTAGTAAGGCATCTGAGTGGACTGGCGACATAGGTGTGTTCAGCAATAATTATCAATCTCTGATGGAATGTAGAATTCTAACGGAACCAATTCCATCAATCAATGTCTTTGATGTAGACTCTGACGTAGGTTCTGAATGAGTCTTTTGTTGACTTCCCTTAGACTTTGTTCTTCATCTTTAGTTTGGTTGATTGTAAGGGTTCCAAGAAAATTTCGTTGGAAAGTTCAAACTCATTTCAATTTCTGTCTTTTGATCGACAATTTTTTTTTACACAACAAAATTCAAGTGTATTATTCTTTTTTTTACTATGGGGTATGAAAACGCTATGCACAAGGTCCATTTTGTAAAAAAAAAATCTTACATTATTACTTGCTATGATATGGGCCAATTCATTACTTTTTTTAGAGAGGGGGGGGGGTGTCAAACCAGATTTTATATAATCATAGTGAAAACATATTTTGCCAAATGTTGAACCAATACAATTGCAAGCCCAAAAACATAACAAAAAAGTGATAGAATCACAAATACATCGCATAGGAATCAAAATAGTAGATCTTTTGGCCCCTTATGTAGTGGGAAAAAATCAGACTATTCAGTGGGGCTGGTGTGGTTAAAATAGTACTAATTATGGAATTGATCAACAGCCAAAGCTCATAGTAGTGTATCCATCTTTGGTGGAGTAGGCAAAGAGACTCATGAAAGAAAATATCTTTATATGGAAATGAAAGAACCTTAAGTCATTAATCAACAATGGAAAAATATAAATAAAATGACCATCATTTTGGATATTCACTTAATGTTGTTAGGTTATATCTCTTTTTGTAATGGTCTCAAAGCTGATAATAAAGGTGAGGGCTTGAGCAACAGAATAAACATTGAAGGAGAGTTTACTTCTGCTCTAGCTAGAAGTCTCGGACAGACAAGGAGACTTGATTGTTAAAGCCTCCGCTACAAAGTATGAGATAAAAAACGCTTTGATTTATCATGCCTTCAGTTTGGTTTACAATGAATGAACTTGTGGCTCCTAACCTTCAGTTTTAATCCCTCCACATCTTAGAGAGATCCATTTAAGATCAGGAGAATGATGGGCTAGCCTGGTAACAGCTGCTACTTTAGACTTTTATTTTAAAGTTTTTGTTTTTGATATAGGAACTGTGACTTTAGAAAACTAAAAGTTTCACAAACGTCCTACGAGACTGCTTGACAAAGACTTTTAAGACTTTATTTTATTTTAAAAGTCCTTAAAGTCTTAATTATCCAAACAAACTTTTATTATAAAGTCCTAAACTAACTCCTAAAATTTCTTACAGCCCCACTTCTATTTTTTCTTCATGCGTGAGTTTTTTTATAAAAAAGCTAGCAAAATGAAGCTTTTACTTTTCTTAAAATCACAATTTATTTTTAAAAGGCAACATTTAAAAAAAAAAAAATATTTTAAAGTAACAGCAACAAGTCACAGTCCCTACCAAGCACCCCGTAGTTTTTTAAAAAAAAATTAAGAGCTTGCTTGATAATCACTTTTATTTTTAGTTTTTACTATTAATTTTTAGCTTTAAAAACTTTTACTATAAAAACTGTAGAAATTAACTGTTATGTTCAAAAATTACAAATAATTTTTTACTAGTCAAACATATATTTTACATCAGATTTAAATCTTGTTGATAACATTAATAAATTATTAAAATACTTATATTAGCATATAAGTATCAATACAAAAAAAAAATAAAAAATACAAAATAGTTGTAATTCGTTTTTAGAAAAATGGATTAAAAAAGCTGAAAAGTACGTATATAGAAATGTACAAAGTCTTTTGAATGATTCTGAGGAAAGAAGAAAAAGAAAAAGAAAAAAAATTAAATGTATTTATTTTTATTAATTTTGTTTGTAAAAACTCTTCTAAGTTTGCCTTTTAAAACTTTAAAAAGTTTGGTTTTTAAAACTTTAAAATTAAAAAAAAATTCAAAAAGTTTTTTTGGTAAAAAAAAAGACTTTTAAAATTGTGAAATAGGTTTAAAAGTCTTCACAATCTACACCAAATAAGCCCTAAATTTATAGAGTAAACAAAAAGAAGTAGCTAGTTGAGGCTTTAGAGGAAAAAAGAAGTAAAAGCATGATTGGTAAATTTTTTATTTTCAACTTTAAAATAAAATAAAATTTTAAAAGCTTAGTACCAAGCACCCCTCCATGTCTATTAGCTTTGATATAAGATCCAAACTAGTTATTAATAAGTATGGAAATTCAAGCCAAACCAAGCTAAATTAAACCTTTTTGATTTTTGGTTACAGAATTTGGAGATCTCAACCGATCAGCAGCTGTCAGGATCAGTTATCAGTTCAGTACAACTTTGTTGAAACAATCATTTCTTAGTTTTTTAATAATTATGTCAAACTGATTTATACCAAAATATATAAATTTCAAATTTTGGAACTCAATTGAATTAACCAAATAAAATTATTAGATTTCAGCCAAACTTCAACACAAAACCAAAAATTTTGGTAGAATAGTAAAAATGATCATGATACTAAACCAAACCATTATTTTTTCTGTGTTGTGAAATACAATTTCGGGAAGGCGTTCATATATATATATATAAAGTATATGTAAGTTTTGATATATGAATATCACGCAAGGGATAAAACAGTAATTTAGATCGGAAATTCGAATTTTATTAGATCGGTCGAAAATATAACTGAGTTCGTTTATGTGAGTGATAAACGAACGAAGACTTAAAAAACGAAGAAGCTAATGAATGTTTTGAGTTCTCCGTCTCTAAGTCTCTCAGGAATTTCTTGTGTCTTCTGGTGTCGATTCCTCTTTTTTTATATATACCTTCTAAGTCGGTCTTCTCGGGGCGTCTCTTTGATATGGGACCGAGGAGACTTTCATTTTCTCTCGGAGGTTTCCTTTTTCTCTCTATAATTTTCCTTTTTCTTTTCGGAAACTTTCCTGTTTCATCCGAACTCCGGACTCTTCTCGGTTCCTTCGAGCAGTTTCGACCGACTTCGGTTTAACGGGCTTTGTTTGACCCAAGGACTCGCCCGGCCAATTTTCTCGGTATAATTTCTTTGTAAACCGGGCTTAATTCATGCCGATCTCGGTTTGTACCAGAGAAAACCGAAGGTGCGGTTTTCACCTCCAACAGTTAGCCCTCCCCCCCCCCTCAGTTCGGCGAAAGGGGGTTGCTTTTAGTCGAACTCATTCGAGTCATTTCTCAAAATTAGGTTACAAACCGAGCTCGGAAAATTCGGGTCGATCGTTTTCCCGGTCGTTTCATAATTCGAATTTAGCACGTAAATTCCGGGATTTCGCGAAAAATCGAGGAACCACGATTCCCACTGTTTATTTATAAGGATGAACTTACCTTGCATTCATTATCTCCACATCAGCATATATAAGGTACACCGCTCTCCCTTCTCTCTAGTTTTACTTCTCTCTCCAGTTTTTTTATCCCTAGCTCTCTTTAGTTCTCTCTATCTTCTCTGCCGCGCTCTTCAAACTTTCCGATCGATCTTCAAGTTTTTCGTTTAATCTTCAAGTTTTCCGATCCTTATTCAAAATTTTTCGATCAATCTTCAATCTGTTCTTCATTTTCTTCAACCTTTCTTCAAATCTTCTTCCGACCTCAACTTACCGATCTTAAAAATGTCTTCCGATTCTTCAATCAAATCTTCTTCTCATCAAATCCTCCCGGAGGATCGTCATGATCCTTCAGAGCCGAGCTCTTCTTCAACAAGCTCCTCTAATTCGACAAGCAATCCTCCGGCTTTGGCTCGCAAAAACTCCAAATCAGTCGGTGCTAGCAGCAGCCGACCTCAACCGAGAGTAGAAGAGCCTGAACAGCTAGCAGCTGAAACCCGTGAGACCGGAGCTCGGGTTGGGTTAGATGTTGGTGACAGTGATCATGAGATCGAGGGGGTCGTTGAGCCCGAGAGGAGGACTCCTGAAGGAAACAACACCGAGGTCAATGAAGCCGAGGACAATCTCGACGCGGTGAACGCTGCATCGCCACCGATGCCGAAGCGAAAGGTCATTCGCCCTCCTGACATGCCTGCTTCCTCTCTTTCTCCAGCGATAATTCGAGCCGTACTTGAGGCCCACAGACTCACAGAGTGATACGATCATGGATCCAGAGCATGACCCAGATAAAGAAGTCGAGGTTCCGGAAGCTCACTTAGCCGTACCAGAAGGACCCATGACGCGATCCAGGGCCAAGAAGCTGGCAGGGGCGGTTCAAGCTGTGCTTAATGGGAACAAGACCGGACCAGACGACCCAGCATCACTGAAGGTCGTGACCGTGCTTGTGAACGCCGGCTGTAACTAACCTGGTCTGGGTGATGACTTAATACTCTTTTTCCTTACACCCGGGTTTGTCCCAATGGGTTTACCGGGTGGGGTTTTAACGAGGTTAAGTCCATTGCCTAACTCTCGACCTAGGTTCGTTTACGGTCTGATTCATGGGATGGAAGCTTAAGAGTAATTCTCGGCAAAAAAGTTCAAGAGTCGGTCCAGGGCCAGTCGAAGAGTTATTCAACGTTTTCTTTATTTTTAGTCAAAACATTTATATTTTTAGTTATATCCTAAGCATGGCTCTTTGCCTGCTTTCCCTTCTATTTAAACGTGATGTATTCTCATTCTGGAACTCATTCACTTTCAACTTAATAAAACTTTGAGATTTTCTCTTTGTTCTTTTGAGAACTGTTTTCGATTCTTAGGTGGTCAGACACATGAATCTTTTCTTTCGGTTTATTGAGTTATTTTCCATCGGACTCAACGCAGCCTTCGATCAATCTAGCTTAAGTAATTCGTTCAAGTAGTTTTAGGGGCACAAGGATTTTCGGGAACTTGTTCTTACGCCTTGTCATCCTAGATCCGCAGATTCTTAACTCGGTGCAGCCATCCCCTTGTTTGTGACGATCACCGTGAGTCTGGGCCTAGAGATTTTCAGGAGTTCACACTCTCACGCCTTAGCATCTACTCCGTGCATCCGATCTAGCCAAGGATTTATCAACCTCCATTGCCCAAGTGAGTCCGGTCTTAGGAGATTCGTATCAAGTGGTATCAGAGCCACACACTTGTCAAAGGCGGTATTATCTATCTTAGTCTTTTTCTTAAATTCCTTCTTCTCTTTCTTTCTTCTGTAATTTCCAGATCTATTTTTTTTTTTTAAAAAGAGAAGAAAACGAAAAGAATAAAAAAAAAGAGGGTGAAAAGTCAAAAAAAAAAGAAAGAAAGATCTGTTGAAACAAACTCTTTTCTACCTATCTTTTCTTGGGATCGATTGGTTTTGAACTTGTTCTTGAGTGCTACATTTAGTTTCGATATAAGTTCCGATTAGAACCGAGAGAAATCTCTTGTGTGATAGTGAGATTATTGCGAGTGTGAGTGAATTCAAGAGAAAAACACCCAATAGAGGAGATTTTGATACTAACGTGTTTGTTTATTTTTTTTTTGCGAGGTACCAACTTTTATGTCATCAGGCCCTTATTCAGATTCAGGCAGAGAGTGGGACTACTACACTTTTCGTGACGGAAACCACATTCGTTGGATCAATCCATGGATGCTAAGCTTACCCAAATCACTAAGCTGATGGAGTGCATGAATCAACGAATGGATCGGTTGGAATGGCAGCCCCGACAATCTGATGGAATACAAAACAGTCACCAGGATCGAGAGGAACCAGAATATATTGAGGAGGGATCGAAATCAGGGAGAGGTCTTAGACAATCCCTTCTATGATGATGATCACAAGTCAGGAGCAAGCCGGCCCAGGAAACGGTATGACCGAGGTGCTCACCAAGGTCGTGGAGGTCAGTTCCGCATGCATGAACCACGCAGACAAAACCGCAACCGGCAAAACTCAGAAGTTGATGACCAAGATCCACCATACCGACGGGACGAGCAGAACGACCCAGGCTGTGACCAAAGCCGACCTGATAACGACCTCGCCGGAATGAAACTCCGAATTCCACCGTTCTACGGGAAGAACGATCTGGATGCTTTCCTGGAGTGGTAGAAGAAGATCGAGCTGGTATTCGGGTGTCAAAATTTCTCCGAGCAAAAGAAGATGAATTTGGCCGCGACTGAGTTCCACGGATACGCGGTTGACTGGTGGGACCAGGTGATGACTAACCGAAAAAGAAATGGGTTCCGACCTATACCTGGGATGAGATGGCAGCCCTGATGAGACACAGGTTTGTTCCAGCCCACTATAACCGGGAGCTGCACACTAGACTCCGATGATTGACTCAGGGAACAAAAACCGTGGAAGATTATTTCCAAGAAATGGAACAGCTTATGCTAAAGGGCGATTTGGATGAGACAACGGACGCGACCATGGCCCGATTTCTAAGTGGTCTGAACAGGGATCTACAAGACCGAATAGAGTTACAGGAGTACGCGAGCTTACCCGAGATGTTGCACAAGGCCATATTGGTGGAACAACAGTTCAAGAGGAAAAGAACCTCTCGACCCACCTATGGAACCAGCTCTCGGCCGAACTACTGAGAAGACAAAGCCACTTATCCAGCCCGGTCCGATACACGGCCTAAACCAGAAACCAAGCCAAGTTCCTCCACAGCTGACTACCGAGGAAAAGCCGAGGCTACACCGGCCAGGACGCGAGACATCGAGTGCTTTAAATGCCAAGGTAAAGGGCATTACGCGAATAAGTGTCCTAATCAGCATGCCATGTTGATTCTTGATTCAGGTGAGATTGTGTCCGAGGAAGAAGAAGACACTGGTCCTAAATATAATGATGAAGACGATGAGGAATATGCAGCCGAGGGAGAGCTGTTAGTTGCAAGGCGAGTTTAAATAGCCCAGGAACCGGTAAAAGTGGAAGACCAACGGGAGAACCTGTTCCACACACCGTGGCATGTGCTGGGAAAGGTTTGCAGCCTTATCATCGATGATGGAAGTTGTACGAATGTCGCTAGTACCACTATGGTGGAGAAGCTCGGTCTGGAGACACACTAGCACCCACAGCCCTAAAGCCTCCGTTGGTTAAACAACCAAAGACAGTTGAAGGTGACCAAACAGGTGACGATACCCTTGTCCATTGGCCGATATGAAGATCAGGTAGTTTGCAATGTATTGCCTATGGAAGCGGGTCATATCCTCTTAGATCGTCCATGGCAGTTTGATAAAAAGGCCATTCATGACGGATTCACCAACAAGCACACGTTTGAACACCATGGCCGAAAGATCACCCTGGCGCCTTTGTCACCACGAGATGTATACCTGGATCAGTAAAACTTGAGCAAACCAGCAAAGGAAAGAGTATTGTGAGTGAGCCCTCAAACACCACAACCAAAAATGAGAGTCTGAGAGAACCCCCAGAAAAGGCCTTTGAGAGAACACTCGTGAGTAAAGAGACCTTTTTCATAAGATCTTGTGAGCTTAAGCACGCGGTGCACACCAAACAATCTCTCGTCCTACTCATGTTTAAATCTGCTTTGGCTAGCCTAACTGACCCACAACCGGATTTTTCGAGCAGTGTCTTACCCCTCTTGCAGGAATTTAAGGATGTTTTTCCGGATGAGAGCCCCAGCGGTTTGCCACCTATACGCGGGATTGAACACCAGATAGACTTCATTCCAGGTGCTTCTCTGCCTAACCGACCCGCATACCGAACTAACCCTGTCGAAACCATGGAGCTACAAAGACAGGTCGGAGAGCTCATGGAGAAAGGACACATTCGGGAGAGCATGAATCCCTGTGCGGTCCCGGTTCTGCTTGTGCCAAAGAAGTACGGATGATGACGCATGTGCGTTGACTGTCGGGCCATAAACAACATAACGGTAAAGTATCGACATCCCATTCCCCATTTAGATGATATGCTTGATGGACTTCACGGGTCTTGCATGTTTTCTAAGATAGATCTAAAAAGTGGATATCATCAAATACGGATGAAGGAGGGAGACGAGTGAAAGACAGCCTTTAAAACCAAGCACGGTTTATACGAATGGCTTTTCATGCCTTTCGGTTTGACTAACTCGCCCAGCACCTTTATGCGCCTCATGAACCATGTCTTGCGATTTTTTATAGGTGTCTTTGTTGTCGTGTACTTTGATGACATCTTGGTTTACAGCAAGACCTTGGTCGAACACTTAGAATACTTGCGAATGGTGCTAGAAGTACTTAGGAAGGAACGGCTTTTTGGTAACCTGAAAAAGTATACCTTCTGTGCAGATAGTGTCATTTTTCTAGGTTTTGTTGTAGGAGCTAATGGAATCCAGGTGGATGAGGAAAAGATCAAGGCGATTCAGGAGTGGCCTAGTATACCTTATGTGCAGATAGTGTCGTTGGTGAGGTTAGGAGCTTCCACGGCTTGGCCGGATTTTATCGACGGTTTGTCAAGGACTTCAGCACACTCGCCGCCCCACTCACCGAGGTCATAAAGAAGAATGTTGGCTTTAAATGGGACGCGGCCAGGATGAAGCTTTCCAGCTCCTAAAAGACAGGCCTACTCACGCCCTTTTACTCACTTTACCTGATTTTACTAAAACTTTTGAAATCCAGTGTGATGCTTGAGGTATAGGTATCGGTGCGGTCCTGACTCAGGAAAAGCGGCCCATAGCTTATTTCAGTGAAAAGCTGGGTGGAGCCACATTGAACTACTCCATGTACGACAAGGAACTCTATCCCCTTGTTCGCGCTCTATAGACTTGGCAACATTATCTCTGGCCAAAGGAGTTTGTGATCCACACAGATCACCATTCGCTAAAACATCTTAAGGGGCAACAGAAACTGAACAAGCGACACGCAAAATGGACTGATCTCCACTTTGGATGCCAAGATACTCGGTTTTGAGATGATAAAAGAATCTTATGCTTCTGACCCAGACTTCCAGGAAGTTTATCAAACTTGTTCTAAATCTGCTAATGGCAAATACTTTAGAAATGATGACTTTCTATTTTATGAAAACCGATTGTGCATACCTAATGTTTCACTTCGTGACCTTTTGGTTAGGGAAGCACACGGTGGCGGCTTAATGGGACACTTTGGCGTTACCAAGACTCTTAGTGTGTTCCAAGACCATTTCTTCTGGCCACATATAAAAAGGGACTTGGAACGGATCTGTAGCCGGTGTATTACTTGTAAGTTTGCTAACCAAAAGCCAGCCACCAGGTATGTACACGCCATTACCCATCCCTAGTTCACCTTGGTCCGATATTTCTATGGACTTTGTCTTAGGTCTACCGAGAACTGGGAAAGGACGAGACTCAGTCTTTGTGGTTGTAGATCGATTTTCGAAAATGGCCCACTTTATCCCTTGTCATAAAAAAGATAATGCATCTAATGTAGCCGATTTGTTCTTTAGGTAAATTGTTAGGTTGCATGGTGTACCTAGAACCATAGTCTCTGATAGGGATACCAAGTTCCACCACCTGTCACCCTCAAACCGATGGACAAACCGAACAGTTAGCCCCCCCCCCCCTCAGTTCGGCAAATGGGGGTTGCTTTTAGTCGAACTCATTCAAGTCGTTTTTCAAAATTAGGTTACAAATCGAGCTCAGAAAATTTGGTCCATCGTTTTCCTGGTCGTTTCATAATTCGAATTAAGCGCGTGAATTCCAGAATTTCACGGAAATCAAGAAACCACGATTCTCACTGTTTATTTGTAAGGATGAACTTACCTTGCATTCATTATCCCAGCATCAGCATATATAAGGTACGCCGCTCTTCCTTCTCTCTTACTTCTCTCTCCAGTTTTTTCATCCCTAGCTCTCTTTAGTTCTCTCTATCTTCTCCGCGCTCTTCAAACTTTCCGATCGATCTTCAAGTTTTCCGATCAATCTTCAAGTTTTCCGATCCTTATTCACACTTTCCGATCGATCTTCAAATTTTCCGATCAATCTTCAAGTTTTCCGATCCTTATTCAAACTTTTTCGATCAATCTTCAATCTGTTCGTCATTTTCTTCAACCTTTCTTCAAATCTTCTTCCGACCTCAACTAACCGATCTTAAAAATGTCTTCCGATTCTTCAATCAAATCTTCTTCTCATCAAATCCTCCCGGAGGATCGTCATGATCCTTCAGAGCCGAGCTCTTCTTCAACAAGCTCCTCTAATTCGACAAGCAATCCTCCGGCTTTTGCTCGCAAAAAACTCCAAGTCGGTCCAGGGCCAGCCGAAGAGTTATTCAACATTTTCTTTTTTTAGTCAAAACATTTATGTTTTTAGTTATTTCCTAAGCATGGATCTTCGCCTGCTTTCCCTTCTATTTAAACGCGATGTATTCTCATTCTGGAACTCATTCACTTTCAACTTAATAAAATTTTGAGATTTTCTCTTTGTTCTTTTGAGAACTGTTTTCGATTCTTAGGTGGTCAGCCTCATGAATCTTTTCTTTCGGTTTATTGAGTTATTTTTCATCGGACTCAACGCAGCCTTCGATCAATCTAGCTTAAGTAATTCGTTCAAGTAGTTTTAGGGGCACAAGGATTTTCAGGAACTTGTTCTCACGCCTTGTCATCCTAGATCCACGGATTCTTAACTCGGTGCAGCCATCCCCTTGTTTGTGACGATCACCGTGAGTCTGGGCCCAGAGATTTTCTGGAGTTCACACTCTCACGCCTTAGCATCTACTCCGTGCATCTGATCTAGCCAAGGATTTATCAACCTCCATTGCCCAAGTGTGTCCGGTCTTAGGAGATTTGTATCACAGAGGGGGCTGTCTTCATTACTCCCGACACTGGAGATCGCCCATGGGACGTTCCCGAGGACTTCCTCTGCATCTACTTGACCTACTTCACGCAATGTGGGCTCACCTTTCCGATTCCTTCCTGTCTTCTCGGTGACTGCAACTTGCGATGTGTAGCTCTCACTTAGATGATGCCAGCGTCAATGACAAACTACACAGGCTTTCGGACTTTGTGCGCCCATCTCAATGAGGATCCAACTAGCCGACTTTTTGAAGACCTTTTTTCGGTTAATCTTCATGCGTCTTCGCGGCAATTGCTAAACCGCAGAAGGAGCTCACAGTGACTGGGAATCCCAATAAATACAATTACTGGGACTCCCAATATTTCTTTCTCAAAATTAACGAGCTCACAGTTAGTCACGCTGACATCCCTAATCAGTCGGAGTGGAAGATTCCGATCGGTAGATTTAGACGATCTCATTTTACTTTTGATTTCTGCTTGCATATTTTTCTAACTCTTTTTTGGCCTATCTTCGCAGGTCGTCACCTTCCAAGTCTTTTACTTCAACGCCGAGCTAAGAAATCATGTAAAACTACTTAATTATTTTTCTTCTTCTACTTGAATTTTTCCGAACTCCTCCTTACGTATTTTATCCCGCTTTTCAGCTTCTGCCAGGGAACCGAAGCCTCTGAAGCCAAAGAGCCGAGCTAGAAAGCCTCGTCCTCCTCCTAGACGGAAAACACCAAAGCCACGAGCCAAACGAACTCAGACTTCCAACATGCTTTCACTCACCGAGATTCCTAACCTGTTCGTTGAGGAAGAGCCGAACAATGCGGTTCCAGACCCCGTCCCCACTACCGAAGGGGTCGCAGAGCAAAACGATGAAGTGCCACTGGCCGCGAACTCACCTGACCAAGCCGGTCAGAAGAAATTGAAGAAGAAGAAGTCCTCAAAGAAAATCAAGAGGATTGAAGGTTCTTCTCGGGCCCAAGATGCTGCCGCAAAACTCAATCCTCTGATTCCCACGACATCGGACCTTGCGATTCCTCGGGATCAGCCTGAAGCCTCGAGCTCCCAGAAGAGGCAAGAAAGAGATCGTGCTGAGCACTCTCCTGAGCCAGAACCGGCTAAAAGGGCCAAGGTCTGATTTAACTATGACGAAGAGGTTCCTTTTGAGGACAATATCGATGCCTGCGCCGATCTGTACCACAAGATCTCGAGCGAGGTCCCAAGTCTTCCGAAGATCTCCGAACTCCGATTCCCCCATTTGTATAAAGGAATCGCGAATACAACTGCCGTGGTAATTTTCTGGCTTATCCCTTTCTTCTCTTTTTTTTTTATTTCTTTCCGAAGTTTCAGTTCTGACTTTGTTTTTACTTGCAGCTCGCTAGTCAGACCAATACTTTGGTCGCGGGATATGAAGTTGCTCTATACGACAAGCATATGAGAGTGGCAGAGCTGGAGGATCGGATCTCCTAGGTCGACGACCGTCTTGCTACCGAGCTTCATGAAGAGCTCCGTAATGCTATTGATCTGCTGAAGCAAGAGAGCTCGGAACTTAAAGCCGTCAAGGCTGAACTGACGGAAGCCCAAGCTCTTATTTCTCGGGAGTTCAAACGAGACAAGGAGCGGCTGCAAGGTTTGGTTGCTCTCTGGAGAGATCGGTTATAGAAAGTCATCCGAAGTTTGGACGACGCTGATCGTGCTCACAAGGCTTATCTGGTAGTGAATCAGCTTACCGGCGTTCTCGGCTTCATCAAGAAGTTGAAGAACAAAGGTCTATACAAGGTCTCTTCCGAGATGGTGGCGGAGCTCGAGGCTAAGCATGCAGCAGCGCTGAAAGAATTTTGTTCGGTCGACGCGCACGTCCTTACTGAAGAGAACAAGCGGATGTCGCCGTTCCCTGAGGCTGACGAGGAAGCTCCTGCCGATATTCCAATCGGAGGAGAACAAGATCAGGCAGGAGTCGAGCAGTTCGGCTTGAACGATGACATGATCAATGCGGTTCAAACCGCTGCTTCTAAGACTGTTTATTCTCCTTGTCTCTCTTTCTCTTTGAATCGAACTCAATTGCCCTTTTATGGGTCTTTATATTTTGTATGCTTTTTCAATCTCTGTGGGTTTTGATTTTTGAACTCGTTTGCCCTTGGTGGGTTTTCATTATCTATCTGGCTTTATTATTCTGCGTAGAGTATATTCTTATTATTTTCTTGTCATAAGCCAAATTTGCTAAGTAACAGATCGGTTTTTAATGAATTTAGTTCGAACTTAATTTAATTTTCTGTAGCGAGTTGCGTTAACTCGGCTTATATGTGCAAGTGTTGAGAAATTGGCTTATGGTGCGAATCTGAGGAGTTTGGCTTTGGGTGCAAGCATTGAGCTCGGCCTGGGGAACCCAAATGAGTCGTATCGCATTGGAAGAGTGAGTTGGTCGAACTCTTGTAAATGCATGACACGAGCTCAAGGTTTTCTAAGTCAAACCTAAGTATGCGAGATAGGCTCGGCTTATTGTTCTTGGTGACTTAGATTTTTTAGTGCGGGACTGGCCCCGGCTTTATAATGTGGAGTTTACCACGGCACCGTGTGGGTGTTAGCGAGACGGATCTCGACTTTTTAAGTTTGCACTCATGCGGAATGCTATCGAACAACTGGTCAGGAAGTCGATGTAGGTAAAGTAGGAGTTCGGTATTTCGTGAGTACCGAACTAAAACTTAGACGTTTTTATTTAATAAAATTTTATTGTTGTTATACCTGGACTCGGTGACGAGCTGCCTACGTACCCTTTTGAAAGGGATCAAGCCATTTGTAGTTCTAAGTACAAAAGGTGTCCTCTCTGAACTAAGTAGTTCGAAGGGTTTTTTTTTTGTAGATCGGAATAACGACCTAGTAGTAATATGGTTTAAGATGCATTGAATCCCAGGATCTTGGGATCGGGATTCCGTCGAGCTTCATTAGTTGATAAATGCCAGGTTTAACGACTTTCATGACTTGATATGGTCCTTCCCAGTTCGCACCTAGTTTTCCTGCGTTATTTTCTTTGGTATTCTGGAACTTTGCGAAGTACGAGATCACCATCTTCGAAGTGACGGCCTTTAACCTTTTTGTTGTAGTAACAAGCTGCCAGTTATTGGTAGTTTTGTATCTTGAGTAACGCTCGTTCGCGGTGTTCTTCGACTAAGTCGATTGTGTCGAGCATCATGTATTTGTTAACGTCGGGCTGCTGAGTGAGCATAGTTCGGCGAATACTAGAAACGTTGAGTTTGGCAGGACACATAGCTTCCGTACCATACACGAGAAAGAAAGGTGATTGACCGGTAAAACGTCACGGAATAGTTCGGTGAGACCATAAGACGCCGTCGAGTTCGTCCGCCCATGTCCCCTTTGCCGTATCGAGACACTTTTTCAGGCCATCGATAATGTTTTGTATGTGGCTTCGGCTTGCCCGTTTCCTTGCGGGTACCTCGGAGTGGAAAAACTTAGGCGGATTTTCCACTTGGCGCAGAAATTGGTAAAAGTTATGGAAGTGAACTGAGTGCCATTGTCCGTGACGATCTCAGGATACGCCTCGGCTTTAACCCATTTAATGAAATAATCGGTAACGACATGAAAGTACTGTTTCTAGCTTGTAGATCGTCGAAACGGGCCGATGATATCCATTGCCCAGCGCATAAAGGGATATGGTGCGGTGGAGGTCATTAGGAGTTCGGTAGGAAGGTTTATCATCGGCCCGTGACATTGGCACTTCTCACATCGTGCGGCGTATTTCTCGCAATTCGAGAGCATAGTGGACCAAGAATAGCCGGCTTTTTTGATCTTGAATGCCAAAGAGCGAGCTCCAGAGTGATTTCCTCCTTCTCCTTCATGCACTTTCTGCATAAATTTCATGATGTCGTTGCCGTGAACACAAGTCAAAAGTGTGCCGGATGCGTCCCATCGAAGGAGAGTGCCTTTAATGACCACATATCAAGCTGCTCGAGCCTTAAGCCGCCGAGCTGCCCATTTGTCTGTAAGGACCGTTCCATTGCCAATATATCCAACGATTTCCAAAGTCCAGACCTCTGGCTCGTCATCGCCCTCAGCTTCGATGTCGAGTGGGACGTGTTGTCCTTCAGACTCATTGTCTGGATTGGACTCGTTGTTGCTTTGTTCATTCATATCAACGTCGAGATCGGTGACAACTTCCTTAGTTTTTTTTTTTCTGGTGAGGCGTGGTGCAAGGTTGGGATGGGCTTCATAGTCGCGGCGTCTCGTAATAATATTGCATACGGAGCAAGTTCGATACTAGGTCGCTCGATTGCCTCAACTGGAATTGTTCGCCGGAGGTCGGGATCAGAGTTAGTTGCGAGAGCAGCCAGAGCATCAGCAGAGGCGTTCTCGTCCCGCGGTATCTTTGTGAGTTCGAAGGTCGAGAATTCTGAAGCAAGGTCTTTGAGGATTTTTAGGTATGCATCCATTTGAGAGTCGCAGTAGGCATGGATATGTTCGATGCCGATTATTTTGGCGAGGCGTAACCCGACAATAACTGCTTCGTACTTGGCCTCGTTGTTTGATGCGGGGAAGCCGAGATGAAATGATTGTTCGAGGATTTCGCCATTGGGGGATTTGAGGCGAATGCCGATGCCAGATCCCTTATGGGGAGAAGAGCCGTCGGTGTGGAGTATCCATGGTTGTATAGCCGGATTCGCTTCCACGAGCTCTGGTGGCAGTTCGATTAAAAAGTCTGCTAAGACTTGGGATTTTATCGCGGTTCTGCCTTGGTATTCGATGTCATATTCGTTTAGTTTGATGGCCCATTTGGCGAGTTAGCCCGACTGGTTTGGGCCGTGGAGGAAGGTGCGAAGTGGATGGTCGGTCAACACGACGATGGCGTGTGACTGGAAGTAAGGGCGTAGCTTTCGTGCTGAGATAACCACGGTGAAGGCGAATTTCTCCAAGGTGGGATATCGATATTCTGAGCCGTGAAGGGACTTGCTGATGTAGAAGATTGGCTTCTGCTCGCCTCTGTCTTCTCGAACGAGTACGCTGCTGACGGCATATTCTGAGATCGCAATATAAAGGTAAAGCGTCTCGCCGGTCTCGGGCTTGGATAGGACTGGGGGAGTTGACAGGTACTTTTTGATTTTGGTAAAAGCTTCCTCGCACTTTTGGTTCCACTCTAAGTGCTTATTTCCACGGATGAGGGTGTAGAACAGTAAGCACTTGTCCGTTGATCGGGATATAAATCGATTGAGTACCGCAATACGTCCAGTTAGCCGTTGAACTTCACGTTTGGTTGTTGGAGACGGGAGTTCGAGTATAGATGCGATCTGCTTTGGATTAGCTTCGATGCCTCGTTGAGTGACGATGTACCCAAGGAATTCGCCCGATGTTACGCCGAAGGTGCACTTGGTGGGGTTAAACTTCCTTCCATCGCGAATATCGAAACAGGTACGGAGGTGGCCGACGTTATCAGTGGCGACAAGTGACTTGACGAGCATATCGTTGATATAGACTTCCATGGTCCGGCCGAGTTGGCTTGCGAACATTCGGTTGACTAGACGTTGGTACGTTGCGCCTGCGTTCTTCAAGCCGAAGGGCATAACTTTATAGCAGTATATGTCGTGATCTGTGATAAATGACGTTTTCTCCTGGTCTTGGGGGTGCATGAGGATCTGGTTGTATCCAAAGAATGCATCCATGAAGGAGAGGAGTTCGTTCCCAGCGGTTGCTTCGACAAGGCGATCGATCCAAAGGGAAACTGTCTTTGGGGCACGCTTTATTGAGGTCGGTGAAGTCGACATAAATTCTTTATTTGCCGTTCTTCTTTTTAATGACCATGGGGTTTTCCAACTCAGTCGGGGTATTTGACCTTTGTGATTGAGCCTGCCTTTAGTAATCGTTAACCTCATCAACGGCTTGTGCCTTTTCTGGTCCAAGTTTTCGGCACTTCTGTTTGATCGGTTTGTAAGTCGGGTCGATGTTGAGCTCGTGACAGGCGATCTGTGGATCGATCGGTCCTCAATTGACCATGCGAAAGTGGATGAGTGTTGCTTCAGGAAATGAACGAGGGTGTCAGGGATCTTTGGGTCGAGCTCGGCGCCGATACTGATCTGGCGTTTTGGTCGCAGCTCATCGATGCAGACTTGGGTGATGGTTTCCTGCTTAGGCTTCGTTTTTTGGACAATGAGGTCGGCGGTCGGGCCCTGCGAGCTGATGACGCAAGCTTGATTGGCTGAGCGAAGCTTGCACTTATTGATGTAGCACGATCGGGCGATGGCTTGGTTGCCTCGGAGGGTGTAAATGCCGTATGGAGTTGGGAATTTGAGGCACTGGTGGTATGTGGAGGCAACTGCTTTCATTGCGTGGAGCCAAGGTGTATCGAGGATGGCGTTGTAGATTGCCAATTTGTTGAGGATGAGGAACTGGATGATCTTCGCAACTCTGGCAAGATAGGTCGGGATTTTCACCGTGCCAACTATCATACAACGTTCGCCATCAAATCCTATGAGAGGCTCAAGGTTCGATTTTGTCAGATGGGATGTCGAGCTGGTCGAGCGCGTCTTTGAAAATTATGTTGACCGAGCTGTCGGTATCGATGAGGATACGGCTAACTTCGACGTCGTCAAGAAGGAGTTCGACAACGAGAGCATCGTTGTGCGGCTTATGCAATCCGATTGTGTCGGCTTCAGTGAATATCAAAGGGGTTCCCTTTGGAGGATCGTGCAAGAGTTTAAGTGCGGTTGAGGCCTGTCTACTGTACTCGGTGATGGCCCGGACTAAATAGGTGCAGGCTTCGATATCTTCCATGATCATGTTGACGCGTTTCCTAGCTTTGGGGGTATGGTTCTCTGGTGCTTGCTCATCGCGATTACGTTTCGGTTGCTCAGGCTGGGCGGGTGGATTCAGCAGAGGCGGTGGCGAAGCCGGTAGATCCTTTGCAACAGTATTCTCGGGTTGTGTATTGTTAGGCCGGGGTGACCTGAATCTCTGGGCGGTTAAACGGTGGAAGTCATCAAGTGAAATTTGCCCTTTCCGGTACTATGCAAGCAAGTATTCCCGCAGGTGTCTGCAGTCTTCGGTGCTATGTCCTTTGCAATTGTGGAATTCGGAGAACAGCGATTCGTCTTGGTCTTCGTCACTACGGATCCACTTGGTTTTCTACTGCTTGGTTGGTTGTTGGATGGCGTTGGCGTATAATTTTTTGCGATTCTCGTACCCTCTTCCGTAATCTGATTGTAGTTCATAAGTGTCGGTCTTTGGTCGTTTGGGTTGCTTTGCCGCGTAGCTCTGTTTGTGGGCTGCTTCCTCCTCTTCTTCCGCAATATAAGTGTTAGCTCGGTGTAGTGCGTCCTCCAAGGTCTGCGGGGGATTTTGTTTGATTGCGCTTCGGAAGCTTCTTTTTTATCCGAGCTCCCTTCTGTAGACATAAGAGAGCGGCTTTGTTGATGATCGTGCAGTGGGCGACTATCGTTTCGAAGTGGTGCATAAAGTTGCGAAGGCTCTCATTTGCGTCTTGAGCTATCTGCCATAGCTCAGAGTTCTTGGTGTTCTGTTCGATGAACATGGAGAAGTGTTTGACGAATGCCGTTGTAAGTTCCTTGTAATTGTTTATTGAGTTTGCCTCGAGTCGCGAGAACCAGTCGAGGGCTATTCCTCCCAAACTTTCGACAAACAGCTGGTACTGGACTGCGTCCTTCTCCTTGGCTGACCTGAACAGGTACCGGTTCATGCAGATTCTGAACGAGATCAAAAAGTATCAGGGGTCGGTGTTGCCTTTGTAGGTCTTGATTTTGAGCTTCACCAGGTGCCTGACGGGCGTTCCGGCTATGCGCGGTGTGAAGGGTGTCTTCTGCATATCCTGAATGACCCGATCGTTCTCTGGTGCAGCACTCGTTGCCTGGTGAATCTTTGAAGTGATCTGGCGGAGTTGTGCCTTCATTGCTTCGAACTCGGCGTCACGACTCAGGTCTGGTGGTGTTGGATCATTCTCTGTGTTGAGGTCGTCGATGATGTTCCGAGTCCGCAGCAGAGTTCGGGTTTGGCTGAGCTCTGCAATCTGAGCCGCCATCTGGCTGAACCATTCTTTGCTCCTTTTGTTGATAGCTTCGAACTGTGCATTGAACACTTGGAATAGCAATTCTGTTCCAAGGGCTCCTGGGGGAGTTTTCCCAATTCCGGTTCCGACAGTTTCGCCGGGGGTTCCTTCCGTTTCCTCCACGGGAGCTCGGTTGTCGCCGTTCCCCTGGTTGAGAGGGTTTTCTTCATGCTGGGTGTTGACAGGGTCGGTCATCGTTGGATCGATCTTTTCCGTAATCCGATCTAAAACTGAATTTTCTGTTAAGCCCCTACCTGCCGCGCCAATTGTTGATATATGAATATCACACAAGGGACAAAACAGTAATTTAGATCAGAAATTTGTATTTTATTAGATCGGTCAAAAATACAACTGAGTTCGTTTATGTGAGTGATAAACGAACTAAGACTTAAGAAACGAAGAAGCTAATGAATGTCTTGAGTTCTCCGTCTCTAAGTCTCTCGGGAATTTCTTGTGTCTTTTGGTGTCGATTCCTCTTCCTTTATATATACCTTCTAAGTCGGTCTTCTCAGAGCGTCTCTTCGATATGGGACCGAGGAGACCTTCCTTTTCTCTCTGAAGTTTCCTTTTTCTCTCTATAGTTTCCTTTTTCTTTTCGGAAACTTTCCTATTTCATCCGAACTCTGGATTCTTTTCGGTTCCTTCGAGAAGTTTCGACCGACTCTGGTTTATTGGGCTTTGTTCGGCCCAAGGACTCGCCCGGCCCAATTTTCTCGGTACAATTTCTTTGTAAACTGGGCTTAATTCGTGCCGATCTTGATTTATACCGGAGAAAACCGAGGGTGCGGTTTTCACTTCCAACAGTAAGTACTAAAGAGGAGGGACTTAGAGAGGGAGTTGGAGAATAAAGAACAATATCAAAGATCTCTTCTTATTTCTCTCACTAGATTGTATTATTTACAAAGCTAGACTCACCTATATATAGTAGAGAAGCTTGGAGACAAAGTTTTAGAAACTTGGGGACAAAGTGATCCAAGGGGAATGAATGTCCAAGGGGGATGAATACTTAGTAGCTAAGAATCTTGGGGAAAAAGCCATTCCAAATGTATAATCAATATATTTATAACACTCCCCCTTGATTATCCATTTATATTGATGCGGTGCGTACTGCTGATGGGCTACGGGCGCAGGGTTGTTTTTCATACAAGCCCATTGGTCCATAAAGAAAGTTTTAAAATTATAAAACCCTAAAATCTGAAAGTGCACAGATGTACATTGTAGACTTAGGGTGTCGATCCATAGGGAGGATGTCTAATCTGCAAGAAACAACAAACTTGGAAGTAAGCAAAGTCATAAACCAATAAAAGTTTTGGGGTTTTTGGTTAAGAATCCTAAACTAAACCTAATTTTATATTCACAAGAAATAAGATGCAATGCATGATGAATTGTTAAAAGAATATCTCAAGCATATCGACTCAACTATAAACTCTTAAACTCATATGTGGCGACTTAGACTTCTCCAGTTTACTCTAATCGATGTATGATGGCATCTCAAATTAGCTTCTAGGCGATTTATCTTCATCTGTTTTTGGGATCTGCATGGAACTAGAATAGACATATGTATGATTAACCAACTCTCATAATCTTAATCAACTAATCACTCAGATCTGACAATTAACTCTCGCTCTCATGTCAAAAATAAGATCATGCATTAGACACTGAATTCATCTGCTCACATCTTCTCTATAGGTAGCTCTTGACTCCTATAGCGACTATGTTCTTCTGAAGCTAGGTATGGATGATCTGATACAACACTCTCGTGGCTCTGATCGATCCTGGGCTCAGAGAATAGGTTATGAATCTACTTTCATGCAATATGAAAAAATTAGAAGAGATGAGATCCAGAATATGGTTTAGAACTATAGAAATCCTAGTCGATATGTATGCCTTTTGAAATCTTAAAAACAACTTGACTCTCTGGAACTAATCTACATGATGCAATGAATGATAAAAGACATAGAAGAATGCAAAAGAATGAAACAGAAAACTTAATAAGATAAAAAGGAGAAAGAACAATGGATTTGGGGAAGAATCCCCATCTCCATCGCCTAACCCTAGAAAAACAAAGTTGGTGGCTCAAAATCTCATTACAGGAGCACACACCCGTTTATGGCTGCTAAACAATGTATTTATAGGTCCTAAAGTCTTTCAGGTCTCATTTAGGGTTTTTCTGAAGAGGAATGGCGAAGTGGGCTTTGATGTTGGGCCTTGTGGCTCGTCCTAAGGTCCACCGGGGGTGAGAGTCTTCTAGGGCAGGTAAAACTTGTGTTTTCCGCGGGTGAGAGTCTTCAGGGACTGGTGAACTGGGTCAACTTGTTCTCCATGTATCTTTTGCTTGCACCGTAGGATCTTTGTGATGTAAAGTGCTATGGAAAGCTGGTTGTCGCCTCTTGATTATATCCAAATTTGAGCTGGATCAGACGGTGAGAAAGTCTTCATTTGAGGCTGAACTTCTGACGGTTTGACTCTGAGCTAGAAAAGTGGATTTCTTCCATTTTGCCATCATTTTCCCTAAGTTTCCTGAAAAGAGCCTTGAAACTACAAATACATGGAAATCATAATAAAAGTTCCTAAAACTGATTAAAACCTTTGAAAAAGCATTTGAAATCAATGGTGAAAATGGGTCAAAATCAGGTGTTATCAACTCCCTCAGACTTAAGACTTTGTTTGTCCTCAAACAAAACAAGATCTAATCTGGAAAAATATCATTCAATAGACATGAGAGGGAACTCAAAAATATCAGCAATCATACTCTCTAGACCTTAATTATGGACAATGCATCAATCAGATCAAGTCTAGAAAATTCTCACCGAAATACAAACATAACTAGTCCGTTAATCCGTCATGCAAAAATCCACACACTTAGAACTAACTTCCAGTCAACTAGCTCTTAACATTCATTAAGGTTTCAGTGATTCTCATCAAAAGGATATTAAACAAGGCATTCTAGGTTAGGTATCAAAAGGCTTTTTAATGGTAAGGCTTGATGTGTTTAGGGTTACCTTTTTCTGGAGAGACAAGACATTATGCAAAACAGCAAGAGAGGATGGAACTGTAAATGCCTCCACAGTTTCAGTCACATTCTCTTTGCTTTAAGATTTCTGATTTCCTTTCTTCAGGTTCTCCTTATAATTCTCCCAGACTTGGATTTTTGTCCATTTGTGAATCCATAACTCCTTAAGTTAATACCTAATGCCTTGGCTCAAATGATTTCGGCTTCTAAGACTCTTTAGGCTCTTAGTTTCCTTTTCTTTCTTTCTTTTTCTCTTTTTACGATTTTTCTTTTGAAAGGGGAAACTGTCTTTTGACTTGGAGTCTTAAAGAGCACGAAATTTACCTTTAAGAATGAGCTTTTCTGAGGCATCATAAGATTTCTGGCACACTCCCTTCTGGTCTCTTTCAGTCCTCTTGAGTGACTAAAAACTGTGTTGTTGCTCCCTCTCCGGCGTTTTTACACATATCTGTCAATATAAACTTAAGAGAGAATGCATGAGGTTTGAACATAAAGGTTTAGGTGAAGGGTGAGGTACCAGCTAAAGATGAACTGGCCATCTAGGACAACAAAGACTGGTAACAATAAGGTAAAGATGTCCTAGATGTATATCATGATGCCTTCTTAAAACCATTGATGTGAAAATTAGATTTCAAGATTAAGTCCAAGTAAAGTGAGCTAGTATATCCTGTCAGAAAATATCTCCATGAATAGAAGTCCTCTGGTGGGATTCCGTAATGTAAGTACTCTAGTTACCGCCTAGTCTAGTACTAAACCTTGAAAGAGCATTTTATGAATAATTGGTGTAGAAGCAAACAGGTTGGTTATCATCATCGGTTTTTTCAATATTCCCTCAGATTGTATTTGAAATTTGAAAATACTTTTTGAAACTCAAAAGACTTTTGAAAAGTTTTAAGAAAAATCAAAACATTTTAAAGAAAAATCTAGAATGCAAAGGCTCATGCAAGAAAAGGTGGTTAGAAAGGGATGAAATCCTCCCCCAGACTTAAATCACACTGTCCTCAATATAAAATAAATCAGGCAAGGATGAGAAATAGAGTATGTGAAAAACTTAAAAAGACTAAGGAAAAGAAAACTTACCTGGTGTTGGTGATGGATTGTGAGGTGGTTGTGGTGGTGGTAGGATGTTGAATAGTGGATGGTGGATGATGTGGAGTAGTGCTTGATCTAACTTGGATGGATTTGAATCAAGGTAAAGGTAGAAATGGCCAAAGCTGGCCGAATGGTGCTGGCCGCGGCAAAATGCTTGCTGGCCGCGGCAAAATGCTTGCTGGCCATGGCTGAACCTCCGTTGGCCGCGGTCAGCTCCTTTTCTTCTTTTCTCTTTTGTGGCATACTAAGGTCTGTCTAAAATAAAAGAAACAAAACTTTAATAAAAAAAAGAAAGCTAAACAGAAGCAAATAAGTACCTAAATGGGTTGTCTCCCATCAAGCGCTTTGGTTTATAGTCCTGATTCACACTGGATGTACTCCTAGTTTCTACTGCAATAGAACATTGATGTAGTTGTAATATAAAGGATTCGAAATCCAGAGGACCAGTGTTACTCTATGACTTTGCAAGGATTGAATTAAAGCTAAGACGAAAGATGGTTTGTTGCGAAAACTAAAAAGTAAACAGAATGGCAAACAACGATTTAAATTCAAATTAAAACAAGCACTAGACCAAAGCAATTCACAGGAATTTCAGAGATAAGAACCAGATGACTATTCAGGGCACAAGTGTAACGCAAGTCTCGAACTCAAACAGAAAAGCTTATCGATCCACTGTCGTGATCTCGATAATTTTGTCTAACAACCTAAATCCTAAACTGTCGTTTGAACTTAGAAAATTGCAGACAAGCATTAGCTAGCAGGTTTGATCTGTTCACGATTTGCCTTAACTTCAACTGTCGTTGGCTAAGGACAAATCGCTCACCAATGTTTATTCTAGCAACCTATTACAGTTTTGATGAATAGATTAACCTAAAATCGCAGATTGAGTGATCAATTCAACCTAAGCATTAAGTCTAACAATGGTGAAGACAATAGATATCAAGCCCTATTTGCATCTAATCCTTTAACTCATGAAATCCTTTGAACGCTTTAATCTAGCTAAGAGATCTACTCAGACATGGAGAAAAGAAACACAGCAACAGATGAAAAGGAATTCATGGATTAAAAATCGCAGAAGAGATAATAGGGTTCAGAATTCTTCTCAAGTGTAGCAGATTTCTTCTCCCAAAAGCTTACAAGTAAAAACTCTCTGGTTCAGGAAATTGTAAAAAGAAAGCATCGAAGAAAAGATAGGCGGCTTGGACTCTTTTTATTCCTTTCACGCGGCTTGAGATTAGGTAAAGATGTTTTCCTTATTTTTCTCCCGTCTGGAGCAGGTGCTCCACGAAGGGTCCAAACCGGGAGCAGGTGCTCCGCGGATGATTTCTCCAAAAGCGTGTGAAATAGCTCCTTATTGCTCAAATTCATCTCCTTTTGCTCCAATGCATCTCCTTTTGCTCCAATGCCTCCTAAACACTCCAATCCTCTGATAAGGTCTCTAAATCACCTGAAACTTCCTGAAAAGACTCCAAAAACTCCTAAAACAATTAGTAAACACAGGTTAGAATGAGTCAAAATCTCCACTCATCAACTCCCCCGAACTTGAATCCTTGTTTGTCCTCAAACAAACTCAAATTCAATTCCAAAAGAATGACTGAATAAAGCTGGGAACTCGCAAAACTCAAAAGACCGTAAACCTGACCAAGGCATGTGACAATCTGCTGCAAAATCAATCAAAAATCTAACCTCCATGTACTTCTCCGTAGACGCTGCAGCTTTCCAGATTAGTCCCTCAATTTCATAACATCATCCATGTCCCATCATTGCTGAATCTCATCAATAAAACTAGTGCTAAGGACCTTCTAGACTCGTTCCCATACTTGTACCTTAACAAATTGACCATACTACACAAAAGTACCTTTCCTCTCCCCCGAACTTATTCACTTATCAAAGGTGTAGGCGAATAATGGGGTCACAGGAAATTTTCCTACCCCTCGCTTCCATCCCTTGTGTGATCATTCCACTTTAGAAGTAAAATAATGGGATCCTTGGAAATTTTCCTAACCCTTTACTTCTAAAAGAAAATCATTTCAATCTTTTCTGCCTTTTGTTCATTTTTTTTTTAGAAACAGCCTAAAACGATGCTTAGAACATGAGAGAGGAATACCAAATCTATCACACAGGTCTTTATTTGTCAGGTAAGAATGAGGAGTCAAGCCCTATGAGCACTAACCTGATCGATGAGGAAAATGAAGAGCTGAAAAATTAGCTCAGGTTCATTGGATGTGTCAAGAATTTTGGGCTCCTCTAGTCTACTGCTTTGTCTTTGGATTTTCCATTAGTCGATCTAGATGATTCTGCAGCAATAATCACTAGAAGAAGATGGTCAAGATTCACAAATGGTCTGAAATCATCATAGAATTGGTCCTAATTCCCACAAGCTTTGACTTGACTCATATAACAAACTGACTCAAAGAAACAAACTAAAACTGACTCAAGAAAAACACAAGAAAATGCAAAAGATGACAAGATCCTCCCCCGAACTTATTATACACCGTCCCTGGTGTACAAATAGGAGCAGAGAAAAATCCTGTCGAAACAAATAAAAGAAAAGAAACCAAGGCGGATAATACAATGGTGGTAGAGAGATGTTACTAGCTGTCAGTGAGTGGTGGTGTCCTCTGGGCTCTCACTACCAGATCCACCAGTGCGACGTCTGCGTCTCGGGTGCCTCTCCGGAGATCTGGCTGCGGTCGCTGTGCTGCTACGACATCCACTGGTAAGCATCTGCAACAACCTCTTCATGAGGCTGTTGTTCTTCTTTGTAGACGCGACCATCCACCTCCGATACTCTGCATCATCAGGATCATCAGAGATAGGAGCCAAATCGAACTCACCAGCATCAGCTGAAACGTAGTCAGGCAGCTCCTCATCTCCCTGCGGTGAATGTGGATAGCGTGAAGAACTGGCGCGAGCAGGTGCTCCGGAACTCGAAGCAGGTGCTCCAGAATTCGGAGCGGGTGCTCCGTCGTGTGCTGCATCAGCTAAAAGTGGCACCTCCATCAGGAAACGCAGGTTAGCTGCAGTGTTTAGTGCAGTCATGGCAGGATTTGGGAGAGGCGTGCGCTGTGCAACTCCGTAAGCACCTTTGTAGCTGTAGGTGTTCTCATCGCATAGAAAACCTGAAGTCCGCAGATGGGCTGTGTCCATCTTCCTCCGGCTCACATCTTTTGTAGCATACCGAAGAGGAATATGAGCAAAAGTGAAGAGCGCTGTGAGGAGACTCCCAATGTAAACGACCTGCGAACTCCCAAAAGGTTTGGTCCTCACTGCGCATATGGTTTGCGCCAGCTGAACTCCAAAGTTGATACTGTGCTCGACCGGGACGCTGACGCTGTAAGAGTCTGCAACCAAATCACCACAACCAAAGTAAAGCAACATCAAAAACATGCGCATAGGTCGAAATCAACACACAGATAGAAGTAAGCACCCTTTTAAAAATTTCGCAGAAATATTAAAAAGGGAATTGCGAGTCATACCTTTGCTGGGTGTCGAAATTGGTTGCAGAAACGGAGAGAAGACGAAAAACCGATGAACTTAGACTCAAAAAAAAAAAAAAAAAAACGTTGAAATCGGTGAAGTTTTGAAAAATCTGGGATTTGAGCTCAAGTATCAAGTATGGCGAAGAAGAAAGGAGGAAGGAGGAGGTGTTTATGGGTCGGGGTTTTTTTTAAAAAAAAAGGGAAACTCAGGTAGGGTAAAATTCTGTGTAAAATAATTTTTTTGTTAAAATTTGCACACTAGCCCCTGCGTTCCCATTAAAACTCCAATTTTCCCCAAAAACTTACCTGGAAGCGCCAAACACCCTGGCAGAGCAGGTGCTCCAAACTAGAGCAGGGTGCTCGTTCGTCGCATTGTCCGTGGTGAGCACCCCTTGGAGCAGGTGCTCCGGTGGGGGCTGTGGTGCTCTTTCGTCAAATTCTACGTGGTGAGCAACCAACCTAGCAGATGGAGCAGGTGCTCCGGTGGGTTGCTCCCTCCTTCTTCTTCTTTTCACCTCCATCGCTGAAAACCTCTCTACCTGCTTTATCTTTCTTTTTTTTTTTTTTTTTTTTTTCAAAAACAAAGAACCTAAAAACAAAGTTAGTAGCTAAGAATTGAAAGACACAAAGTTAGAGACTCTTACCGGTGGGTTGCCTCCCACCAAGCGCTTGTTTTAAGTCATTAGCTTGACTTGGAAAACCATTTAGGCTTGAGGAGGATCGCTTAAGGTGACTGATTCACCTTCTGCGATATTTGGACCAGCAAGGTATGGTTTCAACCTCTGTCCATTGACAACAAACTCGCCTCCTTTAGTGTCCAGCAACACTACAGCTCCATATGGTCGAACCTCCTTGATGGTGAATGGTCCAGACCATCTCAATCTCAGCTTCCCTGGAAACAATTTCAATCTAGAGTTAAAGAGCAATACCTGATCGTTTGGTGCAAAGCTTCTGTTGAGGATCCTCTTGTCATGGAAAGTTTGTGTCCTCTCTTTGTAAATCTTCGAGTTTTCATATGCCAGGTGCCTAATTTCCTCCAGCTCATGCAACTGCATTACTCTCCTCTCCTGAGCACTCTTTGCATCGAAATTCAGCAGCTTCACTGCCCAAGCAGCTTTGTACTCAAGTTCCACTGGAAGATGACATGCTTTTCCATACACCAAGTGGAATGGTGTAGTTCCCAAAGGTGTTTTGTAAGCTGTTCTGTATGCCCAAAGAGCATCATCAAGCTTCACTGTCCAATCCTTCCTTGTGGTGCTCACAGTCTTCTGCAGAATGTTCTTGATTTCCCTGTTGGAAACCTCAACTTGCCCACTCGTCTGAGGATAGTATGGGGTCGCCACCTTATGCCTTACACCATTCTTCTTCAACAAGTTTTCAAAGACTTTGTTGATGAAGTGAGAGCCTCCATCGCTAATCACCACTCGCGGCACACCAAACCTGGGAAAAATGACAGATTTGAACATCTTTAAAACCACCTTGCGTCATTTGTGGGACTAGCCAGAGCTTCCACCCACTTTGACACATAGTCAACTGCCACCAGAATATACTCATTCCCATAAGATGATGGAAAAGGTCCCATGAAGTCTATACCCCACACATCGAAAATCTCTACTTCCAAGATGAAATTCTGAGGCATCTCATTCCTCCTGCTGATGTTTCCTTGTCTCTGACATGTGTCACACCTGGATATGAATCTCTGCGCATCTCGGAACATAGTGGGCCACCAATACCCAGCCTGGAAAATTTTTGACACAGTCTTGAAAGTGGCGAAGTGGCCTGCATAAGAGGATCCATGGCAATGAAACAACACTCCTGGTATCTCCTAATCAGCTACACATCTTCTGAAGATTCCATCAGAGCAATGCCTGTATAAATAAGGCTCATCCCAAAAGTAGTGCCTCACATCCTTCAGAAACTTCTTCTTTTTGTTTCCCACAAAACCTGCAGGTTCCTGCTCTGCAGCAAGGTAATTTGCAATCTCTCCAAACCATGGGAAATCAGAATGCCGATCTATGTCAACTTGGTTGCAAAAAATCGTCAGAGCAGGTGCTCCGGTGGGGAGCAGGTGCTCGTCGAACCCAGAAACATCTATGGCGTAAACTTGTTCATCAGGAAGGCTGTCATTTAGTGGAATGTCATCATCTATCTTCAGCCTCGACAAGTGGTCTGCAACACCATTATCAATCCCTTTTTTGTCTTTAATCTCCAAATCAAACTCCTGCAGCAAAAGGATCCATCGAAGGAGCCTTGGCTTGGCATCCTTCTTCGTCAACAGGTATTTCAGAGCTGGAGCTGCATGGTCTGTGTGAACAACAACTTTCGACCCAACAAGGTAGGACCTGAACTTCTCAAAAGCATAAACCACTGCAAGAAGCTCCTTTTCAGTTGTGGCATATCTGCACTGAGCCTCGTCGAGTGTTTGGCTAGCATAATAGATGACGTGGAGCCTCTTTTCTTTCCTCTGTCCCAGCACTGCTCCCACTGCATAATCACTAGCATCGGTCATGACCTCAAAAGGTAGTTCCCAATCTGGTGGCTGGACAATAGGAGCGCTGACCAAAGCTCCTTTTATCCTGTGAAATGCCTCCAAACATGCATCATCAAACTCGAATTTCACATCCTTGCACAGCAGCTGCGTCAGGGGTCTGACAATCTTCGAGAAATCTTTGATGAAGCGTCTGTAAAAACCTGCATAGCCCAGAAAACTGCAAACCCCTTTGACTGATGTTGGTGGCTGCAGACTCATCATCACCTCGATCTTTGCCCTGTCCACCTCGATCCCTTTCTCTGAGATTTTGTGTCCCAGCACGATCTCATCTCTCACCATGAAATGGCATTTCTCCCAGTTAAGCACCAGATGCTTCTCCTCACACCGCTGCAAGACCCTGCACAGATTAGACAAACAGACAGAAAAGGAGCTTCCATAGACAGAAAAATCGTCCATGAAAACTTCCATTATGTCTTCAATCAGGTCAGTGAAAATCGACATCATGCAGCGTTGGAATGTTGCTGGAGCATTACACAAGCCAAATGGCATTCTGCGATATGCAAAGGTGCCATAAAGACATGTGAATGTCGTCTTCTCCTGGTCATCCGGGTGGATTGGGATCTGAAAGAAACCTGAATAACCATCTAAGAAACAGTAATAAGGATGGTTAGCCAAGCGTTCAAGCATCTGATCGATAAATGGTAAAGGAAAATGATCTTTGCGAGTTACAGCATTCAATTTCCTGTAATCTATGCACATTCGATGCCCAGTAACAGTTCTAGTTGGTATCAATTCATTCCTATCATTTTTTATCACAGTGATGCCACCTTTCTTAGGAACTACATGAACCGGACTAACCCAACTACTATCTGAAATCGCATAGATCACACCAGCTTCTAGAAGTTTCATTATCTCTTTCTTTACAACATCTTGTAGATTCGGATTTAACCTCCTCTGATGTTCTACAGAAGTCATTGATTCATCTTCTAAATGTATTCTATGCATGCAAAGATCAGGAGAAATCCCTGGAATGTCATCTAGTGAATATCCTATAGCTTTCCTATACTTTCTAATTTCACAAAGAAGCAAGGCAATCTCTACATTGTTCAATTCAGAGTTCACTATCACAGGGAATGTCGAATTGGGTCCTAGAAACGCGTACCTGAGCCCCACAGGAAGGGGTTTGAGCTCAAGCTTCGGAGCTCTCAATTCGCTCCAAGGTCCATCAATCAAGCCGTCGGGAGCAGGTGCTCCAGGATTCAGAGCAGGTGCTCCGTCGGCTTTTTCTGCAGGTGAGCTCTCCTTGCCTTCTAAGCTCATGTACGCCACCAGCCTTTGCATCCTCGTGCTTGCATTCAGCATTTTTGCAAACCCATCAGCTTCTTCACTCAAATACCCATGTTCTCCTTCAGCTTAGGTGAGTGCAACTTCCAGAGGATCGATGGCCAAAACCTCTTCAGCAACCTCTTCAGCAATGCCTGAACCATCATCTATGACAAATGTCTGTCCGTCCAGCATTGGTTTCTTGAAGAGTTTATTCATCTCAAATCGCACCACCATATCTCCCAGCTGGAGATCTATCACTCCTCCTTTCACATCTATGATTGCACCAGCTGTGCATAAGAAGGATCGACCCAATATCAAAGGATCCTTGGGTTCTTCATCAAGCTCCAGAACCACAAAATCTGCTGGAATGAGTGTATCACCTATCTGAACATGCAGATCCTCGAGTATACCAACAGGGAATTTGGTTGATCTATCAGCGAATACCAGCGAGATTTTCGTCGGTTTGAATCTGGTGTAACCCAATCGCTTGGCTACAGAGTAAGGCATCAGATTCACACTTGAACCCAGATCGCAGAGAGACCTTGCAAACAGTACATTCCCAATCCTGACTGAGAGAACAAACCTTCCTGGATCACTTCTCTTCTTCAGCACTTTGTTCTGAAGCACAGCACTGCACTCCTTCGAAACCATCATGACACTCTCTTCCTCAACAGCTTTCCCAGACACTAACCCCTTCATGTATCTTTTAAGGGCTGGTATCATCTGAACAGCATCAGCTAGAGGGAGTTTTACAGTCAAATCCTTCAGCATCTCCCTGCACTTTGCATCCTCTAAGTCCTTGCGAGACTTCTTTGGTGGAACTGGGTAAGGTACCTTAGGCGTGTAAACTCTTGCAGGAATGTTTGCTGGAGCAGGGGGCTGGAGCAGGTGCTCCCTCGTTGGCTCAGGGTGCTCCCTCGTCAAATCTACGTCTGGAGCAGGTGCTCCAGATTTTGGAGCAGGTGCTCCGATGGAGGAAGAGTGCTCCTTCGTCTTTTTTACGTCATGAGCTGGTTCCTCTTCTTGGAGCAGGTGCTCCACGTCCTTTTCCTTCCTCTTTTCTGAGACAGAGCTTGTTGGTGCAGCATGTAGAGTCTTCCCACTTCTAAGCTCAATAGCATTCACAAACTCATTCCTGGGGTTTTCACCTTTTCCAGGGAGAGTTCCAGGTGATCTCTTCACAGCTTCTACAGTCTGAGCTACCTGAACATCCAGCTTCTTCACATGAGTCCACACAGCCTCATACTTGCCATTCAAATCATTGTACATGGTGTCCACTTTGGCATTAATCTCCATGGAAGACTTTTGCTGATTAACCAGCAGCTGTTGCATCAAGTTTTTCAGCTCATCCTGCGAGTTATTTGAGGAACTCGAAGAAGGCTGTAGACTTGTGAAAGGCAACTTCTGCTGATTTCCACCTTGAAATCGATTCTGATTGGTGATGAACTGCTTTCCTTGGAAGTTGCTGGAGAAGTTCTTCTGAAATCCTGACTGATTCTGCACTCCTTGCTGCGGATAGACCTGATCCTGAGGGTTCTCAACATTGTTGCTTCTGTAGGATAAATTCGGGTGGCTTATGAAGTTGTTGAAACTGCGATTCTGCACATACCCTTGTCCATTCACGAAATTTACCTCCATCTGATCATTATTCTCTGCATCTACAAACTCTTGAGCAAGAGGTGCATCACCGACCTCATCAGCAAAATGCACAGATCTCTGGTTCTCTCTCAGCAGCAGATTCACCTTCGCTGTAAGCTCATCGATTTTGCTCAACTCCACACTATGAACTGATTTGCTAGACCTGTCATACTCTTGGGATTTGTTGCTGGAGCTTGCAGCTAAGTTCTCAATCAACTCATAAGCAGCTTCTTTGGACTTAGTCATGAAATCGCCATTGCTAGCTGCATTCAAAGCATTCCTGTAATCCCAATTGACACCATCATAAAAGGTTGACAGAATCTGCTCATCAGAGAACCCATGGTGAAGGCACTCTCTTCGGTACTCCTTGTACCTCTCCCAAGCTTCGCAGAAAGCTTCACCAGGTTGCTGTTTAAACGACGAGATCTTGTTCTTCAGAGCTGCAGTTTTTGCCTTAGTGTAGAAATGGTCCAAAAATGCTGATCTGCACTCTTCCCATGTAGTTAATGACCCAGGTGGTAATGACTTCAGCCAGCGCAAAGCTTTGTCCGCAAGTGAGAATGGAAAAAGCTTGCACTTCAAGAAATCGGCTGGTATCCCATTTGATCCAGTCGTGCTGCAAATCTCCTCAAAATTCTCGATGTGGTCCATCGGAATCTCAGCAGGAAGCCCATGAAAGAGGTGCTGCTTCACCAATGAGATCAGCTGAGGTTTGATCTCAAAGTCTTGCCTCTGAATGGTTGGAGGAGCAATCGCAGCCCTGTTGTGATAGTAAGCGTGCGGACTGTCCTTGTCTCCAATAGCAGGCTGTGGCTGCTCCCTGTCTTGCTGCGCCTTTTGCAGCTGCTCCAATTGTTGTCGAAGCTGTTGTAGCTCGACAGCCATGTTGTCATTGTTGCCTTGATTGCCCATGTTGGCTTGAATAGGCCTTTGACGTCTGTTTTCTCGCTCGACTCTTGCTAGCTCGGTGTTCGACAAAGAAACAAGATCGGTGCAGTTGCTCCTTGTGGATATGTTTGACATACACCTGAAACACACGCAAACAAGAGAACAAGAGAGAAAAATTAGTAAAGCCTTAGTCTGAATTTCAAACCAAAAATCAAAGGTAACGAATTGGTCCCCGTCGCAACGGCGCCAAAATTTGATTCACACTAGATGGACTCCTAGTTTCTACTGCAATAGAACAGTGATGTAGTTGTAATATAAAGGATTCGAAATCCAGAGGACCAGTGTTACTCTATGACTTTGCGAGGATTGAATTAAAGCTAAGACGAAAGATGGTTTGTTGCAAAAACTAAAAAGTAAACAGAATGGCAAACAACGATTTAAATTCAAATTAAAACAAGCACTAGACCAAAGCAATTCGCAGGAATTTCAGAGATAAGAACCAGATGACTATTCAGGGCACAAGTGTAACGCAAGTCTCGAACTCAAACAGAAAAGCTTATCGATCCACTGTCGTGATCTCGATAATTTTGTCTAACAACCTAAATCCTAAACTGTCGTTTGAACTTAGAAATTGCAGACAAGCATTAGCTAGCAGGTTTGATCTGTTCACGATTTGCCTTAACTTCAACTGTCGTTGGCTAAGGACAAATCGCTCACCAATGTTTATTCTAGCAACCTATTACAATTTTGATGAATAGATTAACCTAAAATCGCAGATTGAGTGATCAATTCAACCTAAGCATTAAGTCTAACAATGGTGAAGACAATAGATATCAAGCCCTATTTGCATCTAATCCTTTAACTCATGAAATCCTTTGAACGCTTTAATCTAGCTAAGAGATCTACTCAGACATAAAGAAAAGAAACACAGCAACAGATGAAAAGGAATTCATGGATTAAAAATCGCAGAAGAGATAATAGGGTTCAGAATTCTTCTCAAGTGTAGCAGATTTCTTCTCCCAAAAACTTACAAGTAAAAACTCTCTGGTTCAGGAAATTGTAAAAAGAAAGCATCGAAGAAAAGATAGGCGGCTTGGACTCTTTTTATTCCTTTCACGCGGCTTGAGATTAGGTAAAGATGTTTTCCTTATTTTTCTCCCGTCTGGAGCAGGTGCTCCACGAAGGGTCCAAACCGGGAGCAGGTGCTCCGCGGATGATTTCTCCAAAAGCGTGTGAAATAGCTCCTTATTGCTCAAATTCATCTCCTTTTGCTCCAATGCATCTCCTTTTGCTCCAATGCCTCCTAAACACTCCAATCCTCTGATAAGGTCTCTAAATCACCTGAAACTTCCTGAAAAGACTCCAAAAACTCCTAAAACAATTAGTAAACACAGGTTAGAATGAGTCAAAATCTCCACTCATCAAGTCCTTAGCTAGACTTTGCAAAGAAAAGAGCTTAGTTCAAATAAGATCTTGTCTTAAGACAAGTCCTTTTCGAAATCCTCCTGTTCTGTCTTGCAGGTTCTTCATCACTCCAGAGTTCTTCTGGTTCAAATGCTTGGGCTTTATGCTTTCCTCTTTTGCTCTTAAGTGGTGTAGCTTCATAGAAGATGTCCTTGTCGAGATTGGCAAAAGAAACTCTCCTGTTGGGCGAATCCATGATGGTTCCAGCAGTTGCTAAGAAAGGCCATCCAAGGATAACTGGGTAAGAGTCATCTTTGGTCTTCACTATGTATAGATCGACAGGTGCAATGCAATCTCCAATCCTTAGAGGAATGTCTCGGGCTATCCCTCTTGGTATTGCACTTGAATCATCTGCTAAGCTAATCTTTGTCCTGGTACTTGAAATGTGCTTAATGCCAAGTCTCAAAGCAGTAGCTTTGGACATCATGTTAATGCAAGCTCCAGAATCACAAAGAATATTGAGGAATTTTTCACCTCTAATGTCACAAGAGATAAGAAATTGACATTTGTTTTGAACTTTGTGCAGAGTTCGAACTGGTCTTTCCTGTGGATGATTTGGTGCCTCAAATGCAGAATAAGAATCACAATAGAACTTTGCTGAATCAAACTCGATGATTGAATCTATGTATGGCATTTCAATTCTCTTATAGGTGATTCATCCTCCACATCTATGAGATCTGGTTCTTCTTCTGTGATCTTCATGCATGGGATGTAAGACTCATGCTCTTCTGGGTCCGCAGAGTCTTGGTGATGTGAGCTCAGGGCAGGATGGAGGTCATCTGCGGATGGAGACGTCGCACCCGCGGCCAAGTCTCTTCCTGCCGCAGGTGAAGCTCTCGCGGATGCGGTGAAGATGGGTCTGGCCGCGGTCGACACCCTCGCGGCCGCGGTGGGGAATCCCGAAGGTTGCTCATGCTTCTCCTTCTTGCTCTTCCAGAATGTCTTCAGGGCTACACTGGATGTCCATTATAGGATCTCATGCATCAGAATTGGTTGATCCTCCTTCTTTTTGCTGACCATGAACAAAAGAATTATTCTTATGATTCTCAAAGATCTTTCTCACAACAAGGTTTGTGTCTCCTTGGCACTTAGAGAGATGCTTGATGTCAGAACTGGTTTCAATGCTCTTGTGTTCAAGCTTGCTTAGGCGAAGTTCAATCTCTAGAAGTTCACCATCTGTGCTTCCTCTGTACCATGAAGCGATTTCATTGGCCTCCTTGATCTCTAGCTTGGCAGCCTTGGCATCGATGGATCCTTGAAGGACATCATACTTCTGTCTTGGCTGCTCTTCTTCAAAAGCATCTATCTTCCGTTTTAGGGAAGAAATATATTGAGAGTGCAAATCTTCCAGCGATTTCACATGGTGAGTGAGGTCATCGATCCTATTGTACAGAGTATCTTCCGTAACAATTTGGAAATCAAGGTAGTAATTCAGCATAGCTCCTAATCAATTCAGTTGGAGCCTAAATCGATCAGTCTCAGCGTTTTGGTGCAAAATCTGATGAGGAAGAGGATGAGATGGTCGACGATTCACCAGGTGTGGCGAATAGGGCTCATCTCGCTGGTGTGGAGTTCGCGAGTCTCCATGGTGGTGGTTCAGATTAGGGTTCTGAAGATGATGATCAAAATCACGCCTAGATGGTGATTCACATGCGCAGGGAGCTTCACACATGTTGTAAGACCTTTGCTCAGGATTACGGTTTCTTCTTGGATGATCCATGCTTCAAAGATTTCTGAAACTAGGGCACACAGAAGAAAGAATAAGCAGAAAAAGAAAAAGTTAGGGTGTTTATGAATTTTGTGTGCTTCCTATGTTGCTTTGGCAGAAACTCGATATATTTTTAGTCTTCTGCGGCTTCAACCTCCCAGGTTTAGACCTCCAGCAACTAAAAACCTCCCCGGCAACGGTGCCAAAAACTTTGATGGGCTACGGGCCTAGGGTTGTTTTTCATACAAGCCCATTGGTCCATAAAGAAAGTTTTAAATTTATAAAACCCTAAAATCTGAAAGTGCACATATGTACATTCTAGAACTTAGGGTGTCGATCCACAGGGAGGATGTCTAATCTGCAAGGAACAACAAACTGGAAAGTAAGCAAAGTCATAAACCAATAAAAGTTTTTGGATTTTTGGTTAAGAATCCTAAACTAAACATAATCTAATATTCACAAGAAATAAGATGCAATGCATGATGAATTGTTAAAAAAATATCTCAAGCATATCGACTCAAAATATAAACTCTTAAACTCATATTTGGTGACTTAGACTTCTCCGGTTTACTCTAATCGATGTATGATGGCATTTCAAATTAGCTTCTAGGCGATTTATCTTCATCTGTTTATGGGATCTGCATGGAACTAGAATAGACATATGTATGATTAACCAACTCTCGTCATCTTAATCAACTAATCACTCAGATCTGACAATTAACTCTCCCTCTCACGTCAAAAATAAGATCATGCATTAGACATTGAATTCGTCTGCTCACATCTTCTTTATAGGTAGCTCTCGACTCCTATAGCGACTATGTTCTTCTGAAGCTAGGTATGGATGATCTGATACAACACTCTTGTGGTTCTGATTGATCCTAGGCTCAGAGAATAGGTCATGAATCTACTCTCATGAAATATGAACAACTTAGAAGAGATGAGATCTAGAATATGGTTAAGAACTATATAAATCCTAATCGGTATATGTGCTCATCGATAACTCTTAAAACAACTTGACTCTCTGGGACTAATTTACATGATGCAATGAATGATAAAAGACATAGAAGAATGCAAAAGAATGAAACAGAAGAGTTAATAAGATAAAAAGGAGAAAGAACAATGGATCTGAGGAAGAATCCCCATTGATAACACCTGATTTTGACCACTTTTATGGATCACTTTCAGTATCTTATGCATGTGTTTTTACTCAGTTTTAAAGTTTTTATAAGTGTTTTCCATGTTTTGGAGTTTTAAAAGGCTTTTCAGAAAACTTGGGACTTTGGAGTGCATTTTGGATACAAAGTACATTTTTGGATAAATTCAGACCGTCAGAAGTTTGCAACCTATGAAGACCTTCTCACCGTCAGTCATCCCCAAATTTGGAGACATTATAGAGGAGACAACCATCTTTCGAACACACTTGTAATCAAAGCAATCCAAGGGTTAGATCTCCAGATATCATCAATGCACTGAAGGCCGATCAACACAGGTGCTTTCACCCGCGGCCAGCCTTCTCCCCACCGTGGACCTATGTCTGAACCTCAGAAGCCCAACTAAGGTCCAAGATGCTTCCTGCACCCAATTTACAAGCCCTGGACGCTCAAGACTTGGAGAAACACTATAAAGACTCATTTTTAGGTCTTTTGTAAGAGAGCCTCTTTCTCCTCTTTGAGAGAGAACTCATTTGTAGTTTTAGGTTTTAGTTTTATGCATTTGTAGAAGCTCTCCATCGTCACTCTGTCTTCAATAAGAGAAGTTTTTCTGCAACTTTGTTTCTTTAACTTTTCTTCTTCTTAGTTTCTAAACCGATGATGATGTCTACCTCAGTCATGTCTGAGTAGTCACCTAGTTGGGTGAAAGGGTAATCCAAAGGGACCACATGTTCGAATGACATATAGGTTTTTAGGAAAAAGAATTTCGATTTTTAACATGATTCTCCCATTCATCCAAATCTCAAAGCGGTAATTCTGGATTTATCACCCATAATCCGATCCTAGGTTTAATCCGAGCCACGAGAGTGTTGTATATGGGTTGCCTGAACTGGATCTTATGGACGTCACCGTCGTAGGAGACAAAAGCTACCTACAGAGGATACGTAGGCCAAGATGGATTCCGATCTACAAAGCATGATTTTGTTCTGGCATGAGAACGAGAGTTAATTGCCATAAACAAGTGATTAGATGATTAGGGTGACGAGAGTTGGCTAATCTTACATGTAGCTATCCCAGTTTCAGATTCATAGAAAATCCTTGCCTAAATTCCTTGTGTATTAGAACATGAACCCTAAAGATGAACCTTGAACCCAGCGCCGTTTTTCATATAGTTTTCAACCGATTTTTATTTTCAGCTTTTTAATTCTCTGCATAATTAGATTTAGTGACAAACCAAAACCCTTTTTTATTAGATTAGGTTTACGATTGTTTTTAGCATCAGTTAGAAGTCCTCAACACACAGATCTCTGTGGATTCGATCCCTAAGGGCATCTCCAAAGGCAACCTCAAATCTTCAAATATGAGGTTTTGTTCACTCCAAAGACAACCTTAAAACCTCAAATTTGAGGTTGCAGCTTTTTATTTACATTTTATTCCTTAAAATTATATATTTCATAAATAATCATTTTATTTTTAATATTTATCATTTTAATCCAACAATTTTATATCTCATTAATATTTTACATTTATCTTTATAAATTTTATATTTGCATATAAAATAAAATTAAAAATATAAATTAAAAACTAAAATTGATCATATTTGAAAGCATTATGAAAATAGTTTTGTTGAATAATTTGGTGAAATGTAATCATTTATAATTTAGTTTGTGTGTTTTCATTATTATGTCTTTGTAATTTTATCTTATAATGTAATGTTTCTGTGGTTTGTGATATTTTTATGTATGTTTTCGGTTATTTATAAAGTTATATGATTTTTATTGATAATGATTAAAAGTAAGGATTATAGTGTAATATTTTAAATTTTATGAGATTAGATTTGAGGTTTTGCCTTTGGAGACAAACACCATCAAATCTCAAATTTGAGGTTTGCCCAACCTCAAATTTGAAGTTGCCTTTGGAGATGCCCTAAGTACTACTGTGTTTGCTGTGCACTTGCAGCTTGTCTAGGGTAAAATTTGTGTTGCCCACTGCACTCACATCACCCATCTCCATCGCCTAACCCTAGAAAAACAAAGTTGGTGGCTCAAAATCTCATTACAGGAACACACACCCGTTTAGGACTGCTAAACAATATATTTATTGGTCCTAAAGTCTTCCAGGTCTCATTTAGGGCTTCTCTGAAGAGGAATGGCAAAGTGGGCTTTGATCTTGGGCCTTGTGGCTTGTCCTAAGGTCCACCAGGGGTGAGAGTCTTCAATGACAGGTAAAACATGTGTTTCTTGCGGGTGAGAGTCTTCCGGACTGGTGAACTAGGTTAACTTGTTCTCCATGTATCTTTTGATTTCACCGTTGGATCTTTGTGATGTAAATTGATATGGAAAGCTGGTTGTCGCCTATTGATTGTCTCCAAATTTGAGCTGGATCAGACAGTGAGAAATTCTTCATTTTAGGCTGAATTTCTGACGGTCTGACTCTGAGCTTTCCATAAGTTTCTTGAAAAGAGCCTTGAAACTACAAATACATGGAAGTCATAATAAAAGTTCCTAAAACTGATTAAAACCTTTAAAAAATCATTTGAAATCAATGGTGAAAATGGGTCAAAATCAGGTGTTATCAACTGCCTCGTTAAAAACCTTATCATGGAAACACCCGTTTGGGACAAAAAACATGACAAAGGAAAAAGAGTGCGGTAAAACCCTCCATGGAAAATACATATATTCTTCTCTTCACAAGTCTTGTAGATGACGCATTCCAATGCTGTAAATATATTTTCTGAATACTGTAGTAAGAAGTGCCTTTGTGAAGAGATCTGCTGCATTGTTGCTTGAAAAAATATATGGAACATTGATTTCCTCGTTCTTCACAAGTTCTTGAGTATATGAAAGAAATCTTGGAGGAATATGTTTTGTCCTGTCGCTCTTGATATAACCTTCTTTAATTTGGGCGACACAAGCAGCATTGTCTTTAAATATTTTTGTAGGTTCTTTATCTTTGATTATTTCACTTGATTATTATATGTGTTGAGTCATTGATCTTAGCCACACACACACTCTGCATACTTCGTGAGGCGCAATAATCTCCACATAATTTGAAGAAGTGGCGACCAAAGTCTGTGTTTGAGAACGCCACGAGATCGCCGTTCCACCAAATGTGAAAACATATCATGTTTGCGATCGCACTTTATGCGGATCTGACAAGTATTCTGCATCTGAAAAACCAACTAGACCAACCTCGGGTTTCTTGAATAAAATAAGCCTAAGTCAATTGTACCTTGTAGATAACGGAATATGTGCTTTATTCTATTCCAATGTCTGCGTATAAGGGATGCACTGTATCTTGCAAGTAGGTTGGTAGCAAAGGCTATATCTGGCCAAGTACAATTTTCAAGGTACATTAATCCGCCAATAGCGCTCATATAAGGTATTTCATGACCTAATATTTCTTCGTTATCTTCACAGGGTCGAAATGGATCATTGTCAACATCAAGCGATCTGTTGACTATTAGAGTACTCAAAGGAGTCACTTTATCCATATTAAAGCGTTTTAACACCCTTTTGGTGTAATTTGATTGATGCAAACATATTCCGTCTTGGAAATGCTCTATCCGGAGCCCTAGAAAAAGTTTTTTCTTTCCAAGATCTTTCATTTCAAACTTTTTTTTCATATGAGTCTGTGCATCATCAATCTCCTTTTGAGTTCCAATTATGTTCAGGTCATCAATATATACAGCAATGATCACAAATCCCGATGGGATTTCTTAATAAATACACAAGGGCATATCGCGTTGTTGATGTATCCTTTACTCAACAAGTATTCACTTAAGCGATTATACCACATGCGTCCAGACTGTTTTAGTCCGTAAAGTGATGGCTGTAATTTGACCGAACATATTTTCCTGGCATCTTTGATCCTTCTGGGATCTTTAATCCTTTTGGGATTTTCATGTATATATCAGTATCAAGTGAACCATATAGGCATGCAGTCACCACATCCATCAGGTACATCTCTAGACTTTCAGATGCCGTTAGACTCATTAAGTACCTGAATCTGACTGCATCCATAACCGGGGAATATGTCTCTTCATAATCAATTCCATGTATTTCAGAAAAGTCTTGTGCAACGAGTCAGACTTTATACCTTGTGACCTCATTTTTCTCATTTCTTTTTCTCACAAAGACCCATTTACACCCAACTGGCATTACATCTTCAGGTGTAATGACTACAGGTCCAAAGACATTCTTTTTATTCAGGGAGAATAATTTATTTCTCATGGCCTCTTGCCATTTCTCCCAATCAGAAATTTTCTGGCACTCTGACACGGACCTTGGGTCTGGATCATCTTTATGATCTATTTATCTGGATACCGAAAAAGAGAACATTCCATTTGTATCATCTATCTTGCTTCTATCCTATAATGTCCCACTTTGGGAGAAGCTAATGAAAATCTCGTTTTTTTCAATATCGGGTTCATCTTCTGGACAAACCTCTTTATCTGGTTCTTCCGGAACCTTTTCACAAATGTCTTCTGGACAAACCTCTTTATCTGGTTCTTCTGGAACTTTTTCACAAACGTCTTCTGGACATTTTTCTTCATCTGGTTCTTCTGGAACCTAGTCTCCCAATTTTCTTTTCTTTCGAGGATTTTTATTCTTCAAGCCCATTGGCCTCCCGCGCTTTAATTGAACCTGCGGTTCATTTGCTCTATTCCCATTAATACATTGTTCCGGAACATTTATTTTTGATGGAGTTTTTGCAGCGAAGATATAAGACTTTGTCACTTTTCTTGTATATGTGAACGCATCAGGTAACTGGTTTGCCAAACTTTGTAAATGTATTATTTTCAACTTCCAACTCGCATTAATTTGTATGAGGATCAAGATAAGCCATTTTTGTACACTTTTATGCTATCTTTTGGTGATTCTCTAGATCTTCCCCCCTCCAATGCAGGGAGTTCACTTCATTAAAGTGGCAATCGGCAAAACATGTCGTCAACATATCTCCAGTTACCGGTTTAAGATATCACCTCTGGAATAATCCCTATTATTATACTACTTGAGAGAACTCTTCAGGAGTTTTGATGATCATCATTCTTTACTTTAATCGAGTAGTGTTCCCGGGAACATAATTCTGATATACTTCTTCAGGGATTAATTCCTCTAGAGGTTAATCTTTTTTTTTTTTTTATAATGACATGGTAAATCTAGGTCTCTTATCATTGATTTCATTCAGGTACCTAATTTTATCATGTCATTCAATCTCTTCAGGAGATTAATCCTCTTTTGCTCCTTTTCTTTTTGATGATTTGTAACCAAAGTAGTCTATCATGTTTCTTACGTGACATAGACTCAAATTGATATTCTTTCAGGGACATCTATTTTTAGTGGAGCTCAGCTGGGATATGAGATTTCTTTTTCTCTCAATATGAACTTCAGGTTCATATGAGAATCCATAATAATAATTAATCTCATGACATCTCATCCATCAGCTGTTTACTGCATGCAAAACTGCATGTTCTTTGCAACAACATGGAGATCACCATAACTAGTTTAACTCTTCCAGAGCTTCTAGCTCTTACGTGATTTTTAGCTTTTCCAGAGCTTTTAGCTCTTACATGGCTTTTAGCTCTTCCGAAGCTTTTTAGCTCTTACAAGGCTTTTAGCTCTTCCGGAGCTTTTAATTTTTAGAGCTTTTAGCTTTTCCGAAAGTTTTGACTTTTAAAGACGTGATTCGATGTCTTTAACCCATATTATAATTGATAAAATATAGAAGATTGTTAAACATATTGATTCATAATAATAATATACATGGCAAAACTTCCATAGGTTTTGAAGACGCTGAGTCTTCTACTCCATAAAATATGAACAAGGAGGAAGTTTACCATCCACTCCATCATTTTGTGTTCATGGAGGAGGCTTAACCTTTCACTCCATAAATTTTTTTTAAGGAGGAGGATTGAACCATCAACTCCATAATTTTATGATCACAGGAGAAGTTTAACCCTTCTATTCCATAAATATATGATTAAGGAGGATGCATAACCTTCTACTCCATAATATTAGTTGGGAGGAGATTTAATCTTCCATTTCACAAGTATAAATTTAAATGTAAAAACATAAATATGGATTAGGAGAAGGATTAACCTTCAATTCTACAATAAAAATAAATATAAATTAAACAAGGAGTAAGCACAACCTACTACTCCATAAACATAAATAAGGAGGAAGATTTACCTTCCACTCCATAAAAATATGATTAAGGAGGAGGTTTAAACCATCAACCCCGTAATTTTGTCATGGAGGAGGTTTAACCTTCAACTCCATATATAAATTTAAATATATAAACATAAATTAAACAAGGAGGAGACATAACCTACTACTCCATAAAAAAATTAAATGTATAGCATAAATTAAATAAGGAGGAGGTACAACCTACCACTCCATAAATATAAATAAGAAGGAGGCTTAACCTTCTATTCCATAATTTTAATCTGATGAGACAGTTTTTTTTTTGGGATAAGGTAAAGCCTATCTTTCCGAAAAATAGTACATAAATGGAGAAGAGATAATAATAAAAAAAAAAAAATTAAATAGTTGAGGAGGCATAGCTTACCATATAAAGGAGGAGGCATAGCCTACCATATAAAGGAGGAGGCAAAGCCTACCATAGATTTCGAGGAGGCAAAACCTACCATTTCGTTCATAATATATATATATATATATATATATAAACTTTAAATGATAACATGAATGTAAATGTTACCTTTGAAATGATGAATGGACGAACATGGACAGAGAGATGATCATGTTTTCTGTATACGAACGAACAAGGAGACGATCGTGCTAATAACGTGTTGTGAAATACAACTTCGAGAAGGCATTCGTATATATATAAAGTATATGTAAGTACTAAAGAGGAGAGGCTTAGGGAAAGAGTTAGAGAATAAAGAACAATATCAAAGATCTCTTCTTATTTTTCTCACTAGACTGTATTGTTTACAAAACCAAAGTCACCTATAGATAGTAGAGAAATTTAGAGACAAAGTTTTAGAAACTTGGGGATAAAGTGATCCAAGGGGAATGAATGTCCAAGAAGGATGAATCCTTAGTAGTTAAGAAGCTTGGGGAGAAAGCCATTCCAAATATATAATCAATATATTTATAACATTCTGTTATTTTTTTGTGGAATTTTCAATAATCAAATTAACTGAGAAACTGAATTCTACAAATATTAACATGGTTGATCCTATGCCCAGTTACTAAGTTAATTACATTATTTAACTTTTCAAAAAAAAAATCCAAGAATTTAACGCAATAAACTCATAAACACTGGAAAGGTCAAATTAGTTGGTTTCTTTTATGGACTATTAGTTAATTATAAATAAAGGTGAGTAAGAGTTTGTGTTATAAGAAATATGGTGGAGAGAACAAAGCTTTTCTTTGTGCTTGTATTTTGTTATTAATGTTGATGTACATTCTCTTCATTACAGCCATCTATTTATAGATAAAGAGTTAGAACAAAATCAAGACATGTGTAATGGTGATTAGGATATCACCTTTTTCTAATACAAAGATTAGTGTCCAACCAATATGACAAGTGTCCAAGGAAGTGTAGGAAGATGACAAGTAATAATGTGATGGATAATCACATATTTTTCTTAACACTCTCCCTTGAGTATCCATCACCATTGATGTGTTGCATGTTTCCTCATTAAAACCTTATCATGGAAAAACCCATTTGGGAAAAAAACCATGAAAAGGAAAAAGAGTACAATCATGCAACTCCCCCTGAATATAGTCGCATTCCAATGCTGTGAACATGTTTTCTGAATGTTGCGCCTTCATAAAAAGATCGGCAGCATTTTCACTTGCAAAAATATATTGAATGTCCACTTCTTTATTTTTCTCGAGCTCTTTAGTGTAGGAGAAAAATCTTGGAGGGATGTGTTTTGTCCTATCACTTTTGATGTAGCCTTCCTTGAGTTGAGCAACACATGCAGAATTATCTTCAAATAATTTTGTTGGCTCCTTATTCATGATTATTCCACTTGCTTCTTGTATGTGATGAATCATAGATCTGAGCCATACACACTCTCTACATGCTTCATGAAGTGCAATAGTTTCTGCATAATTTGAGGAAGTGGCGAGCAGTGTCTGCTTTTGAGAACGACAAGAGATTGCAGTACCTCCAAATGTAAAAACATATCCGGTTTCCGATCGAGCTTTATGTGGATCTGATAAAAAAACCTGCATCTGCAAAACCAACTAAACCAAATTTGGAGTTTCTAGGGTAAAACAATCCCATATCAATTGTTCGTTGAAGATAACAGAAACTATATTTTATTCAATTCCAATGTCTACGTGTAGGGGACGAACTATATCTAGCGAATGCTATGCCCGGTCGAGTACAATTCGCAAGATGCATAAGTCCGCCAATAGCGCTCATATAAGGTACTTTAGGACCTAATATTTCTTTGTTATTTTCACAAGGTCGGAATGGATCTATTTCCGTATCGAGAGATCGATTAACCATTGGAGTACTCAAGTCCCTTTATCCATACAAAAGCATTTTAGTATCCTTTTAGTGAAATTTGATTGAAGTACGAATACTCCATCTCAAAAATGTTATATTTATAATATAAGACAAACCTTTGTCTTTCCGAGATCTTTCATTTTGTTTTATTGATTCTTCTAAAATCTTTTATACTTAGGAGGCGATTTTTATCTTATGATCCCATCAATCTTCTTTGCTTTAATTGAACATGCGGTTCATTTGCTCTATTCACATCAATATATTCTTCCAAGACATTTATCTTTGATGGAGCATAAACAGTGGGGATGTATGACTTTATCACCCTCTTTTTATTTGTAATCCCATCAAATAACTGGTTTGTCAAATTTTACAAATATATAATTTTATGAACTCTCACGTTGATTGGTAGGAAGATCAAGATAAGCCAAAGTTTGTGTACACTTTTGTGCTATCTTTGGTGATTCTCTAGATCTTCTCCCTTAACGCTGGGAATTCATTTCCATCAAAGTGGCAATCGGCAAAATGTGTCGTACATATATCTCCAGTTAGCTTTCCAAGATATCATCTCTGGAATAATCTCTTTTATTATACTACTCAAAATAACTCTTCAGGAGTTTTGATGATTATCATTCTTTATTTCAATCGAGTATCGTTCCCGAGAACATAATTTTTGATATCATTAATACTTCTAATTGCTTCTAGCAATTTGATATCCTTTTAGGATTAAATGAAGTCTTTCTCTCATTCTTAGACTGATAAAGGATCTTTAAAATAGTTGCATCTACCACAAGAAAGTATATCTTTTCATATATCACTTTCATTCATCTTTCATATAAATATCCACTTATGTCTCATAAGTTTTACACTTTCAAATATACGGACTACTGGTCCAAATCTTTCTTTACAAGAGATTTGACTTTACTTATACGGTCTTTACCATGATTGGCAAATCATTACTTTATGCATTTTTCAATACATCTTTTGTATCGCGGTTTTGATCCTTATTTCTCATCATCAACTGCTTCATTTAATGCAAAAATATTATCGACGTCGATTTGTATTTGATTCCATTCATTCTAGACATGACTCAACTAGTTGAAATCTCTTATCATTACTAGGTACCTAGATTTCTTTCTTTCTCATATCTAAGTATTTTCTAGAGAATCATTCTTTGACCTTGCCATTTTATAATATGCTCCTTTTTCTTTTCGAGGATTCTTATCTTTGGAACCAATACGTCTATCACGTTTCATGTGATCTTTAGCCTCTATAGCAGTTGATATTGTTCCCTTCTCCTGGGGCATCAATATTATTTGGAACACAACTGGTATCACTTAATCATAGTCAAGTAGTGCTTCTAGCATCAAATTTGCTTAACTTTGTAAATAGATTATCTTTCAAACCTTTTAGTGCACATTCTTTCCGAGGATCAAGATAATTCTTTCATTGATTTTCCAGCTGTTTATTTTCTCCCCTTTTCTTAATTGTTGGAAAGACTGACTCACTGAAACTACAGTCTGTAATTCTAATTTTATCCCTTATTTGACAGCTTAACACATTCACTCATCAAGGGAGATTCATATCCAACATATATTCCTCTTTTAAGTCCCATCATAGATCAATGTGGTGGAGCAACATTATCCAAAACTTTAGATGGGAAACATCTGGTTCCTGATTAAAACCAATTTTTTGGGGAGAACTCAAAATTATTCATTGGCATAATGCGATTCAATGCGGTTTCAGTCTACAGCCGACTGCTCTACCACTGAGCTACTGAGGAACATCAATTAACTAAATACTTGCGCAAAGATACATAGTGGGTGATCAATCCACAATATCTCTTAGTATATGTACCAAAAATTTGTCTTTTTCCAAATTTATGGAGAGAGAAAGCCGCTGAAACTTGCCTTATGGACCACATATAAGAATTTTCTGAATCTTTAATGAATGTCTATATACTTTTTTTTTATTCTTTACACATGATTTATCGAATATGAGTTTGAACATGATCTTCTGGATGTTTCACTTACTATGAATTATGGTATTTTTCAATTCTATCCCTCGAGATGATGACATATTAGGTCCATCAATCTCAAATTGAATCCCATTATATAAATCAACAACATGCCCAGTTTGGATTATGTATCTTCTCTTAGATTCTCTTAATATTTTGAGACTTGAGAGAATATAACTCATCAATGATTTCAAATCATTCCCATAGGCAAATCATATCTGCTCTTCCAGAGCTTTCAGTAGTCTTTATGCTACCTGATATTGTACTCACAATAGCTTATTTCATCATCACATGAGAGAAATATCTCTTGTATGCTATCATCTTTTATTTTTCCACTTCTAGTGAGTATCTGAGTTCTAAAAAGAAACTCTCTTGTCTCAATCTTGACCTTGACCATATCCATATCCATACCCACATTTATGTTTCTATCTATGACCACTTCCATAGCCACTTCTTGACATATATTAATGTGTGGTCTTTTCTTTTTCATTATAGTATGTCACATTTTGGTGATCATATCTTTCTTTTAGATTACTCTAAAGAATTTGTGGATCTTTTGGGTCAAGTACTTGATCTTAAAATCATCAAAGAGGTGATGACATAAAATAATAATCATAAGATTAGATTAAATTCTAAATTAATGTATTTACTAATTAAACAAGATCATACAATCAATATGTGTAATTTTTCATGGTGATGAGAACAGGCATGCATGATTGAAAATCTGTACAAAATCATGTCTATGCAAAACTCATGAGAAATCATACTAAATTCAGAATACATAAATTATATGTAAATTACATGTTTCAATCATCTATGTGCTTAATTCGTGTTAAAGTGTATTCCATAATTTTCATTTAATGATCATGCATGAATATTTAAAAATAGAGAATCACTCTACAATTATCTTAGCCATGCGAAACCAATAGTTTATCAATCAACCAACTTAACGATTTGCCAATTTCTTAGTAAGCAAGCATGTCTCACACTTAGAACGAAGTGATAACATGATGGAATAATAATGCAAAAATCATATGAAACGTGGATATTTAATCAAAGAGATACTATAATCATATGGATCTCTATAACACATTTTAAAAGATATTATAATTATGCCATGAACAGTATGGTTAAATTCGTTTACTTAGACAAAATGTAAAATCAGATAAGTATTCAATATCCACCAAGATTGCAATTAATGCAAAATTTGTTTACTAAACATACACGTCAATACACATATGATTTATAAATACACGGATAATATAAGAATATATAATACTTGTCTCTTCATATAAGATTTCATATCAAACCAGCGATTGACTAAACCAACTCAAACCAATTATTTATCAAACCAATACTTCTACAGTTGTCCAAATTTTATTCCAAGTTCATCTAACATGTGACTAAAAAGATCGATTGGTTTATTTAAGATTTACTTCATAAACCAAACAAATCATTAACCATGACCACATGTGAGCATGGTTCAACAATGAAGCAATTAAAATCAACAATTGTTCTATACGTGTATCTTATAGATTTCTATGGCTAACATTTATTAGACTTATGATTTCAAAATGATGTTTTTGAGAGCATTGGCTATTGAATTAAATTTTATGAGGTATACTTTTAAAATGGATATTTGATTCAGACTGGATGTACTCCTAGTTTCTACTGCAGTAGAACAGTGATGTAGTTGTAATATAAAGGATTCGGAATTCAGAGGACCAGTGTTACTCTATGATTTTGCGAGGATTGAATTAAAGCTAAGACGAAAGATGGTTTGTTGCAAAAACTAAAAAGTAAACAGAATGGCAAACAACGATTTAAATTCAAATTAAAACAAGCACTAGATCAAGGTAATTCGCAGGAGTTTCAGAGATGAGAATCAAATGACTATTCAAGGCACAACTTAAATGCAGGTCTCGAACTCAAACATAAAAGCTTATCGATCCACTGTCGTGATCTCGATAACTTTATCTAACAACCTAAATTCTAAACTGTCGTTTGAACTTAGAAAATTGCAGACAAGCATTAACAAGCAGGTTTGATCTGTTCACGATTTGCCTTAACTTCAACTGTCGTTGGCTAAGGACAAATCGCTCACCAATGTTTGTTCTAGCAACCTATTACACTTTTGATGAATAGATTAACCTATGAACGTAAATTGAATGGCCAGTTCAACCTAAGCGTTAAGTCTAACAAAGGTGAAGACAATCGATTATAGACCCTATTTGCATCCAATTCTCTAACGCATGAAATCCTTTGAAAACCTTAATCTAGCTAAGAGATCTACTCAGACATGGAGAAAAGAAACACAGCAACAGATGAAAAGGAATTCATGAATTAAAATCGCAGAAGAGATAATAAGGTTCAGAGTTCTTCTCAAAGTGGAGCAGATTTCTTCTCCCAAAAGCTTACAAGTAAAAACTCTTTGGTTCAGGAAATTGTAAAAAGAAAGCGTAAAAAGTCTGTAGAAAAACGTGACAATAAAAACACAGGCGGCTCTGGGCTTTTTATTCCATCTCACGCGACTTAGGATTAGGTAAAATCGTTTTCCTTATTTTTCTCCCGTCCGGAGCAGGTGCTCCACGAAGGGTCCGAACCGGGAGCAGGTGCTCCACGGATGATTTCTCCAAAAGCGTGTGAAATAGCTCCTTATTGCTCAAATTAATCTCCTTTTGCTCCAATGCCTCCTAAACATTCCAATCCTCTGATAAGGCCTCTAAGTCACCTGAAACTTCCTAAAAGACTCCAAAAACTCCTAAAACAATCAGTAAACACAAGTTAGAATGAGTCAAAATCTCCACTCATCAATATTATAAAATATCCAGTATACTTTATTTATCAAAAGACTATGGATCAATGAAATCATCTGTTTGAACATAATCAAATCTAACCTTTTTTGGTATAGAAACGGATCGTGCTGATAATGTTTTATGGATTATTAGTTAATTATAAATAAAGGTGAGTAAGAGTTTGTGTTATAAGAAAGATGGTGGAGAGAACAAAGCTTTTCTTTGTGCTTGTATTTTGTTATTATTGTTGATGTACATTCTCTTCGTTAAAGCCTTATAGATAAAGACTTAGAGCATCTCCAACCCTACCCCATTTCTTCCTCCAAATGCCATTTTGAAGGAAAATCTTCTCCAACCCTACCCCATTTTCACCTGCAAAATGGAGGAATGCTATTTTTTCCCCCAATATGGAGTAACCCCATTTTCAACTCCATTTTGCAGGTGAACTTTTTTATTTACAAGATAGTCCTTTACTTTTCATTATATTTTTTATTTATAATTTAATATTTTATGTTATATATATTTAATTTAAAATTAAAGATAGATAGATTTAAAATTTGAGAATAGAAAATAAAAAATATAAGAAGACTAACGGAAACTAAAAATATTGTCTAAACGAACCAGATTGAGACGGATTTTGTTGATATTGTTGTTGTTCAGCTCTTTTCTGTAAAATCCGTGTTTGTTCACTCTGAACATAAGCACGAAGATTCGGATCTTGTATCGAATTTAAGTCTTGGAACAAAAATTTGTTTTCTCCCTTAAATTCTTTCAAGGCATAGTTCTTACTTTGAATATCCAAATGTTGTTGTCTTTGGGCACTTGTCTTTTTTAACTGTTCCAAAAGTTGCTTATTTTCTTCTTCTAAAGAACTGATAACAGCTGATGTTCCATCATCGATTTTTCAAAGATAAAAACGCTCATTTTTCACTTTGAAATGCGGTTCTAAAAATTTCTTGCTCGATTCAGAGAAATCAAAGATAAAAACACTCATTTTTCACTTCGAAATGTTTTAATTGATCATTTGTGAGAAAAGTATTCAAATGGTGATATTTAAATTAAAATGTACTTTGTTTCTTATTTTAAATGGTGTGTAATGTTATTTTTATATTATAGTGGTTGAATTTAAAATAATATTATAATTTATAAAAGTTTTAAGACAAAAAAAAATAAATGGGTTTATTTGTAATTTTTATAAATAGAGTGCATTATTAGTAATTAACAATATAATAAAAATGAAGAATATACTTAGAATATTCTTTTTGGAGTTCAAAATGGAGGAATATATTGGAGAGAAATCCAACTCCATTTTGCAGTTCTCCCATTTTGGAGATAAAAATGGGGGAATATATTGGAAATGCTTTTAGAACAAAATCAAGACATGTGTAATAGTGATTAAGATATTACTTTTTTCTAATACAAAAATTAGTGTCCAACCAATATGACAAGTGTCCAAGGAAGCATAGGAAGATGACAAATAATAATGTGATGGATACTCACACATTTTTCTTAACAGTTTCCAAGTTTTTGAAATCGTAAATTATTAGTTGATTTCCAAGTTTTTGAAAACGTGAAGTATTTACATTAGTAAAAATAGTTTTCACGAATTTCCCGCAAATGTATAGATACGTTGGATAAAAACGAGTCAAACAACACTCAAAAAGGGGGACTGATATTATCCCAAAAACGGTGCGTTTAGGATCCTCGCCGTCGCCGCAATCAATGGCGAACAAAGCAACGTCTTCGTCGTCTTCTCAGCCGGTAAACCTCAAAAATCGTACTCTCTTTCCGATCTCTGTCACTATTCTCACAATGAAACTCTCTCTCGCTCAGGAAGCTGCAGATGATGAAACACAAGACTGGATTCTCGGAGCCGGGTCGGGTTGGGTCGAAGCACGAACATCATGCGATCACTTGAATTCTCTTTCTTCCGATTTGGTTCATTTACCAAATCCCTATACTCCTTGTTCAAGGTTGGCTTCTCAATCCCTTTCACGGTTTTGATTTGATGTTTTGGTAGCAATTGGTTTCAGAATGTATTTTGGATGATCTGTAATTGTGGTTGTTTTGACATTTGATCTCACAGTTCCTTGTGTTGTTGAAGAACACTTATCACTAACCATAGAGAAGAGAAGTTTATTGAGAAACTGTGGTTTATCCTCTAATTGCTTTTGTTTCAGAAATTGATCTCTAATCTCTGAAAGTGTTGTTGTTGTTGGCTAATTGCTCTCGAAAATTGAAGTTTGGTGAACTGTTTTTCATTTGATGAGCTTCACAAAATGTTTCTAAGCTGTGTAGTATTCAATTGCATATAGTCACCATGGAGTATAACATTTATGGGCATTGACTTATGGTCATTAGAATCAGCTCCAGCTTTGGCTCTCTGGAGTCGAGGCTATGCATCAATGGGCTCTTCCGCTTTGTGATATTTGTTGAAGTTAACCATAAGCATGTTATACGTAATGTCCGATTGCATTTAGTGATTCTGAGTTCTACAGAAACAATCTCAAACACTTCACGGAAGGTCCTGTGATTGATTTTGGTAGCAGTAAATTGATTTTGACATTGTTTTATCGACTCAACTATCTTACACTTTCTAATGTGCAATAAGGTGCGAAAACCCGGTAGAGAACTGGTTATGCCTTTGTTGTAAAGAGGTTCTATGCAGCCGTTTCGTGAACAGACATATGCTGATGCATCATCAACAGACTGGTCATTGCCTTGCACTCAGCTATAGGTATTTGTTTTCAATTTTTCATTACATTTGCTCATTTCTTGTTTTACAGCCACTGATGCTGAGATGTGTAAGCTCAAACCTGTGGAAGAACAGTGACTTGTCGGTATGGTGCTTCTGCTGCGAAGCGTATCTCGATGCTCAGATCATATTACAGCTGAGACCAGTTCACCAGGCTGCTTACATTCTTAAATTTGGCGAGGCTCCTCCCTTACCCCAACTTTGAAACACTCAAAGCTCCTCTTTTTGTCACTCTGTATTGTGTAAGGGTAGTTTGAGTTGATGATTTTTTTTGTCGAAAACAATATTAGTCGAATATTACTATCAACACAAAGACTTTTATTCCTTGCATTCCAACGTGAAGATCAGTTCAGAAAAGACTAGTTAGTAAGTCAAGCAGAGTTGATTTATCTTTGTGGTGTACATACAATCTTTTGTCTTGTCTCTACGCTTCTTCTGCGAATTTTCCAAGCTGCTCTCTCTCTCTCCCCCTCTCTCTCTCTCTCCCTCTCTCTCCCTCTCTCTCCCTCTCTCTCTCCCTCTCTCTCTCTATCTCT
>NW_006256901.1:7319020-7525602 GCF_000478725.1 Eutrema salsugineum | reverse complement strand
CGTGGTTACCGTCTCTGAATGTGTAGAAATCGCACTCGCTCAGAGAAAAGTCAGATGACATGCACGTACCTCGCAAAAAGAACAAACTTGTTAGTAAAAATCCTTACTAGTGTTTCCCTCTTTGATTCACTCACTCTCTTATTAATCTCACAAACCCACAAGAGATTTTCTTCCGGTTCTAAAGGAGTTAATCGAATCACGATGACTGCCTCTAGGTTCCCTTGGTTTATCAAATGTTTGAAAGGAGAAGAATAAGGAAAGATAGATAGAAAAGAGTACGGTTTTTTTTTTTTTTTTGACTTTTGAACTTCCTGGGGTTTTTTAATTGGACTTTTCGAATTCCTTTTTTTTTTATAACGGAAATATCAAAAGGGATGAGAAAAGGCGGAAGTTAAAGAGATAGATAGACACTACCGATTAAGCAAGTGGGCTCTGATACCACTTGATACGATTTCCTTAGGATTTGCACTTGCTTGCTTGGTAGAGGTTGATAAACTCGGCCAAAACGGTTTGGTCGGAGAGATGCTAAGGGGTGAGAGGATGTCTCGAAGATTCGTAGGCCCAGCTCGCGAGAAACAGAATCGGATCGAGGTGATGAGAACACCAAGTGTTGATCTCGCGGGTCAAGGATGAACAGGCGTGAGACTTGATCTCGAAAATCCTGTTGCCCCTAAACTACTTTGAACGAAATCGAACAAGATGTAAAGGAAAGGCTGCGTCAAATCCTATGGATTGAATCCGATAAACCAGATAGAAACTTTCAAAACTAACCACCTAAAAAAGGAAAAACTCAGAAAAAATAAGAGAAAATCTCGATTTTATTGATGAAAAGTGAATGACCAAATACAAAGGAGTCTGGCTCTTTATATAGAGTCGTAAAAAGAAGTGCAAAAGACAAGAAAATAAATGAAAGCATTAACTAAGTTTGAATGACCACTCGGCTCCCTTTGAATGTCCTTTCGGCTCTTTTCTTGCGAGTGATCCTTGGGCTTCTCGGATAAGAGAGAGATGTGGCCCCTTAACCTCATTAAAACCTCATCCGGTAAACCCAGTGGGACAAACCCGGATGCAAGGAAAAAGAGTGTCAAGGAACTACACCGTCCGAGTTGGTTAAAAGCGTTATAGCTCGGTCGTGAAATGTAGCGTCCGTATACTTGGCTTTCAGCTCGGTGCATAACCTCCAAACAGCTATAGATAGCTTCTTGGCTCGGGACCGTGTAATTGGACCAGTGAGCTCGGATAAATCCGTACTTGGGTCGTCCACCTCGTCTGGCTTCCCGTCCTGAACCTCCACCTTGCTTAGGTCGGCCACTTGGTCTTGCCTTCCGGTCTGGATTAGTTCTCCGGACTGACCCTCAGTTCGCACCTCGTCCATGCTCGTATCATTCCCCCCCCCTCTTGAAAAGGACTTGTCCTCAAGTCTGGTCCATCTGGAAGAAAGGGAACTAAGTCAGAAATATTAAAACTCGAGCTGACCGTGTACTTACCTCGGAGGTCGATCTGGTAGGCGTTGTCGTTGATGCGGTTCAAAACCGTGAAAGGTCCATCGACTCGGGGTAAAAGCTTGGACTTCTGTTCCTCAGGAAAACGTTCCTTCCTTAGATAAATCCAAACTTGGTCGCCGGGCTCAAACGTTCTTTTGCTTCTTCCTTTGTTCGCTTTCCTTTGAAATTGCTCGGTTTTCTTTTGAATGTTTTCCTTGGCTTTCTTTTGAATGTTTTCCTTGGCTTTCTCGTGCATCTGTTTAACCAGTTCGGCCCTTTTCTTGCCATCTAGATTAAGTCTTTCACTCATACGCAAAGGGGTTAGATCAAGCGGAGTAAGTGGATTAAACCCATACACAAGTTGAAAAGGAGAAAACATTGTAGTCGAATGAACCGAATGATTATAAGCAAACTCAACGTGTGGCAAGCAATCTTCCCAAGTTCTGAGATTCTTTTTAATCACAGATCGCAACAAAGCTGACAAAGTTCGATTAACTACTTCAGTTTGTCCATCAGTTTGAGGGTGACAAGTAGTTGAGAAACAAAGTTTAGTTCCAAGTTTTGACCAAAGGGTTTTCCAAAAATAACTAAGGAACTTAGTGTCCCGGTCTGAAACAATGGTTCTAGGAACCCCCATGCAATCGGACAATCTCCCTAAAGAACAGGTCGGCCACATTGGAAGCATCATCGGTCTTATGACATGGAATGAAATGGGCCATTTTAGAAAACCTATCTACGACCACAAAGACCGAATCTCTACCTCTTCTAGTTCGTGGCAACCCTAACACAAAGTCCATGGAAATATCGGTCCAGGGCTCACTAGGAATGGGAAGTGGAGTGTACATACCTGGGCCTTGACTTCGGGTTTTAGCCATCTTGCAGACCGTGCATCGGCCACAGATCCGTTCCATGTCGCGTCTCAGGTGCGGCCAGAAGAAGTGGTCTTGCACCACGCTCAGAGTCTTAGCTACTCCGAAATGCCCCATTAGTCCACCTCCATGTGCTTCCCTAACAAGTAAATCACGAAGTGACGTGTTAGGTATGCATAACCGATTTTCATAAAAAAGATAGCCATCACTTTGGTAATATTTGCCATAGGCAAATTTCGAACTGGCTTGGTAGACTTCCTGGAAGTCTGGATCGGTGATGTAGGCATCCTTTATCATTTCGAACCCCAGCACCTTAGCTTCCAAGGTGGTAATCAAGGTGTATCAACGAGACAACGCGTCGGCCACTACGTTTTCTTTACCCTGCTTGTACTGGATGACATAGGGAAAGGTTTCGATGAATTCCATCCATCTGGCATGCCTCTTGTTAAGCTTCTGTTGGCCCTTTAAATGCTTGAGCGACTGGTGGTCCGTATGAATGACGAACTCCTTGGGCCACAGGTAGTGCTGCCAAGTTTGTAGGGCTCGGACCAACGCGTAGAATTCCTTGTCGTAGGTCGGGTAGTTCAAGGTTGCTCCACCTAGCTTCTCGCTGAAGAAAGCCACAGGTTTCTTCTCTTGCATCAGCACGGCTCAAATTCCAACTCCTGAGGCGTCGCACTCGATCTCAAACGTCTTGAGAAAGTCAGGTAGCACCAGCAAGGGCGCATGGGTGAGCTTGTGTTTCAAGAGTTGAAAGGCTTCCTCCTGAGGTTGCTCCCATTTGAACCCGACCTCTTTTTTTATGATCTCGGTCAGCGGCGCGGCTATCGTACTAAAGTCTCGGACAAAGCGACGGTAGAACCCAGCTAGTCCATGGAAACTCTGGACTTCGCTAACAGTCTTTGGGCTCGGCCAGTCCTGGATTGCTTTGATCTTTTCCTCATCGACCTGGATTCCCTGTGAACTCATAACAAAACCCAAAAAGACAAAGTGATCCGCACAAAAAGAACACTTCTTAAGATTTCCAAAGAGACGTTCTCGCCTAAGCACATCTAACACCCTTTTTAAATGCAACACATGTTCATCTAGGGTCTTGCTGTAAATCAAGATATCATCGTAAAGACCATGCTTAGTTTTAAAAGTCCATGCTTAGTTTTAAAAGTCGTTTTCCATTCATCACCTTCTTTCATCCTAATCTGGTGATAGCCACTTTTTAAATCCACTTTAGAAAATATGCATGCACCATGAAGCTCATCTAACATATCATCTAGCCTAGGAATAGGATGGCGATACTTAACCGTTATGTTGTTGATGGCTCGGCAGTCAACACACATCCTCCAAGTTCCGTCCTTCTTGGGCATGAGTAAGACCGGCACGGCGCATGGACTCATGCTCTCGCGAATATATCCCTTAGCCAGAAGCTCATCCACCTGTCTTTGAAGCTCCTTGGTTTTGATTGGATTAGTACGGTAGGCAGGTCGGTTAGGAAGGGTGGCTCCGGGTACGAAGTCGATTTGGTGCTCAATTCCTCGGATGGGTGGTAAGCCACCTGGGTCGTCTTCCGGAAAGACATCGGCGAATTCCTGCAAAACACGAGAGATCCTGCTCGGTAATACCGGTTCAGGGTTAGTATGACTAGCCAAAGCGTCTTTGAAGATGAGTAGAACAAAAGATTGCTTTGTAGCCAAGGCATATTTCACCTCGCTAGGCCTCACAAGAAATGATTCTTTGCTCACGGGGTTTCCCTCACAGGCCATTTCTAGGTTTTTCTCAGACTCTCTCTTTTGATGTGAAGGGTTTTGGGGATCGCTCAAGATATTTTTTCCTTTGGAATTTTGCTCCAGCTTAACTTGATCAAGATAGACTTCGTGTGGTGACAAGGGTGCTAAGATGATCTTGCTGCCTTGGTGCTCAAATGTATGTTTGTTTGAGAAACCATCATGGATCGCCTTTTTGTCAAACTGCCACGGCCGTCCTAGAAGTAAATGACCGGCCTCCATGGGTAGAACATCGCAGACGACCTCGTCCTCATATCATCCGATGGTAATTGGTACGGTGACCTGCTTAGTGACCTTGAATTGCCTCTGGTTATTGAGCCACCGTAAGTTGTACGGGTGAGGGTGCTTACGGGTTTCCAAACCTAGCTTGTCAACCATGCTAGTGCTAGCCACGTTGGTGCAACTCCCTCCATCGATTATCAGGCTGCACACCTTTCCTTGGACCAAGCACCGGGTGTAAAACAAGTTTTCCCTCTGATCTTCCTCCTTGATCCGTTCTTGTGCTATTAGAGCACGCCGAACTACAAGTAGCTCTCCAGATACAGCTCGCTCCTCGGTCTCTTCCTCGTCATAGACCGGCTCGGTTTCTTCCTCGTGATCGGATACGATCTCTCCGGTGTCGAGCAAAAGCATTGCCCGCTGGTTTAGGCATTTATTGGAGTAGTGTCCCTTTCTCCGACACTTAAAGCATTCGATGTCACGCGTCCTCGATGAATTGACCTCAGCCTTGCCTGTGTTCTGGTTCGGTCTGGTGTCTGTTCTCGGCTGATTTTTAGGTCGCGAGGGGTAGGTCGCCTTGTCGTCTCGGTAGTTCGGTCGCGAGCTAGCTCCAGGGGTAAAGCGATTAGTACCCTTTCGTTTGAGCTGTTGCTCCACCAGAATCGCCTTGTGTAGCATCTCGGCCATGTCGTTATACTCCTGTAACTCCATTCGATCCTGTAAATCCCGGTTCAAGCCACTTAGAAACCTGGCCATGGTCGCGTCCTCCGGCTCGAACACGTCGGCTTTGAGCATTAAGCGCTCCATTTCTTGATGGTAATCCTCCACGGATTTGGTTCCTTGCGTGAGTCTCCGAAGCTTGGTATGTAATTCCCGATGATAGTGGGATGGCACGAAACGCTGTCGCATGAGAGTGGCCATCTCGTCCCAAGTTTCCACTGGCCGTTCTCGGTTTCTATGTCGGCTGATCATGATCTGGTCCCACCAGTCTATGGCATAGCCATTGAACTCGGAAGCCGCCAAGTTGATCTTCTTCCTCTCCGATAGATCCTGGCAATTGAACACGATATCGACTTTCTTTTCCCATTCCAGGAAAGCATCTGGATCATTCTTCCCGTAGAAAAGGGGAATCCGTAGCTTCATGCCTCCTAGGTCGTTGTCGTTACGCCCTCGAGCCTGTTCGGCTTCTCGTCGTTCATGGACTGGTTGCTGAGGTCGTCCTCCTTCACGTCGGTAATTTCTGGCAGGAAAAAAATTGCCTCGGTCGCGGTCTCCTCCAGATTGGCCTCGGTGTGCACCACGGTTGCCTCGCGGCCTGACTCGGCTACTTCCAGACGAGTGATTATCCGCGTAGAATGGATTGTCCATCTCCTGCTCAAAATTTTGATCTCGGCGGATATGCAGCGGTTCCTCACGGTTTTGATCGTTGGCCTCCTCTTGTCTTGGCTGGACTTCAAGCCGATCCATCCGTTGGCTCATACGCTCCACCATTTCGGTAATCTGGTTGAGTTTGGCTTCCATCTCTTTGGGGGTGTACCAGCGAACGTGGTTACCGTCTCTGAATGTGTAGAAATCGCACTCGCTCAGAGAAAAGTCAGATGACATGCACGTACCTCGCAAAAAGAACAAACTTGTTAGTAAAAATCCTTACTAGTGTTTCCCTCTTTGATTCACTCACTCTCTTATTAATCTCACAAACCCACAAGAGATTTTCTTCCGGTTCTAAAGGAGTTAATCGAATCACGATGACTGCCTCTAGGTTCCCTTGGTTTATCAAATGTTTGAAAGGAGAAGAATAAGGAAAGATAGATAGAAAAGAGTACGGTTTTTTTTTTTTTTTTGACTTTTGAACTTCCTTTTTTTTTTAATTGGACTTTTCGAATTCCTTTTTTTTTTATAACGGAAATATCAAAAGGGATGAGAAAAGGCGGAAGTTAAAGAGATAGATAGACACTACCGATTAAGCAAGTGGGCTCTGATACCACTTGATACGATTTCCTTAGGATTTGCACTTGCTTGCTTGGTAGAGGTTGATAAACTCGGCCAAAACGGTTTGGTCGGAGAGATGCTAAGGGGTGAGAGGATGTCTCGAAGGTCCTTAGGCCCATCTCGCGAGAAACAGAATCGGATCGAGGTGATGAGAACACCAAGTGTTGATCTCGCGGGTGAAGGATGAACAGGCGTGAGACTTGATCTAGAAAATTCTGTTGCCCCTAAACTATTTTGAACGAAATCGAAACAAGATGTAAACGAAAGGCTGCGTCGAATCCTATGGATTGAATCCGATAAACCAGATAGAAACTTTCAAGGCTAACCACCTAAGAAAGGGAAAACTCAGAAAGAACAAAAGAAAATCTCGATTTTATTGATGAAAAGTGAATGACCAAATACAAAGGAGTCTGGCTCTTTATATAGAGTCGTAAAAAGAAGTGCAAAAGACAAGAAAATAAATGAAAGCATTAACTAAGTTTGAATAACCACTTGGCTCCCTTTGAATGTCCTTTCGGCTCCTTTCTTGCGAGTGATCATTGGGCTTCTCGTAACGGCCATTAACTAACTTCGGATAAGAGAGAGATGTGGCCCCTTAACCTCATTAAAACCCCATCCGGTAAACCCAATGGGACAAACCCGGATGCAAGGAAAAAGAGTGTCAAGGAACTACACCGTCCGAGTTGGTTAAAAGCGTTATAGCTCGATCCGTGAAATGTAGCGTCCGTATACTTGGCCTTTAGCTCGGTGCATAACCTCCAAACGGCTATAAATAGCTTCTTGGCTCGGGACCGTGTAATTGGACCAGTGAGCTCGGATAAATCCGTACTTGGGTCGTCCACCTCGTCTGGCTTCCCGTCCTGAACCTCCACCTCGCTTAAGTCGACCACTTGGTTTTGCCTTCTGGTATGGATTAGTTCTCCGGACTGACCTTCAGTTCGCACCTCGTCCATGCTCGTATCACTCTCTCTCTCTCTCGCTCTCGCTCTCGCTCTCTCGCTCTCGTTGGTTCACATACTACTTGTTCAAAGCTGCCTCCTAAATCGCTTTCACGTTTGATTTTATATTTTGGTTAGCGAGATTCACTCTACCTCTTCGTTTCTAAAACCACATAGAATCTGACATTTTAACACAAAGACTTTTGACTTTTTACATCTAACTTATATAGAACGATTCAGAGAAAGACTTTACTGATTGGATTTATCTTTGCTGATTGGACTTATCTTTGCTGATTGGACTTATCTTTGGTGATTGGACTTATCTTTGGTGATTGGATTTATCTCTGTAGTGTACATACAATCTACTGTTTTCTATATAACAAGATGAGGATGAAACCATTTAACCATCACAAATTCCCAGTTTAATTCTTTTTTTTTTTTTTCAGTTTTCGTATTCAAGAAAAATTGAATTGGTTAAAAGATGACGCAGAAAGGCTCTTCGAACACTTTGAGTATCATTCCTATTACTCTCTCTTTCCTCTTCTTATTCATTTTTAATTTTCAAAAATATATTTTCGGCTCCTACTAGACACTTGTGTCATCCCGAACAAAAGGATGCACTTCTCGAGTTCAAAAACGAGTTTGTGATCGGCAAACCTTCTTCATTTTGTATCACTTCTCATCTGAAGACAGAGTCATGGGGGAATAATAGTGACTGTTGTTATTGGGACGGTGTCACATGTGATCCCAAATCCGGAGAAGTGGTCAGTCTAGACCTTTCTTGCAGCTGCCTCCATGGCCACTTCCGCTCTAATCAGCTTTTTATGGTTCAAAATCTTCGTTCTCTAACCACTCTCGTCTTTTCATTTAACAATTTTAGCGGTCAATCCCGTCTTCAATTGGAAACTTTTCTCATCTTACTACTCTATCCTTTTCTGGAAATTCTATTAGTGGTTGGATTCCTTCTTCGATTTGAGACCTTTCTAATCTAAGAGTTCTCTACCTCTCTAGAAACACTTATGTTGGTGAAATCCCATCTTCACTTGCAAATCTTTCTAATCTCAGAGTTCTCGACCTCACTAATAACAATTTTGTTGGTGAAATCCCATATTCACTTGGAAACCCTGCTAATCTCAGAACTCTCTACCTCACTAATAACAATTTTGGTGGTGAAATCCCATCTTCAATTGAAAATCTTTCTAATCTCGTAATTCTCGACCTCACTAATAACTATTTTGTTGGTGAAATCCCATCTTCAATTGGAAACCTTTCTAATCTTGCATTTCTCAGCCTCGCTAATAACAATTTCCTCGGTGAAATCCCATCTTCACTTGGAATCCTTTATAATCTCATGTATCTCAACCTCTCATTTAACAAATTTGTTGGTGAAATCCAATCTTCACTTGGAAACCTTTCTAATCTCATACGTCTCTACTTCTCTGCTAACAATTTTGTTGGTGAAATCCCATCTTTACTTGAAAATCTTTCTCATCTCATATATCTCAGCCTAGCTCATAACAATTTTGTCGATGAAATCCCAATATCCATTTTTAAGTCAATCAACCTTGTGAAACTCGACGTTTATGGTAATCACCGCAGCGGAAGTCTGCCAGATATATTTTCCAGTGGAAGCAATCTAAGGTCACTAAATGTTGGTCACAACCAATTGGGAGGAAAACTTCCGAGATCTTTGGCTAGTTGCTCTTCCTTGGAGGTTCTAAACGTGGAGTTCAACAGATTCAACGATAGTTTTCCATTCTGGTTGAAATCTTTGCAACAACTACAAGTATTGGTCCTTCACTCTTATGACTTTCATGGGTCATTACAATATCATCCCAAAGTTGCTTTTGAGTTTCCTCAGTTGCGAATCATTGACATATCATATAATTCCTTCAGTGGAACCTTACCATCTGACTTCTTCATGTATTGGAGCGCGATGTGGTCAAAGGAACACCGTTCAGAATAAAAGTACCTTGGAGTTGGTGCCTATTATGAAGACTCGTTGGTTTTGATGAATAAAGGATTAGAGATGAAATATACAAGGATCCTTACACTCTTAACAGCCATTGATATTTCGGGAAATAGACTCCAAGGACCTATCCTAAATCCATTGCTCTAGTGAAGAATCTTATTGTGCTTAATCTGTCAAGCAATGGTTTCATTGGCAACATCCCTTCATCTTTAGCGAATTTGACTGAGCTCGAGTCTCTAGACTTATCGCATAACAATCTTTCGGGCCAAATTCCACCTGCTCTTGTCGACCTCACAAGGCTTTCTAAGATTGTTGTTTCACATAATCAACTCACTGGTCCGATACCGCAAGGCACACAATTTCAGACGCAAAATGCTTCGTCTTTCGAAGATAACCTTGGACTTTGCGGTCGTCCTCTCAGTATAAATTGTGGAGACATACATACAGAGCAATCACAAGAACCAGAAGAAGAAGAAGAAGAAGAAGATGAAGAAGAAGGAGTATTTAGCTGGACTGCAGCTGGCATAGCCTTAGCACCTGGAGTCATCATCGGATTGATTATTGGGCACATTATGGTTACAGAAAAGCCTCAATGGTTCATGAAGATTTCTGGCGTGACGAGGTAAATATTCAATCAACAATTCTTTTTGTGCAAATTAATACCATTGAAACTGATTCACCCTTTCCCATTTGATTTACAGTTTAACAATTCGGTTTTTTTACAAAACGGTGTAGTGAAGACATCTTGCGATCACTGGAATAGTCTCTCTCTCTCGATTTTGTTCAAGGTTGCCTCCGAAATCATTCTCATGTTTGATTTTGATGTTTTGTATTGAGAATCACGTTTAGCAATTGGTTTTAGGTCTCTATACTTCTGCTTGATGTGAATGTGTAAGGAAATTGAAGTATATTTGGAGTAGCTACTTGATAGATTGTTGTTATGTTATCAGTTAGTGGCATGTTGATTGTAGCAAATAGGGATATCTGGACTAGAAACTGTGAGACCATCATTATCCCTAAAACTCCATTAAAGGTTCTTATGTATTTTTTATTATTAATTATAGAATAAGAATTAATATTAAGAAACTCATTATTTATAATGGTGCATTGGTAAAACTTTGATCGGGTTTTTAAGGGAAAAAAATATTAAACACTGATGGAGAGAGAAAAAACATCAATGCAGAGAGAAAAAGCAGTCCATATTTTTTAATCCAATCTGCAGCAGACACTTGTCTAAGAAAAATCGATTCTTCATGCCCTAAATAAGAATTGGTTTTTCTAATTTTGAGCCATAAAACATTATTTTTAAACCAAAAAAGCTTAAGAAATCCAAATTAGATCTCCCGATAATGATGCTCTGAAATAGTTGGAAAAAGTTCTCTCACAATTTCTATTATATATATTTAAGACACATAGCACTAATCAAATTTGTAGAAAACTTTATTGAGAAATTGTGGTTTATATTGCAGCTATTAGCTATAGGACCAGTTCAACAGGCTGCTTAAATTCCTAAATTTGGCGATGCTCCTCCCTTACCTGTCTTGGTCTGTCTCTCTCGATGGTTCCGGAAGAAAATGTGGTATATTGAGGTCCTGTTGTTCTTTCTTTTAAATTATGTTTCATACCAAATCACCAATAATCATATCTCTCAAATTCGGCTGAAAAAATCAGTTTTGTCCAAGAAAAGCAACAACTTACTTTATGTATAGTTATAAAACCATATAATTTGTATACAACTAAGTCATCAAATATAAGTTCTTTATCCAGAAGATAAATTCGATCTTATGTTCGGTAGTCTGCACTACTGCTGTCGTTTTAACCATTCCAAATCAGAGTAATGCTACCCAATTTATATAAACTAGGGATTAATCCACGTTGTAGCGCAGGAGATATTTTTTGACCTTCAATTACGTTAAATAATTTTGCAAAAACAATTATTTTGTAAAAACAATTATTTTTCAAAAACAGTTATTTTGCAAAAATATTTATTTTATGAATTTTATAAAATGAGTTGATCTGTATATAGAGTCATTTTTATTTTTTTGGTTTGAGTTAATTATAAAATGAGTTAATTATTTTATGAAGTCACTTCACCACAAACTTTTTTTAATTGAAAGTCAAATTTTTTATGTCAAATTTTTGGTAAAATAACTAAAAAAAAATATTTTTGTATATAATTAAGTAAATATAACAAATTATAGTAAAATATATTTATATCATAACTTTTAGTCTTCACTTTTATATTATTTAATTGTGAAATTTTTAATTTTCACGTTTTTTAATTAAATATACTTTATGATATCATTTGAAACAAAAAAAATATAAAAACTATCATAGTTTTGAATACAGAAACTAAATAATAAATATACTCTATTAAATGAGAAACAAAACCTTTCCATATTTTTTTCAATAGATTTGAAAGACAACTATATTGTTTCCTATTTTAATTATTCTTTGCTATTTGTAATGACATATCATGTAATATTTTACAAAATAAAGATTATTTCTTTAAATGTCTACTTAAATAATAATATAGAGACTAGGATTGAACCCGTGCGACAGCGACTGATTTCTCCGATCTAAAGATTTATGTGAACTAGAGATCGATATGTTTTTACAAAAAAGTTATAATGAACATCAAATCCAAAAGTATAATTGTTGTCTCATGGCTATACCCACCTACATTATGGAGCAATTCGGTTGGCGTTAACCCTGCATGGAAGAAAAGGCTTATCCGTCGTAGCAAGAGTTGCCCTACTCGACACTAGATACAGAGAATACCAGCATGCTTGCATAACAACAATTCAGACGACCCTGAATGCTGGCACGATATTTGTCACTCTCTACCCCAACTTCAACATATCACTTGAAGACCCTCAAATCTTCCAAAACATGCAAATCCAGCTACAAATCACAGGCGCTCCCCAAGTTGGCAACACATATGTAGCAACACTCCACCATCAGATGGCGTATAGGGTCCAAAACCATGTTATGACCTCAGTCTCCCGCGAGACACAGGAGCTGCACTGCTTATACAGCTAGAATCTCAACACAGTCCATCATGCATCCATATCCCCAGGCAAATCCCTAGAGAAGAATTAGTCAAATTACTTCTAGAATCTTGACAAATTACGAAAAGCTTCATGAAAGCAGCGTACCGATTCAATCCGTGGACTCTTCCATCTACAAGAGAAAAGACTGAGCAATCAAGATATCTTTCAAACAACAAGATGGTGAAAAATTACGGCATCCAGCATTTTGCACTGAGATAAATGCAATCTCTCCAGCCGAAGAAGTACAACCCCTGAGGCAATATTTGCCTGGTGTTCCAATAAACAAATTTAATGCAGCCGGAGACCCTATCTATGCATTCTCAGACGAAACAGGTCACACATTCTTTGACGTCTGTGACTGTGACTATTGCTTAATTGATATATCATGGTTTTTATGGTTTTTAACCATGGTATAGGTCTTATTTATAGTTTTTTTAGTGTCTTTCGAGTCTTTTGGAGTCTTTTCAGGTCATAGGTACGTTTGGAGCTTAACTGGAGACTTTGGAGCACTTTGGAGCTTAATCAAGATCAAATTCGTCAAGTATGGATTTTGTGCTTTAGTGACGCTCGACACCATGGAGAGTGACGCTCGACACTTGTCAGAGAAATAAGGAAAAGGTGATTTTGTTTCCTATTTGAAGAAGGAGTTGGGCCTAAACGTTTCCAAGGAAGCCCAAAACGTGTCTTAGAGATATATATAGGATTTTTATTCCCTTTTTACGATTACCTTAGATTTTTGAGAGAGAGATACTCTGAGTTTTCGGCTTTTGCGATTTCTGAGCTTGGGGAGACAAGTCTGAACTCTGTTCGTTTAGAGAGAAGATTTCGAACCCCTTTATCTATTTCGATTTAATCTATTGCTTTCTATTCATCATGTTTGTTGTTTCAATAACCATGTCTGAGTAGATCACCTGTTAGGTTTAGGGTTTAATTAGGGTTTTCTTTGAATGTTTGATTAACTTGCTAGTTAGGGTTCATATCTGTTAGTTCTTCATCTTAGGTTGTTCTTAATGCTAATTCTGGATTGATCACCTAGAACTTAGATCTTAGGTTGCTTAATTGACCCGGAAGTGTAATGAATGACTGGAAAGAACCTAGGTTGAGCAAAGTAACTATTCGCAAAGGAATTTGGTTTAGATACTTTGTGAACATATCGAACTTGTGCATTAAGGCTGGTTTAAATCTGTAGGATTTGCAAAGGAATTTGGGATTCTAGGATTTTAACTTAGATAATTCTCACAACGGAAGTTGGTTAATTATAATTCTGTGTTTCGAGTTCAAGAACCGAGCTTAATAACTGAACCCTGATTAGTTAAGTTGATCTGCATTCATTGATCTCCTGAAAACGCCCTAGACCTAATCCTTATCCAATCGAATTTACAAACCGTTTCACTGTTGCTTAATTTGTTTCTGTCGCATTGCTATTTACTTCCTATATTTCTGCTTAGCGTAACTCTATCTCTACAAGGTTTATTGAGTGATCTCTTGTCTCTGTGGTTCGACCCCTAGATACTACAACTGCACATCTGTGCTCTTGCAGAGTAGCTTAGGGATTAAGCTTTGAGCAGATCAAGTTTTGGTGCCGTTGCCGGGGACCAGATTTCGCCATTAAACCTAGTTTTTGAGTTTTCGACTAAGTTTTTTGACTTAGTGTCGAGCGACACCACAGTGGTGTCGCGCGACACCTTTCTTTTTATAACCTAATTTACTTATTCGTTTTCTCTCTTTGTTTTTGGTGTTTCAGGTTTATGCATACTCGTGGAACCAGAAGCAACAAGGACATCCCGCTAGTGAATTTGAGCAATGAAGAGCTAGCTGAGTTAGAGCGAACGAACAGGAAAGCAAGAGATCCGGCAATGATGGAAAACGCCAATGGACTTGTTCGTGATGATGATGGAATCTGGAGAGACCAAGAAGGTCATGTGTGCAATGCGAGAGGCCAAAGGCTTGATGGAGATGGTAACATCATTCCACCAGCGCCTTTACCAGTGGATGTTGTTGACCAGAATCCATCACCTGCACCGCGTGGGAATGCTGTGATCGTTCCACATCAGAGGAACGTTCCAGAAGATCGGAATGTGAGAGAACCTGCACCTGCAGCTGGTCGTGGACGAACACTTGGAGATTACAACAAGCCTGAGCAGTTCTATGCAAATCGTTCTGCGATTCGCGCCCCTGCGTTTCAAAGAAACGATTTTGAGCTGAAGCCTGTGTACTACACTCTTGTTGGTCAGCACCCCTTTCATGGCCACTCTCATGAGCACCCTATGGATCACATCGAGAGGTTTGAGGACTTGGTCACCAGCATCAAATACAATGGAGTGTCCAATGATTTCCTCCTCTGCAAGCTGTTTCCTTACTCTCTTGCTGGAGAAGCAGCTAACTGGTTGAAGCAGTTGGAGCCAGGATCACTCACCACTTGGGAAGAGACCAGGAATGCTTTCCTGCACAACTTTTTCGATGATGCTAGAGGACGAAAATTTCGACTTTCTCTCAGGAACCAACTGAAGCATTCAAAGCTTCTTGGGTGCGATTCAAATCGTACCAGCGAGACTGCCCCTATCATGGCTTCAGCGATGTGCAGTTGCTGGGTATCTTCTTCAGAGGTATCGACTGGAGATATCAGATGGCACTTGATGCAGCAAGCAATGGTAACTTCAACACCAGATACCCAAAAGAAGCTGTTGAGCTCATCGAAGATTTGGCATCCAGCAATTGCACCAAGAATGCAGATCTTGATGCGAAAGAAGCAAGCTGGGAACATGGATAGATTGCAGATCGCTGAGGTGAAAGCTAAACTTGACTCTGTGCACAGCCTTTTAGTGGGTAAGAAGTCTGTCAGATTCGCACAGGAGGTGGAGAGTTTCGAACCTGAGGATGAAGCTGAGGAAGAGGATGTCAACTTTGTCAGTGGATCAGGATTTCAGGGTCAGAGGTTTGGTAATCAGCAAGGTAACAGAAGCTACAGTGGAAATTACAGTGGAAACAATCAGCGGAGTACTTTCAACAGTAATCAGAACTTCTCTGGTTATACGCCTAAGCCTCAAAACCAGAAGCCCTTTTCCAACAACAATTTCTCCAGAAATTACAGCACTCCTTCATCTCAACCTCAAAATCCTGACAATGAGATGAAGTCTATGCTGGAACAAATTCTGGAAGGACAGCAGAAGCTCACCGTGGACATTAATGGGAAGATGGATGCTCTCTATCTTGATCTGAATGGAAAAATCGAAGCTCTGAACACCCATGTCAAGCAGCTCGATACCCAGGTTGCTCAAACTGCAGGTTCTGTTAAAAGGCAAGAAGGTTTTCTTCCTGGGAAGACTGACACCAATCCAAGGCATCACTGCAGTGCTATCACGTTGAAGAGTGGTAAAAATCTGAGTTCAGAGCCCAAAAAGACTCCTGCACCTGAAGTCGTGGATTTGGAAAACCCTGAAGAAGTTCCTGAGATTGCAGAGCCGGTGACGAGCGACACCACCATTAGTGTCGCGCGTCACCAATTGCAGAGCGAAGCTGGTGATGCTCCGAATCCGAAATCTGCAGAGGAGAAAACCAACAAACCTAAAGTTCCTTACCCAAGGAGCCCTAGGAAGTCCAAGCAAGAGCTTGATGATGCACGATGCAAAGCATTGATGAAAAAGCTTGTGATTGAGATACCTTTGGTTGATGCTGTAAAAATCACTCCTGTTATCAGACGTTATGTGAAGCGAATGGTGACCAATAATCTCAGCCATGAACAAGGGGTGATGATGATTTCTGAGCAAGTCAGTGCAGTGATTCAGAACCGAATTCCAGAGAAGCTGTCTGATCCAGGAAGCTTTGTCTTGGATTGCTCTATATTCACAGAGAGATTCAAGAGATCGCTGTGTGATCTGGGTTCAAGTGTTAACCTCATGCCTTATTCAGTAGCTGTCAATCTCAGTATGACTGACTTCAAGCCGATGAGGATATCTCTCATCCTAGCTGATCGTTTGACAAGGATACCTGAAGGGGTGCTAGAGGATGTTCCAATCTAGGTTGGAGACTGCATGATACCAACTGATTTTGTGGTTCTGGAGTATGGTGAGGAGCCTAAAGATCCTCTTATCCTTGGGAGACCTTTTCTAGCTACAGCAGGCGCTATTATTGATGTCAGGAAGGGCAGGATCGCTCTGAATGTTGGAGATCTGGTGATGAACTTTGACATGGACAAGCTGATGAAGAAGCCCACCATCGATGGTCAGACCTTCTATGTCGACACTCTCACAGAGTTTGCTGAGGAGATTTTCCATGAGATGCTGCCTACAGACCCACTTGAGAGAGCTCTGACCACGTCTGCATCTGAAGCTGAACACTTGGACGAAATTTCAGCATCTTACTCGAAGATGTTGGACTCCAGCGAGCATGTGATGCAGCTAGCATCACAGATTGAACAGCTTGAGACTCCTGAGAAGGTGAAGCAGCTATCCGACTGGAGTGAGGAGAAAGCGCCCAAGATTGAGTTCAAACAACTCCCTGCAGGACTAAGGTACACATTCCTATGCTCTAACTATACTTATCCAGTCATTATCAACTCTTCCTTGAACAATGCTGAGGTTACCTTACTACTGAGCAAGCTGCGCAAGCATCGCAAAGCTTTTGGCTATTCTCTTGATGATACTTCAGGTATCTCACCAGACTTGTGCATGCATCGAATTCACCTCGAGGATGAGTCGAAGTCATCGATTGAACACCAGCGCAGGTTGAACCCTAATCTGAAAGACGTCGTCAAAAAGGAGATCATGAAGCTGCTGGAAGCTGGAATCATCTATCTAATTTCAGATAGTGCTTGGGTCAGTCCTGTGCACGTGGTTCCTAAGAAAGGAGGGGTTACAGTTGTGAAAAATGACAAAGATGAGCTGATTCCGACGCGCACAGTGACTGGACACAGGATGTGCATCGATTACAGGAAGCTGAATGCAGCGACCAGGAAATATCACTTCCCATTGCCCTTTATTGATCAGATGCTGGAGAGACTTGCAAGCCATCCCTACTACTGCTTCCTCGATGGGTACTCAGGATTTTTCCAGATCCCTATCCACCCAGATGATCAGGAGAAGACCACCTTTACATGTCCATACGGCACTTTCGCATATCGCAGAATGCCCTTTGGACTTTGTAATGCTCCTGCGACATTTCAGAGATGTATGATGTCCATCTTCACTGACATGATTGATGATTTCATGGAGGTCTTTATGGATGATTTCTCAGTTTACAGATCATCTTTTAAGGACTGTCTGGATAATCTCTGCAAGGTTCTGGCTCGCTGTGAAGAGAAGCACTTGGTCCTTAACTGGGAAAAGTGTCACTTTATGGTCAGAGATGGGATTGTGCTTGGGCACAAGGTTTCTGCAGCTGGCATAGAAGTGGATCGTGCGAAGATTGACGTCATGACGAGCTTGCCACTACCTGATTCTGCGAAATCGGTTAGAAGCTTTCTGGGTCATGCAGGGTTCTATCGTCGCTTCATCAAGGACTTCAGCAAGATTGCACGTCCTCTTACTGCTCTGCTATGCAAGGATGCTAAGTTTGAGTTTACAGATGAGTGTCTTGCTGCGTTCGAACAGATCAAACATGCTCTGATAAGCGCCCCTATCGTGCAACCTCCTGACTGGAATTTGCCTTTTGAGGTGATGTGTGATGCTAGTGATTTTGCTGTTGGTGCTGTTCTAGGACAGAAGAAGGACAAAAAGCTTCATGCAGTCTACTATGCCAGTCGAACTCTGGATGATGCTCAAAGGAATTACGCTACTACTGAGAAGGAGCTGTTGGCTGTGGTCTTTGCTTTTGAGAAATTTCGACCATACCTTGTGGGATCGAAAGTGATTGTGCACACAGATCATTCTGCACTCAAATAGTTGATGCAGAAGAAGGATGCAAAGCCGAGATTTCTGCGATGGGTGTTACTCCTTCAAGAGTTCGATATTGAGGTCAAGGACAAGAGGGGTGTTGAGAATGGTGTGGCAGATCATCTCTCACGCATCAGGGTTGAAGACGACATATCCATAGACGATTTCCTGCCAGAAGAGAATGTATACTATGTGGAAACCGAGTTCCAGAACAGGTTTGACGAAGAATTGCAGGTTTCGAATGGGAGAAACGTTAGTGTCGAGCGACACCACCACTAGTGTCGCGCGTCACCTTGCTCAGCCGAACACAGAGACCTCTCAAATTCGAAGCAGACTTCCTGAGATCAGTTCAGCTGCTGTATCTGCCACCCAACGTCCTTGGTATGCTGATATTGCCAATTATCTCGCTGCAGAGGCTGAGCCTGAGAACTTTAAAGGGTATGCGAAGAAGAAGTTCCTGAGAGAGCTACAAAGATATCACTGGGATGAGCCATATCTGTACAAGCACTGTTCTGATGGGATTTACAGAAGATGCATTGCAGAGTCAGAAGTTCCAGAGGTGCTGTTTCACTGTCATGGATCCGAATATGCTGGGCACTTTGCGACATTCAAAACAGTGTCTAAGGTTCTTCAAGCAGGCTTTTGGTGGCCTACCATGTTTCGCGACGCGCATGCTTTTATCTCGCAGTGCGATGCTTGTCAAAGGAGAGGAAAGATCAGCAAAAAACATGAGATGCCACAGAATTTCATCCTTGAGGTTGAGGTATTCGATTGCTGGGGTATCGATTTCATGGGTCCTTTCCCCTCTTCTTATGGGAACAAGTACATCCTGGTTGCTGTTGATTATGTTTCAAAGTGGGTCGAAGCCATTGCCAGTCCCACCAATGATTTTTCAGTGGTTCTTAAGATGTTCAAGACCATCATCTTTCCTCGATTTGGAGTGCCTCGAATTGTTATAAGTGATGGTGGTTCTCACTTCATTAACAAGATTTTCAAAAAACTCCTAAGGAAACATGGAGTTCATCATCGAGTCGCGACTCCTTATCACCCTCAGACAAGTGGACAGGTCGAAGTCTCGAATCGTCAGATTAAGGAGATCCTGGAAAAGACAGTGGGTAAAACTCGAAAGGATTGGGCTGCGAAGTTGGACGATGCACTCTGGGCGTACAGGACAGTGTTCAAAACACCCCTAGGCACCACACCTTTCCACCTGCTCTATGGAAAGCCCTGTCACCTTCCAGTGGAGATCGAACACAAAGCAGCCTGGGCGATAAAGCTGATGAATTTCGACATCAAGTCTGCTGCAGAAAGGAGACTGATACAGCTGAATGAGTTGGACGAAATCAGGCACCATGCCTATGAGAATTCGAAGTTGTACAAAGAGAGGACCAAGGCGTATCATGATTCAAAAATCCTCTCCAGGCAATTCGAACCGAATGATCAGGTACTTCTGTATAACTCTCGTTTGCAATTGTTTCCTGGTAAACTTCGTTCTCGATGGTCAGGTCCTTTCATAGTCAAAGAGGTTCGCCCCTATGGTGCTATCGTCCTCCTCACACCAGATGGTAGCAGAGAGTTCACAGTCAATGGACAAAGGGTAAAGCACTACTGGGCCAGAGCTGAGATTCCGGATGGACATATCGTGCCTCTGGATGATGCACCTCCTGCCTGAATCACCATCAAGTCAAGCTAATGACTTTAACTGGTGAGTCTGTAAATAAGTCTTTTGTTTCAGTGATTTTCGTTTTTCTTTTCGTGTTTTAGGTGAACAGGGCTGGTGTCGAGCGACACCATACTCGGTGTCGCCTGTCACTTGATTTTCAAAAAAAAAAAAAAAAAAAAAAATTAGGACCTAGCTTAACCGGATTTTCAGAACCGGAGTGGAATCGGGAGCGGATCGGGCCCGAGGAAATACCATTCACACTTTGCAAGTGTCGCGCGTCACCACCTTTTGTGTCGCTCGCCACTCACAAACAGGTTTTTGGACATTCTGGATATGAGGCGCTTGGGTTTGGATTCTGAGCTCCTGCGTTTGCTGACGAAGCTTGGATTGGGATCTATGGCTACCAGACCGTACGATCTGTTTCCCGACCTTGTTCGTCAGTTCTTAGCCTCTGTTCGTATCTACTACACCAACGAACATGCTCCGAACGCGCAGGAGGGCACTCTGACTTTCATGATCCGTGGAGTTCGTTACAGGCTTCATTTTCGCGACCTGTGTGCCATATATGGGTTTCGCAAGGACCTCCCGAGAGTCAGCCTTCCTACTCAGATGTTCGATGTGCAGGATTTCTGGTCCCATTTTGGGAATGGACGCTATGATTCGAAGACTACGTCCCAGACCGACGTGCGCCACCCTGTTCTGCGATGCCTCCTCCGTGTTCTAGGCAACACCATTCAGTGCAAGTCGACTCCGGGTAAGATGCGTCTCTCTGAGTTGGCTCTTCTCTATGTTGGCATTGGTGATTTGATAGATAGTGAGCACTACCGGAGTTCCGCGCACGCTACTGATGTCAACATGGGAGCCGTTTTCGCTCATCACTTGGTTTCTTTGCAAGCCAAGCCTTTTTCTGGAGCAGGTACGACGCAGCGGACTGAGTCTGTTGATAGCTTGCTGACCCCTATCTTCCAGCATTTTAGGATCAGCACGGAGAACAGCACCATTGTCACGACTCGCCGAGTTATTGATTTGGATCACCTGCGCCACGCCTCTTGGATCAACCACAACCATCAGTGGTCTTTTCGCACTGCAGCTGGTTCCTTCCGGATTCAGCTCCCTGATCGTGCACGCACTGACATAGGCACCGAATGCGCTGCACTTCGTTTCATGCCAGAGAGGAGAGTCTTGATTACTGTAACTCGCGGTTCTTCTTCCAGAGCTCGTGCTTCCACTTCCGAGGATGACCAGATACCTCGCTCTGCAGGAACCCCAATACTTCTCCCTGATCTTCCCACTGAGCCAGAGATTCCCATGGAGGCTGCTGCTTTCCAGCGGTATGACATTCAGAGTTTTCAGAGCATCTGGAGTGCCATCGCTACTCTCTCTCGCTGCGGATGTGTTCGCACTACTCGCCCGCGATCTCGCTCACCCACACCCTCTGATGATGCTACTACTAGCGATGAGGACTAGTTCCTTTGTCATTCTGGTTCTGTTTTCTTTTCTTTTGTTTTTCTTATCTTTTCTTTTCGTTTGTTTGAGTCTGTTGTGTCAGCTACACCTGTTGTGAGACTTTGTTGGACTTATGCTTTTATGGGTTGTATTGTTACTACTAACTTCTTTCTGAGTGATCTGACAGTGCTAACATAGATGATTCTCTATCCTGTTTGGTGGACTCATGTGTCTCTGATCGCGACGATTGCTCTCTGCACTGTGGTGTCGCGCGACACCATCATTGGTATCGCTCGTCACCACCCTTGCACTTTCGACCTAAGCTTATTTTCATCTGAATCTGAGCTGTGTGTTGGTCGACCTAACTGAGTAGTAAGATATTCTAACCCATTGCATTCATCCTTCTGACTTTCTCTTTTGTCACCAACTTCGGATTTGATTACACTGGGGACAGTGTTATTCAAGTCTGGGGGAGGTAGTTGCTGACATTGTGTCTGTTTTTCTTAAGAGTCAGTTGTGTCAAAACGTTTTTGAGTCAAAACCTGTTGGAGATCATGATGCTTTTCCTGGAATTATTGTGCTGACCTTTCACCTAAGTGACCACTGCTGCAAATTCAGTCTAGATCTGACTAATGAAAAATCCAAAGGCTGACCAGTTGACTAGAGGCGTCCATGTTTCCAACAGAATCCACTAACCTGAGCTAAGTTCTGAACTTCACTTTTAACTCGTTGATGTGACTAATGCCTTAGAGCTTGATTCCTCGTTCGTACTTGATCAATGAAAGCCTGTGTGAAATTTAATGTTGGTGTTTCTCTCCCTGTGACGAGCTAAGAAAAAGAAGAAAGAAAGAAAAAGGGCAAAAAGATTGAGATGATTTTCGCTTAGAAGTGAAGGGCTAGGAATGTTTCCAATGATCCAATTATTTTACTTCTAAGTTGGAATGATCACACAAAGGAAGGAAGTGAGGGATAGGAAAGTTTCCCATGACCCCACTATTCGCTGAAAACCTTTGATACAAGGTAAGGGGACAACTCGGGGACTCGATGGCAAACACCATCAGTACTCGCAGATTTACCCTTATCGAGTATATGCCATAAAAAAAAGAGAAAAAAAAAGATGATGAGTGTGCGAAAAGGATAAGTCTGGGGGAGAGAAAAGTACCAAAGTGTGTATGGCTGATTTGTTTGAGTATAGTACGGGAAAAAATCTAGAAGGTTCTTAGCATCTGAATCATCAGTGAGATCCAGCGATGAAGGTTTATGGACAATGTTGTGGAATTTTGGACTTAATCTGGAAAGTTGTGAATGTCTGCGGAGAAGTACATGGTGGTTCGATTTGGAATGATGAAGCAGTAGTTGAGTTGCAGGGTGACTGGTCAAAAGCGATGTTCCAATGAAAGGTTGAATCTCTGTGTTTTCAAACTTCTTTCTCTTATTTGGTATTCTGTTTGCTTGAGGGCAAGCAAATGCTAAGTCTGGGGGAGTTGATATATCATGGTTTTTATGGTTTTTAACCATGGTATAGGTCTTATTTATAGAGTCTTTTTAGTGTCTTTCGAGTCTTTTGGAGTCTTTTCAGGTCATATGTACGTTTGGAGCTTAACTGGAGACTTTGGAGCACTTTGGAGCTTAATCAGGATCAAATTCGTCAAGTATGGATTTTGTGCTTTAGTGACGCTCGACACCATGGAGAGTGACGCTCGACACTTGTCAGAGAAATAAGGAAAATGCGATTTTGTTTCCTATTTGAAGAAGGAGTTGGGCCTAAACGTTTCCAAGGAAGCCCAAAACGTGTCTTAGAGATATATATAGGATTTTTATTCCCTTTTTACGATTACCTTAGATTTTTGAGAGAGAGATACTCTGAGTTTTCGGCTTTTGCGATTTCTGAGCTTGGGGAGACAAGTCTGAACTCTGTTCGTTTAGAGAGAAGATTTCGAACCCCTTTATCTATTTCGATTTAATCTATTGCTTTCTATTCATCATGTTTGTTGTTTCAATAACCATGTCTGAGTAGATCACCTGTTAGGTTTAGGGTTTAATTAGGGTTTTCTTTGAATGTTTGATTAACTTGCTAGTTAGGGTTCATATCTGTTAGTTCTTCATCTTAGGTTGTTCTTAATGCTAATTCTAGATTGATCACCTAGAACTTAGATCTTAGGTTGTTTAATTGACACGGAAGTGTAATGAATGACTGGAAAGAACCTAGGTTGAGCAAAGTAACTATTTGCAAAGGAATTTGGTTTAGATACTTTTTGAACATATCGAACTTGTGCATTAAGGCTGGTTTAAATCTGTAGGATTTGCAAAGGAATTTGGGATTCTAGGATTTTAACTTAGATAATTCTCACAACGGAAGTTGGTTAATTATAATTGTGTGTTTCGAGTTCAAGAACCGAGCTTAATAACTGAACCCTGATTAGTTAAGTTGATCTGCATTCATTGATCTCCTGAAAATGCCCTAGACCTAATCCTTATCCAATCGAATTTACAAACCGTTTCACTGTTGCTTAATTTGTTTCTGTCGCATTGCTATTTACTTCCTATATTTCTGCTTAGCGTAACTCTATCTCTACAAGGTTTATTGAGTGATCTCTTGTCTCTGTGGTTCGACCCCTAGATACTACAACTGCACATCTGTGCTCTTGCAGAGTAGCTTAGGGATTAAACTTTGAGCAGATCACTAATGAGTAGCTCAGATGAAGAAGAAAACCCAAGGCGAAGAAAAAAGAAGTCATCCCAGCAAATTTTCAAAGAACGATACGAATCTGGAGACCCAGAAGTTGGTCTTCTTGAAGAACCAATAGGGAAGGAGTTTGAATACTATGTCTTGTATTCAAACAGATCAACTCCACCAACACCTGACAGTGAAGATGTCCGCACATGTTATATGTTCGGTTCTTCGTCCTCTCAAGAGCCAACATTTCCAACACGAGAATTTGAAGAAGGCAACATCAGGCACTCATGGAAAATCAGAAATCCGAACGTTAAAAATCCAGATGGAACGGCAAAACAAGTCAGTGCAGCAGAAGCAACTTTAAATTGGCAATCAGAAAACGCTATGGTCCAAAACCATCTCTTGAGCCAAATCGATAGAAAGATATCTATTATGGACCTTTCAATCAAAGAAATTAACAAAAGGATAAGTTCTCTTCATCAAGAACTCTTACACCTGGTGACTACTGTTTCCACAACTTCCCCACTCATGTACCAAAAGGAGTCAGAGCTAAGATCCCTTAAAGCCCAATTACAATCATTACAAAACCAGCCCAAAACACAGACCCCAATGCCATATGATCTCTTCACACCATATCCTATATATTCTCCACCAGCCATGACCCAAACACAACCTCTCTCCTTTTCCCATGACCCAAGTATCTTTGGATCATCCTCCTTCCTACCAACAAGAATCAACGAGCAACGTCCTGCAAAAAAAAAACACCCAACTGTTCCTAAAGAAACTCCGAAGATTTCTGCGCCAGAAACCACGAAGACCACTTCACCTGAAAAGAGTGAAGCACATTTTATGGTGGAACACGCCAAAAATCCAATTTCTACATTTCTTGAACAAGTGGCAGAGCAAACAAAACCACCAAAGCAACAACGTTCTGCAAAAAGCCTGATGCCGCTACAAGAAAGTTCTAATGAGGAGTTCCTAATCCCAAACTTCATGATGGCCGAACCAAAAATAGAAGAAGAAGATATGGAAAGCGATGGCGGAAACATATCTGAAGACAGAAAGGAACCACAGAAGCCTCAAACTCCACCAGACTGAAATCCAAGAAGCCACACTGACTCACACAGTGGTTTCTCTTTCGACAATGTTTCCCCATCAAAATGGAGAGACAAAATCTACGAGATGCATGCCTGGCTCACCGAACAACTGCTCAACCCAGGAGCTACTCTCCCTACAGAAATAGACAAGCTAATCTCCAAATTTCATGGTCGTCTCAGACAGTGGTGGATCAGCCTTGGAGATTACAGACAGCTACAGATCCGCCAATCTCAATCAGTGGATACTGTGATTGGGCATATCCACAACGAATTCCTTGGCACATGGGATCACTATACAATCTAAGCAAGAGAAGAGTATATGAGCATGAGATGCTGCTCTTTCAAAAGAAAAGATCTCGAGAAGCACTATGAGAGGATGTCAAAAAGATTATACTCACTAAATGGAATTGACGATGTCAATCTCAAGCAGGCGTACTTGAACTCACGTCCAGAACCTCTTGGAAATGAGACATCTCGAATATTATCCCTAAAGAATATGACTCTAAGTCAAGCTTCTTTGGGAGAAATATACCAGATCTCGCTTGCAGCCCTCGAAAAGCTATGCAACCACCAAAAGTTCTTCAAACAGCTGCAAGAACAAGGAAAACTACTCGGAAGAGCATGTGACCATCTAGAGCTCTCCACCAAATGCAAAACAAAAAGGTGTGGATGTTCTACGAGCTATAAACAGGAGAAAAAATCCGGAAACAAATGGCAAAAGAGGTATCCCAAGCTATCTGGTGGAAAGAAATGGAAATTCTTCAGGAGAAAGAAACAAAGAGGCTACAAGAAATCTCACAGATGCTACATCTGCAAAAAGAAAGGACATTATGCAAAACAGTGTCCAAACAAGAAGAAGAGGGATAATCTCCTTGGATATCTAGCCCAAGTAGAAGACATTGACGACTCAGACATCGAGTCTATCTTCTCTCTTGATAATGAACCAACTGATGATACAGTCCTTGCAATGGGAATCGAGCATGATGATGAATTCTCAGAAGAATCTGAAACCGAAGAAGAAGAGGATGCTGACGACCAATTCATGCTTTTTGATCTCTACACCCTAGACTCATGCAAGGTTGAAGAGTCAAAAGAAGCAGATTTGGCGTATCTATCCCAACCAGCTCCAAATGCCAAGATCTACATCTTCCCTACCAAATACGATAAGCCTATACCGGTGATAGCCTTCTTTGATACGGAGATGCATCTTCAATCATCAAACCAGATATACTCCCATCAACCCATTGGGATCGATGTTCAGTGGTCTTCAAAGCAGCAAATGGGCAGATATTTCACATCTCCCTCATCAGTAAGCCCATCCATATCCAATTATTTCCAGGATATATGGTTAAATCTAAAGTATATGGGTCTGATCTTCCGGGAAAAGACTTCATACTTGGATTTGATATCCTCCATAGCCTTAAAAGAGTATATTGGCACCCAAAAGGCCTTAAACACAAAAACCACCTGTTACCATGGACAACCATTTCCCATTTTTACCCCATGGAACTCCTGAACCCCATCAAAGAAGAGATTACCAAGACCTCTTGTGCCAGTTCTCACTCAGAATTCCTCACCAAATGTTCTTCACCCCTATGGCAAAATCCAGACTTCCTCATATCCTTGCCATTCAAGAAAAATGAAGATATCAATCCCACAAAGGCCATCCAGGGATGAATCCAGATCATTATACTCTGGCACTTGAAGAAGTAAACCTACTCCAAAAGAAAGGTCTCATAAAAAAAACAACTTCACCATGGGCATGCGAGGCTTTCTACGTCAACAAAAGGGCATAACAAGTCCGAGGAAAATTGAAGTTAGTCATCAATTACCAGCCACTCAATCACTTCCTTGCTGATGACAAGTTTCCATTACCGAAGCGAGAAATCTTATTCCAAAGGCTCCCACAAGCACAAGTCTTCTCAAAATTCGACTTAAAAGCGGGATTCTGACAACTGGGAATCAAACCGGAGGATAGATCTAAAACAGGTTTCTGCATACCAGACCGTCATTTCCAATGGAAGGTTATGCCATTTGGACTAAAGGTGGCCCATCGCTATTTCAAAAAGCAATGACAAAGATATTCGAGCGAATACTTCCAAATGCGCTGGTATACATCGATGATATCATTTTGTTCTCTCCGGATATCGACGCCCATACCCGACTACTAGAGAAATTTCACAAGATCATCCAACAGTATGGCATCATGCTATCCGAGAAAAAGATGGCCATTGGAGAGACAGAGATAGATTTTCTTGGCATGCATATCTCAAAAGGGCAATACCACCTACAGCCTCACATTGCAACACAGCTGATGGTGATCCTGATGTGTGTGTCGAGGGTTGTCAAGTTTTACCCTAATTGAAATCAATAGCCGCAAGTGCACAGCTGATCAATTGTAGTACTTAGGGATCGAATCCACAGGGAAGGAGGATCTTTTGCTGCAAAAAGCCTTTGAAAATAAGTTAAAGTAAGGAAGTCTAGAACTAAACGGTTTAATGGGGGTTTGGTGGTGTCATTAAAATGTAAAAACGAAATATTAAAAGAGAGTACGGAAATTAAATGGCGTAATAACTAAACTTAACGAAAATACTAAAAATGATAAAAATGGATATTCTAATGCTTAAATGAAAATGAACTAAAAAGGAAAGACAATATTGAACTAAAGCTTAAAGAAAAATCGCAGGAAATCAATGGAGAAAAAAGGCGTTGGGCTTCAAGGAAGTTTTCTCAGGGGTACGGACGATTCAAAACATTGCTAGAGAGTAAATTTTGTAAGATCTTAGCTTAAACTTTTCGAACTGGAGTCACAGACGTATGAATACGCCACTGTCGTGATCATAGACAACTATCTCTCTCAACCCTGACCAGCAGGTTTCCACTCTGGCCCTGGAAGAGAAGAGATGCATTATGTTTAAGACTCGTCCTAATTCACAAATCGCCCATAGGTAGGTTTACATTCCTATGTTTGTTTTGCTCTCCTAAACTAGATCTGATACCTGATGAACACTTTCGTGTCACCAAGCATCTGGATCAGATTGTAGTTCATGACGTTACCCTCATGCAGTAAAAACGAATTCAGAAGAAAAAGTTCTAAGATTCAGCTCAATAGCCAATGGAATCCTCATCGAACATATAAATCCCCATCGAAAATCCCTTAATCCCAACAATAAAACTACTCAGACATAATAAACGAAATCAAAGACATAGTATTAAGAAGTAGAATAGAAACCGAAATTGATAAAGAAAGAACAAGGGTTCAAGAGAACAAATCTCTCTCTCCCTAAAATCTAAAGCAAAAAAAACAATAAAAGTTTGAAAGATGATATTCAGTTACTAGGTTACACGATTTCTAGGGCTCCTAAGACATGTATTTATAGTGCTCAAGACCTCTCTAGATGTCACTTAGGGTTTCTCCAAATGTGGGCTTCAGAAAATGGGCTTTCTGGGCTCGGAGGTTGAAGGCCGCGGTCGGGACAAGTGTGACCGCGGTGGATGAGTGGTTTGCCGCTGTCGGGATGCTCCTGACCGCGGGAAAGTGCTTGTTGGCCGCAGGTGGAAGTGCTGGCCAGCTGGTTTACGGGACATCTTGCTCTTCGCGTATCTTTTGATTGAACCGTTGGATTGCCAAGCTGTAAAGTGCACTGGAAAGCTGATACTTCCATATTTAAGGTCTCCAAATTTGAGCTGGATCAGACGGTGAGAAGGCCTTCAATCAGGGGTGAACTTCTGACGGTTTGACTCTGAGCTGAAATCTGGTTTTCTATCCATTTTGTTAAGCTTTTCCCTAAGTTACCTGAAAAGAGTCTTTGGAACTACAAATACTAGAAAAACGTAATAAAAGTACTTAGAAGCAATTAAAAACATAGAAAAAGTATTTCAAAACGATCCATAAAAGTGGTCAAAATACGGTGTTATCAACAGCTCAACGAATTCCTAGACGACAAGCTCTCTTTCAAACAAGTCCAACAATTGCTTGGAGTTGTCAATTACATGGCGGAATTCATTCATGGTTTAGCAAAGTACAGGTCAATCCTTTCAACACAGCTAAAGAAAGATGCTCCTCCATGGGACGAAAGATGTACAGAAGCAGTAAAAGAACTGAAACGGATCTCAAAGACTCTACCCTCATTGAAGATCCCTTCTAAAGGGCAAAGAATCCTACAAACTGATGCGACCGACTGCTATTGGGGTGCTGTTCTCTTAAAAGAAGACGAAAAAGGGAAAAGAAGCATTTGTGGATACAAAAGTGGTGTTTTCAAAGACAGTGAAAAGCACTACCATTCTACCTACAAGGAGATACTTGCAGTCAAGAGAGGCATAGAGAAGTTCGAGTTCCACCTAGTCGGACAACACTTTCTTATCGAAATGGACATGCCCTCGTTCCCAAAGATGATTCAGTTCAAGCAAAAGATCTTGCCACAAGCACAATTACTTAGATGGGCAAGTTGGTTTTCACAGTGGAAATTTGACGTGAAGCACATCAAAGGAAAAAACAGTTTTCTCCCCGACTTCTTATCCAGAACACAAAGGAAAATTTCAGCTGTCATACCAATGATATACGCTCTCACTCCAACCGAAGAGTCCCTGAGGAACATGATTGCAAAAATGCCACAAGGAATACAAGAAAAGATCCTAGAGACTGCTCTAGTCTATCAAGGATGTGAGAAGCTCCATGGATTCTTGAAGCTCTATGTCTACAGGTATGGTCTAGACCAAGGGCCACTCCTCCAGCTACCTTATCATCCGGTATTCCCTTTTCCTCACTACCATAAACTTAAACCCAACTCACTATGGTAAATTTCCGCAAGAAGCGTATTTGCTGTTATGGTACCTGGCAGAACTGTACACCATTGGAGTACTCATTGACAAAAGCAAACTACTTCAGTATCTGGAAAAGTGCATTCTGACAAGAAGGAAAGAGCACTACAAGTTGTTGTACAAGTGGCTCACATTGTTCCACGACGTGACATGGTGGCAAGAGAATATTCGAGCACAAGAAGGATACAAAGTCTTAGTCACCTTCAACATCATCACAAAGCAAGAACAACAAGAAGACGGAGTCATAATTCAGAGGGAATACAAAGCCCAGATCCAGACAAGCTATAATGATGATCCTTTTGATGGGGACAATTTTCACATAAGGACAAGAAACCTGGCAGCGATAAATCACATTGAAGAATCTGAAATTAACCCACAGTTATTTTGTCCTCACACTGCAAACTGGCATAGCAGGGATGCTTATCCACATGACTTTATTGATGAAATACGACAAAGTCTGGCAAGCTTCCATGATCAGTACGCGTGGCCACAAGATGATCCTGACCATCCAATCTACAGAGTTGAAGGAAAGAAGTACACAATCAAAAAGTATATCCCGGGCCACAAAATCTTCATAACGAAGATAGTTTCTGACAGCGAAGAAGACGACGAGGATTCAAACTTCGGATAAGGGAGAATCTACCTCTCTTTTGGAGACAGGGGGAATAATAAATAATGATGCACATGTTGAATAAGAAAAGCATCATAATCCATATGTTAAATAAGAAAAGAATAAAATATTTATGCATGAGGAAGTTAGGTATCCACATGCTAAATAGCTCTAAGTTAGGTATCCACGTGTGTAATAATCTTAAGTTAGGTATCCCTTGTATCACTATAAATAAGAGGCTTGAGTGTTTGCATAAACAAAGCTAAGTCCTGTAATCAAGTCTGAGAGAAAACCTTGAGTGTCCTTGTAATTTGTGAGTGTTCCATATAAATAAAATATCCCCTTTTGTATAATCATCTCTTCCATATTTTAAATACCCTTTTTAATACTCTTGATCCTTATAAACCTTCTTTGTGATTGTATCCACTATGTGTCTGTAAATTTATGGTTATAAAAGATTATCAGGTTTTAACAAAAATGTGATGGAACACAAACTGTCATTGAGACATTTGTTTGGATATTTTTGTTGAATTGTATAGTGAAATTGCAAAGATTTTATGGTGCTAGATAAATTACAGAGTAATTTGATGATGTTTAGAAGCCATAACAAAAACTGTAGGCCATCCAAAATAATATGGTTCATATCAAGTTTTGGTTGCATTCAAAGGAAAATTTTATGCTGTTGAATCAAGTCCTTGTCATCAAACTTCTTTGCATGCTACCGAGGTCACCTCAGTCAGATGATCTTTTAGTGAAAGTCAGGAGAGGAACTGTTGCAAGTACCACGGTTCACACCAGGAGAGTCTCATGATGAATATGTGTATAAATGATTCAGAGTATTTAGGCTGTGGGTGGGTAAATAAGGAGGAGGAAGTGGGTTCAGGTTAATGACTTGAAGTACCGTATGATCTTCCTTGGACAGTTGAATCGCTGCTTCTCCGTGAAAATGCTTCGGGAGTGACAGATAATCACATTGTGTTCTTTGAATCAGAAGAGGGTATCAACTATAACAATGAGTCAATCCTTGTGTTTGACATCAGAACTAGAAGGATAAAAATACCATTTATTGAATGTCGAGGCTATACTGGTGAAAATCTTGATGAATATCTGATGTCATGTGGACTAGTAACCTTGCCGAACCCAGCAACAAGCATGTATGATTTTATCAAGTGAATCTGAGTGACGTCTTTAACCTTCTCCATTTTGAATTTTTTTTTTTTTTGGTTAATAGGTTTGCTATGGACAACAATTTTTTCTTTGCTTTAATTAAACTTTTCTTTTAAAATAGAGTAAGGACAAAACCAAATAAACCAAGGCTTTCTTTATATATATATACACATTGTGACAGCCTTAGTGCTTAAGACAGATAAAGCAGGAAAGAAAAGTATAAAACATAAACAAAGACTTTCTTTTTGTTTTGTTTAAGAGCATACACATAGAGTTGATTTTCATCTTCATTTCCCATTGATCTGTTGGATTAAGCTTGAAGAAAGCTTAAGAAATAAGTTTCCTAAAGAGATTAGGATTAGGTATTTAATTAGGAGTTATCTAGAATATGTTTAGGAGTTATCTAAACATATAAGCTTTTATCTAATTGGTTTAGGATATAGGAAATAAGTCTCTATATATATGAAGTTACCAAGTTGTGGTAGACTCATGAGATTATAGAGAGAGTTTGTAAGCTTTAAGTTTTGAGCAATTTTCTTAAAGCAATAAGAAGAGTTTTTCTTAATCTCGAGTTATAAGCACTTTATTTGGTATCAGAGCTTCAAGGTTGAAGACGACAGCTAACTACGAAAATCCTACATTACGACATGGGCGATTTAGTTCCAATCTCAAAATCAAAGGAGAGTAATACCTCAGCCATACAATATCCGATGCTCACATCGACGAACTACACTGTTTGGGTAATCCGGATAACGGTAACACTTAAGGTGAACAAAGTATGGGAAACCATAGACCCAGGAACAACGGATGGAGAGAAGGACGATATTGCACGAGCACTCTTGTTTCAATCCATACCGGAAACCCTAACTCTGCAACTCAGAAACCTCGATAACGCAAAAGCTGTGTGGAATGTGATAAAGACCAGAAATATGGGTGCTGACAGAGTAAGAGAGGCTCGACTTCAGACCCTAATTTCTGAGTTTGACAGAATCAAGATGAAGGAAACTGATAACATCGATGACTTTGTTGGCAAGCTTTCGGAGCTAGCAACAAAATCAGCAGCAGTAGGAGAAACTATCAAAGAAACTAAGCTAGTAAAGAAATTTCTTCATAGTCTTCCAAGAAGAAAGTACATTCATATCATAGCTGCACTTGAACAAGTCCTCGACCATAAAACTACAAGCTTCGAAGATATTGTGGGAAGATTAAAAGCATACGAAGAAAGAATTTGCGAAGAAGAAGATCAACAAAGTGACCAAGGCAAAACTTATGTATGCAAACACTGACTCACAAGAATCGAATGAAACTGGTAGATGAAGAGGACGTGGTGGACGCTTCTATGGACGAGGAAGAGGCCGTGGGTACTACGGCAACAGCAGTAACCAACAAAACAGAGGAAATCAAAAGGACAGATATAAGATCATATGCTTCCGGTGTGATAAGGCAGGGCATTATGCATCTGTTTGTCCAGACAGATTACTCAAGCTTCAAGAAACTCAAGAGACAGAAGACGACGAAACACAAGAGGCTGAGAAGTTGATGATGCATGAGGTGGTGTATCTCAACGAGAAGAACCTCAAACCTGACAATTTCGAGACATGTTCGGATGGAGACAATGTCTGGTACCTAGATAACGGAGCCAGCAATCATATGACAGGAAACCGGGGGTACTTTTCCAAACTCAACAAAAACGTCACAGGACAAGTGAGATTTGGGGACAATTCCCGAATTAACATCAAAGGAAAGGGGTCCATCTTGTTTGTAAGCAAGAATGGGGATAAAAAGGTCTTGGCTAACGTTTATTTTATCCCTGATGTGAAGAGCAACATCATCAGCCTTGGCCAAGCCACAGAAGCTGGATGCGATGTTAGAATGAAAGAAGATTTCTTGCACTTATACGATCGAGACAGCAAACTACTAGTAAAGGCGAATAGGTCCAAAACCCGGCTGTATAAGGTTCTGATGGAAGTTGAGAATACTAGATGCCTACAACTTGAGACGTACAATGATTTGATCAAATGGCATGCAAGGCTTGGGCATATTGCCTCTGAAACCATGAAGAAGATGATAAGGAAGCAACTTGTTACGGGAATACCTAGTATTTCCGTTGAAAGGAAAACTTGCTCTTCATGTTTACTTGGTAAACAAACACGACAAGTCTTCCCTCAAGCGACAGCATACCGAGCCACAGAGGTACTTGATCTCATACATCGAGATCTTTGCGGACGAATCACGCCTCAAACAGCCGCAAGGAACAGATATCTTTGTTTTAATCGACGATCACTCTCGCTAAATGTGGACAATACTGTTGAAGGAAAAGAGTGAAGCCTTTGACAAATTCAAGAAATTCAAAGCAACTGTTGAGAAAGAAACAGGTGCCACTATTAAAACCTTTCGAACGGACTGGGGGAGAATTCATGTCGCTGGAGTTCAAAGATTTTTGCGAAAAAACAGGCATCATAAGGCACTTGACTGCTCTGTATACTCCTCAACAGAACGGCGTGGTGGAGAGACGGAACATAACATTACTTGAGATGACAAGAAGCATCATGAAGCACATGAATGTGCCTAATTTTCTGTGGGGAGAAGCAGTACGACATACTACTTACCTGATAAACAGAGTAGCAACAAGGTCCCTTGTTGATCAGACACCATACAAAGTGTTTAAAGGGAGAAGACCGAACCTCGAACATCTACGTGTCTTCGGATGCGTCAGCTACGCAAAAGAAGAGTCTCCACACTTAAAGAAGCTCGATGACAGATCAAGGATGCTGATACACTTGGGAGTTGAACCAGGAACTAAGGCTTACTGGTTAACCCGGGAAGCAGAAGAATATTGTGAGCAGGGATGTGATTTTTGATGAAAAGAAGAGCTGGAAGTGGAAGGAAATTGAAGGTTGTAATGAGATGCCAACATTCACACTCAGTCTCCGAGATCATGGAGCTGAAGAAGGAAGAGAGATTGGTGACAGCAAAGAGACCAGAGCAGAGGAAGATGATGATGATGTCGAGATCATCGAGAGAGAGCTCTGCTCCTAAGATCGAAACAGAAATCACCGACAAAGTCCCCACACTAAGGAGATCAACGAGAACTGTCGTAAGGCCAATCTACCTCAATGATTACGTCTGTCTTGCTGAGATGGAAGGAGATCGACTTCTCCTGACAATACGCTTCAAACACTGAACTCATGTCCTGATGCTTCCCATGATCATATCAAACGGATTTCAAATGAAGGAGTTATTCAATTTACAAAATAGGTGATCTCCAGCTTACGCGTTTCAGACCTGCGGGCATTCAATGAAGGATTCCGACCAAACCAAGATGAGTTAAGCTACAAACCAAGTTGTTCTATAATCTTGGTCCATGAGCGAAGCCCAGCAAAGTGGATTCGGCCCAAAAAGAATCAAAGATGATCAAATTTCGTCCTTGACAAATACCGCATTTAATTCTGCCTATTTCTCTCTCTTAAATGCACTTTAGAGTTTGAATTTCATTTCTCCAGATTCTCTGCATGTTGAGCTACTTTTATGAACGTTTTTATCATGTATTTCCTCTATTTATAGAGCACATTATGCTGAATAAAAAATAAGACTTGATTCATTATTTTTGGAACCTTTTGAGAGTGATTCTCATTTTTCGATCTTTTGGAGATTATCCATTGATCAACCCGGTTTATCAAGTTCACTCCATAGAACTTGACGCAGCCTTCATACCATTGTTTGTGCGAATTCGTTTCAAGTAGTTTTAGGGGCACAGAGATATTCGGGAACTTGTTCTCACGCCTTATCATCCTAGTTGGAGAATATGCTCAGCTCAATTACAAAGCTCCTGGAAGAAGAATCATATCAAACGGAGTTCAAAGGAAGGAGTTATTCAATTTACAAAATAGGTGATCTCCAGCTTACGCGTTTCGGACCTGCGGGCATTAAATGAAGGATTCCGACCAAATCAAGATGAGTTAAGCTACAAACCAAATTGTTCTATAATCTTGGTCCATTAGCAAAGCCCAGCAAAGTGGATTCGGCCCAAAAAGAATCAAAGATGATCAAATTTCGTACATACAAATACCGCATTTAATTCTGCCTATTTCTCTCTCTTACATGCGCTTTAGAGTTTGAATTTCATTTCCCCAGATTCTCTGCATGTTGAGCTACTTTTATAGACATTTTTATCATGTATTTCCTCTATTTATAGAGTCCACTATGCTGAATAAAAAATAAGCCTTGATTCATTATTTTTGGAACCTTTTGAGAGAGATTCTAATTTTTTTATTTTATTTTATGGAGGTTATCCATTGATCAACCCGGTTTATCAAGTTCAGTCCATAGAACTTGATGCAGCCTTCGTTTGCAGAGTTTGGGAATTTCGTTAGTAGTAATTGGGGCTTAGAGATTTTCAGGAATTCATTTCTCACACCTTAACATCCTTTTACCGGCGTTTTACTCTTTCTTTGTTCCACCCCCTTGTTTTATTCCTTTTCAGCGCGAGTTTGGGCCTACGGATTCTCGGGAATCACTTCTCACGTCTTAACATCTTCTCCGTGAAAGTGTTTGGAGTCAAGGATTATCCACTAAACCACTTTAGAGTGCCGATTCCTTGGGAGGATCGCATCATTTGGTATCAGAGCAACACTCTAAGCCTGGTTTATATCTTTCTATCTTTTTTTCATCTTTTTATCTTCTTCTTTTCATTTTCTCATCTTTTCATCATCTTTCTTTCATCTTCTATCCTTTCATCTTCTTTTCTTCCATTTTATTTTATTTGTGTTTTATTTATCTATTTTCGTCATAAAAAAAGGAAAAAAAGAGTTAAAATAACGAAAATAGAAAAAAAGAGAGAGAAAAAAAGTATGGATCATTGTGTGATTTGGATTTGAGGACAAATTTTTTTTTTAAGAGGGAGAGGATGATATGATCATAGGAAGCATCAGGACATGTGTTCAGTGTTTGAAGCGTATTTTCTCAACCACCAGGAATAAACGCATGAAACTATCTGAGAATATGTTCAGCTCAATTACAAAGCTCCTGGAAGAAGAATCATATCAAACGGAGTTCAAACAAAGGAGTTATTCAATTTACAAAATAGGTGATCTCCAGCTTACGCGTTTCGGACTTGCGGGCATTAAATGAAGGATTCCGACCAAATCAAGATGAGTTAAGCTACAAACCAAATTGTTCTATAATCTTGGTCCATTAGCAAAGCCCAAAAAAGTAGATTCGGCCCAAAAAGAATCAAAGATGATCAAATTTCGTCCATGACAAATACCGCATTTAATTCTGCCTATTTCTCTCTCTTACATGCACTTTAGAGTTTGAATTTCATTTCTCCATATTTTCTGCATGTTGAGCTACTTTTATGAACGTTTTTATCATGTATTTCCTCTATTTATAGAGCACACTATGCTGAATAAAAAATAAGACTTGATTCATTATTTTTGGAACCTTTTGAGAGTGATTCTCATTTTTCGATCTTTTGGAGATTATCCATTGATCAACCCGGTTTATCAAGTTCACTCCATAGAACTTGACGCAGCATTCATTCCATTGTTTGTGCGAGTTTGTTTCAAGTAGTTTTAGGGGCACAGAGATTTTCGGGAACTTGTTCTCACGCCTTGTCATCCTAGATCCGTGAGTTCTCTCATTCAGTGAAGCCAACCCCTTGTTCCTTTTCACCGCGAGTTTGGGCCTAAGGATTTTTGGGAATTACTTCTCACAGCTTAGAATCTTTGCCGTGAAAGTGTTGGAGTCCAGGATTATCCACTAAACCACCTTAGAGTGTTGATTCCTTGGGAAGATCACATAATTGATATGATCATGGGAAGCATCAGGACATGTGTTCAGTGTTTGAAGCGTATTTTCTCAACCACCAGGAGTAAACGCATGAAACTAGTTGCCGAATATGCTCAGCTCAATTACAAAGCTCCTGGAAGAAGAATCATATCAAACGTAGATCAAACGAAGGAGCTATTCAATTTACAAAATAGGTGATCTCCAGCTTACGCGTTTCGGACCTGCGGGCATTAAATGAAGGATTCCGACCAAATCAAGATGAGTTAAGCTACAAACCAAATTGTTCTATAATCTTGGTCCATTAGCAAAGCCCAGCAAAGTGGATTCGGCCCAAAAAGAATCAAAGATGATCAAATTTCGTACATGACAAATACCGCATTTAATTCTGCCTATTTCTCTCTCTTACATGCGCTTTAGAGTTTGAATTTCATTTCCCCAGATTCTCTGCATGTTGAGCTACTTTTATAGTCGTTTTTATCATGTATTTCTTCTATTTATAGAGTCCACTATGCTGAATAAAAAATAAGACTTGATTCATTATTTTTGGAACCTTTTAAGAGTGATATTCATTTTTTTTTATGGAGGTTATCCATTGATCAACCCGGTTTATCAAGTTCAGTCCATAGAACTTGACGCAGCCTTCGTTTGCAGAGTTTGGGAATTTCGTTAGTAGTAATTGGGGCTTAGAAATTTTCGGGAATTCATTTCTCACGTCTTAACATCCTTTTACCGGCGTTTTTCTCTTTCTTTATTCCACCCCCTTGTTTTATTCCTTTTCAGCGCGAGTTTGGGCCTAAGGATTTTCGGGAATCACTTCTCACGTCTTAGCATCTTCTTCGTGAAAGTGTTTGGAGTCAAGGATTATCTACTAAACCACCTTAGAGTGCCGATTCCTTGGGAGGATCGCATCATTTGGTATCAGAGCAACACTCTAAGCCTGGTTTATATCTTTCTATCTTTTTTTCATCTTTTTATCTTCTTCTTTTCGAAGAGGTATGTACAGAGATTGGGAATTGATTTTGATGAAGTATTTGTTCCGGCCGCGCGAATTAAGACGGTTCGACTCATACTTGCTCTAGTAGCTTCGAAAGGGTGGCAAGTACAGCATCTTGATGTATAAACTGCATTTTTACATGGAGAGCTTAAGGAAGAAGTATTTGTTGAACAACCAGAAGGGTTTGGAATTAAAGGAAGTGACCGTAACATGTATAAACTACACAAAGCTGTTTATGGATTAAGGCAAGCCCCGAGAGCATGGAACAACGAACTGAACAAGATCTTATGCGAACTTAAGTTCACCAAATGCTCAAAAGAACCAGCTTTGTAAGGAGCATCTCCTCCGTATAGCCGTATATGTAGACGATCTTTTGGTAACAGGTTTGAGTCTGAACCTAATATTGGAGTTTAAGAAGGAGATGTCTAACAAATTTGAGATGAGCGACTTAGGGAAGTTAACGTACTATCTCGGGATTGAGGTATCACAAGACGAAACTGGTATTATGTTGAAAAAAGAGCGATACGCAACCAAGACTTTAAGTGAAGCAGGAATGGAGGAATATAACTCGGTCCATATTCCAATGGACTCAGGGTTGAAACTATCTAAGGCACAAGAAGAGAAAGTTGTCAATGAAAAAGAGTACAGGAAAAACATTGGATGCCTCAGGTATTTGCTTCACACTCAACCAGACCTCTCATACTATGTTGGTGTGTTAAGCCGATACATGCAGGAGCCAAAAGAGTCACATAGCGCAGCACTTAAACAGGTTCTAAGATATCTGCGAGGTACTACATCGCTTGGACTCAGGTTTGACCGAGCAAAGGAAACAGCTTTAATGGGCTATAGTGATAGTAGCCGTAACGTTGACGCATACGATGGAAAGAGCACAGCTGGTCACGTCTTTTACCTCAATGATTGTCCTATAAGTTGGAACTCGCATAAGCAAGAAACAGTGGCGTTGTCTTCCTGCGAAGCTGAGTTCATGGCTGGAACGGAGGCAGCTAAGCAAGCAACATGGTTACAAGAATTGCTTGGAGAAATCACTGGAACTGAGTGCAAAAAGGTGACAGTTCGTATCGACAATAAATCTGCAATTGTGCTTACAAGGAACCCAGTCTTTCATGCACGAAGTAAGCACATTCACAGGATATATCATTTTATCAGAGAGTGTGTCGAGAATGAGCAGGTTCTGGTCGAACACATTCCCGGAACAGAGCAAAGAGCTGATATTCTGACTAAAGCATTAGGAAGGATAAAGTTTAAAGAGATGAGAGATCTCATAGGAGTTCAAGATGTGTCAAGGAATGACTTCAAGCTTAAGAGGGAGAATGTTGGATTAAGCTTGAAGAAAGCTTAAGAAATAAGTTTCCTAAAGAGATTAGGATTAGGTATTTAATTAGGAGTTATCTAGAATATGTTTAGGAGTTATCTAAACATATAAGCTTTTATCTAATTGGTTTAGGATATAGGAAATAAGTCTCTATATATATAAAGTTACCAAGTTGTGGTAGACTCGTGAGATTATAGAGAGAGTTTGTGAGTTTTAAGTTTTGAGCAATTTTCTTAAAGCAATAAGAAGAGTTTTTCTTAATCTCGAGTTATAAGCAATTTAAGATCCTTACTCTTCAAAGTATTGTTCCTTTTGTATATTGGATCTAACAATGGCAGACTGGTCATTACTTACCAAAGACTTGTTAGAACGAATCAATAGTCGTTCTGAGACATGTTTTGAGACATGTTTTGAGACTGTAAACTTCCACTCTGTCTGCAGCTCGTGGCAGTCTGCTGTACCTCTGCCAAGCTCTAAACGCCGCTTAGCCATTAATACTGCTAAAATTTAAGAGAAATAAGAGATGAATGTTTGCAGAATTATGAGACTTGAAGAATAAGTAACCAGAGATAAAGAGAGAAAGAGAACCTCCATTTTTTTTTTTGGGCAAAAGAGAACCTCCATTAATGTAAATAGTCTGAGGTATTACAATAGGAAAATTGTAAAAAAAAAACATGAACTTTTAAATTTCGGCCATTTAAACCACAAACTATCATGTAAATAGTTTAAATAATTAATTTTGATTGATTTTAAATTTAAATCCTGAATTTTTGTTGATTAAGCCAAAAAAGACACAACATTAAATCAATAAAAGAACAAACTAACGGGGTTAAAATCCATTGTACATATCACATTATATTAATTGACGTCGTTTTGAGGGTTTTAAAAAAATAATAATTAAAACACCATAATGGCTATTCGAACCCCGACCACTATAAGTGTTGTTATGCCTTCTACCAACTGAGCCGAGCATGATATATGCTTACAAATTACAGATATAATTTATATAGAACTACACAAAATGTCAATCTTTCCATAATTTTTTTCCCAGCGATACTGATACTGCTGAGAACTTTGATGACGATACTGGTAGTTTTTCCGTATCAGATCTACTTAGAATGTCGTTTTTCCCTTAGATCTACTTAGAATGTCATTGCTCAGATCTGTAATTAGAATTTATTTATTTATTTTTAAAATATTTCATTCATTATATAAAAAGGTTTCAGGCCTACAACAAGCAAACTACAAAAGCCCACAACAAGACTTACATTCGGAAAGAGAAGAGAGCAATTTACACAATTATCTGTCAAATAACGAGAACCAAGAGGTAAGGTAAGAAACCGTGGAAGGAGGGTTCCGTTGCGCTCTGGATAACGGGTCCAGCCGGCAGCAAAGCGTGTGGGAGATGGTCGAAATGATCACAGAGGTCGGGCAAGATGAAGCTGTATGGAGTCTCTGGTTTCTCTCATTCCAGATCTCATAGATGGAGGATTGGTACACGAGTTTCATAATGAGGGCAACATTCGGGTCAGAAGTAAGGTCCTGCATCCATCTAATACCTGCTTCGAAGGAAGATGGAGGATTTAGATGAGCATGGGATGTGAAGAAGGACCAAACCTCATTACTGAAGTTGCATTCAAAGAACAAGTGCTGCCTTGATTCGTCAGCAATACTACCAAGAAGGCAAGTTGAGGGCGATGTGACTCCCCAGCTGATCAGACGATCGCGAGTGATGAGACGGTTTCTAGCGACCACCCAAATGAGGAAAGCGTGTTTAGGAATCCTCCCTTTGAACCATACCGAGTTTTACCAATCTACTGTCTCACCCGAAGGGTACAGAGCATTCCAAGTGAGCTTTGAGGAAAAATAAATAGCAGGATCATTATTAATTGTTTTCCAGAGATAAAGATCATCCGCCTCCGAGTCAGCAATAGACCCATCATCCGGGAGACAATGACGAAGGACCGAGATGATGGGGTTACGACTCCTCGACGATGAGAGCGTCCATTGGCGATTAGAGAGGGCATCAAACACTGCGGCGTTAATAGAGAAACCAGAAGTCCTCGGCCCGATATTTCCCGTAACATCGATAAGAGGACCCAGGGAGGTCCAATTATCTTTCCTGAACTGGCGGTGATGCCAGATCCGACCTCACAACCACAAATGTAATTATAATTTTAAACCCTGAGATCTGTCAGATATGTCATTTCTCAGATCTGTCATTTCTACTGAGAAGTTGTGGTCACCATTAGTAAATTGTGGTTTTATATCTACATATGGGATAGTTCTCAACACTCTTAGTTCCCAAATCATACCTTTGGGTCATCACTACAAGGTTGGCTTTGCTTTTCTTCTTTTTATTATTACACTACTAAAAATTATGCGTATACAGCCTTACAGATTAGTCACATATTTTCCGTGGTTATTTTAGAAAAGCCACAAAAAGTATCATAAAAACACCAAACTAACCACAAAGATATAGCTACGAATTTATGCAATTTTATTTTTGTATTCATGGCTATATTTTTGTGGCTTTTTCCGCTGTGGCTTTTTCGTGGCTTTTAAAGAAGCCATGGATTTTTACGCAAAAAATTAGTTGTGTTAGCAACTTTGTTTCATTTTCATTTTGGTTATGTGATGATTCTCATAAACCATCTTTAATATAGATCGATATTGTATAGAAGCTGTGATAATAGATGGACGAGAATCGAGGAAAGTTTTCTGTTGTTGATATGAGTGGATGAGGATATGTCTTTGTTATCGATCCCTCACTAGAAGTTAGCGAGATCCACTCGGTCAAACAATCTCGTGAGTTTTTCCAGGAGAGATGATAACACCGTATTTGTACCCATTTTCACCATTGATTTCAAATTGTTTTTTAAAGGTTTTAATCAGTATTAGAAAATTTTATTATGATTTCTCTGTATTTGTAGTTTCAATGCTCTTTTCAGGAAACTTAGGGAAAAAGATGGCAAAATTAAAGAAATCCACATTTTTAGCTCAGAGTTAGACCGTCAGAAGTTCAGCCTCAAATGAAGATTTTCTCACCGTTTGATCCAGCTCAAATTTGGAGACATTCAAGAGGAGACAACCAGCTTTCCATAGCACTTTACATCACAAAGATCCAACAGAGCAATCAAATGATACATGGAGAACAAGTTGAACAAATTCACCAACCCCGGAAGACTCTCACCCGCGGCAAACAAGTGTTTTGCCTGCCCTGGAAGACTTTCACCTTCGGTGGACTAAATCCGAGCCACAAGGCCCAACATCAAAGCCCATTTCGCCATTCCTCTTCAGAGAAGCCCTAAATGAGACCTGGAAGACCTTAGGACCTATAAATACATTTCTTAGTAGTCCTAAACGGGTGTGTGCTCTTGTAATGAGATTGTAACCCTCCAAACTCTGTTTTTCTAGGGTTAGGCGTTGAAGAAGGGAATTCTTCCCTGGATCCATTGCTCTTTCTCATTTCTATCTAATTAACTTTTCTGTTTCATCTTTTGCATTCTTTCATGTCTTTTATCATTCCTTGCATCATGTAGATCTATCCTAGAGAGTCAAGTTGTTTGAAGAGTTTTTGATAGGTATACAAGTCGATTAGGATTTCTAAGTTTCTAAACCATATTCTGGATCTCATCTATTCTAAGTTGTTTATATTGCATGAGAGTAGATTCATGACCTATTCTTTGAGCCTAGGATCGATCAGAGCCATGAGAGTGCTGTATTAGATCATCCATACCTAGCATCAGAAGAGCATAGTCGCTACAGGAGTCGAGAGCTACCTGCAGAGAAGATGTGAGCAGATGAATTTAATAGTTAATGCATGATCTTATCTCTGGCATGGAAGCGAGAGTTAATTGTCAGATTTGAGTGATTAGTTGATTAAGATGGCGAGAGTTGGTTAATTATACACGTCTATTCTAGTTCCATGCAGATCCCAGAAACAGATTAAGATAAATCGCCCGGAGGCTAATTGGAAATGCTTTGACATCGATTAGAGTAAACCGGAGAAGTCTAAATAGCCACCTATGAGTTTAGAGTCTATAGTTTGAGTCCACATCCTTGAGATATTCTTTTACCAATTCATTTGCATTGCATTTTATTTTCCGTTAATATAAGATTAGGTTTAATTTAGGATTCTTAACCAAAATCCCCAAATCCCCATGAGTTTATGACTTTGCTTACTTTCCCAGTTTGGTGTTGTTTGCAGATTAGATATCTTCCCTGTGGATCGACATCCTAAGTCCTACAACGTACATCTGTGCACTTGCAGACACTAGGGTTTTATAAATTAAAAACTTTTCAGGACCAATGGGCTTGTAAAAACACAACCCTAGGCCCGCACACATCAAGTTTTTGGCGCCATTTCCGAGGAAGGAATTAGTCACTGGAGGTCTAAATCCAGGAGATTGAAGCTATAGAAGACTGTATATATGTCTAGTTTCTGCCAAAACACCATAGGAAGTGAACCAAACTTATAAACACCCTAAATTTTTCTTTTTCTGCTTATTCTTTCTTCTGTTTGCCCTAGTTTCAGAATCCTTGAAGCATAGATCATCCAAAAAGAAACCCTAATCCCGAGCGAAGGTTTTGCAACCTGTGTGAAGTTCCCTCCCCATGTGAATCACCATCCAGGCGTGATTCTGATCATCTTGTTCGGCCGAATCATCTGAACCACTATCGTGGAGACTCGCAAACTCCAAGCCACCAAGATGAGCCCTATTCGCTACACCTGGTGAACCGTCGACCATCTCATCCTCTATCTCATCAGATTCTGCACCAGAACTATGAGAACAATTGGTTTAACATCCGGCTTAATCGATTGGAAACCAAGCTGAATCAGTTTCTTTCCTCCCTAGCCCTCATCGAAGCTGCCCTGCGAACAAGGATAGATGTCATCACTATCGACCTTAACAAGAGGTTTGATGATCTCTCTGAGCATGTGAAGACACTGGAGGATCAGAGAACCAAAGACAATGAAGTGTTGAATCAGAGAATGGAGTCTGTCGAAGAAGAGCAAGGGAAGAACAACTTCAACATTCGACAAAGTGAAAGAGAGCTGCAAACCCTAACTTTCAAGATTGATTACTTGGATAAGGAGCTGAATAAAAGCAATAACCAAACCTATGACTATACGTTGGAGCTGTGGCAAGGCGTAGCTAAGGTTGAAAACAAGACTAAAGAGCTTGATGTTACTTTAGACAAAGTTGTCTATGCTTTAGATGAAGTAGAAGAGAAAGTTGAAAAACTTTCTAAATATTATAAGGATTATGATCTGAACACTGGAACCAATGCTTTAGATGCCCAAGACGTGCCTGACAACCACTGGGAGCAAGAGAACAACATTGAAGAAGAAGAGAATGAAGAAGCAAGTATGGTGAGCCAGGAGAAGCTGACCGTGGCTGCGAGCACTTCACCCGTGGCCAAGATAACTTCCACTGCGGCCCAGAGCATCCCACCTGCGGCCAAGCCTGATTTTTCAGACTTGGAATCCTTTCAACCTCTTTCCGAAACCTGTTCAACTGAAGACCAACCCCTTGTGACCAGATCTAGGTTGTTTGATCAATCTGTCTTCTCAATCACTGCACAAGCATCAAAATAAAAGGAGGAATCCAACACTTATGCTTCTTGCAACATGGTTTATACTTGTGACAATGAGCTTTGAGAGAAATTCTCAGAAGATGAAGAGTATGGTTTGTTTGTAAAAGAATCAAACCCTGGGGACAATTCATCTGATGAAAACTCAGAACTAATAACCAAGAGCATATCCAGAGAGAGACTAATCAAATTCAACAAATTTGTGAAGTCCATTTCTCTCTACCATGGATTCGATGACATCTAGAAGCAAGGCTGCCTTCAAGTTCTTCAGATATAGCAATGAGACTAAGGAGAACATCTCTACCTATTTCAGAAGAGCCATGTATCTATCTTTTCCTAGATCATCACCGGATGCAGCTGTTTACAGGATCCATCTCAAAGATCCTAAAGAAGCCAGTGATTACACAAAAAAGATCAGCGAAGAAGCACTTGAAGAGTTCAATCAAGTAGTTCAGATTCTGCCCAAAGGAATTTCATTTGCCAATGCATGTAGTGATGTGATCATGGGCAGCAAAGAACTTGAAGAAAAAGTGATGTTTGTACCGTTGGAAATTGAGAATGCTCAATTCTTCAAAACTCACTTCTGGCTGATTTATCAAGATTTGGGCAAGAAGAGCATGAAAAAATTCATCTATGATGTTAGCTATTAATCCCAGCCCATTTTGAGCCTGTTAGAAGTCCAAGAAGAGCCCAACATAATCACTTAATTTTCTGGCCCAAATAAAAGACGAAAATTGAAGAGGAAGATTTATTTGGAGGCTTTATTTTTCTCTACATGCATGACTGGTATTAAATGTATCATTTCCCTAGGTTATGTGCATGTAGAGTAGCATTTATTTGTTTAGCTTTCTTTTCAAGTTTCTATTTTCTATTTAAACTCAAGTAATCTCATTTGAGAGAATAAGTTTTAATCAATATTTTTGGAAACCTTTGAGATTTATTCTCTTCTTTTGATCATGGTGTGTAATATCCATTGATCAGATCATGGTGTGTAATATCCATAGTCACAACCGATCTGTCTTGGTGTATCATATCCAAGGGATCACCCGGTAAATCAGGAGTCTTCCGCAGCTTCTGTGTGACCATTCGCTCCACATCCTTTGATCATTGAGACTTCACGGTTTCTTTGATGCAAAGCTTATCTTCTACTAACTTCTGAGTGCCGATCTTTGGGAAAGATCTTATCATTTGCTATCAGAGCTTAATATGATCCTCCCTGAATCAGCACTCTAAAGACTGGATCTAATAAGCTTGAACTTCTGAAATACAACAAACTGAAGGGCAAAGGAATGGATCGAGGGGTCGCACAAAAGGCTGCGGAAGACCTTTGATTTACCGGTTTGATTCTGAGGATATTACACACCTAAGAATCGGGTGTTTGAGAGATATGACACACTCACAAACTAAGATGTTCAAAGAACAAATGATCTTTACTTTAGAGAGGTTTTTAGATAAAAGAAAGATGGTTTCTCAAACGAGAGTAAAAGAGAATATAAAGGAAAAGAAAAACGTTTCGGCCATCAATAAGCATATCTAGGAAATACAAGTATGAGCTGTCTAAGTTGAATTCAAATATCTTCACACGCTCCTCTCCTCTTGGCCGTCTCATTTGGATTGGACTTAGTAGACTTTATTGAGAAGGTGATCCAATCTTGCCTCATTAAAAACCCATCACTAGAATACCCATTGGGACAAAACTAGTGATGGGGAAAAAGAGTACAAAATTGGATCACAACTCCACTAAGCTTCGAGGACTTGGATCACAACTAAAGTACTTGTGATGAACTCTTTTTCCTCCTTAGCCGAATATTGTGCTTGTCTTAGAACTCCTCCAACAGCTTCTTTAAGCTTCTTGGTCCTTGATCTTGTCATGGGGCCATTCGGAATGACTAAAGCCTCTTCTGGTTCGAGCTCTTGTTCCTCAGCTACAAGCTCTCCCTCCTCAGGTTCTAGCTCTATGTTTCCAGTGCTCTCCATGATCACATCATCCCCCCCTTCTTGAAAAGGATTTGACCTCAAATCTGGATCATCTGCATAAAAAGGAACTAAGTCAGCAACATTAAAACTCGGACTCACTTTGTACTTACCTTTGAGATCAATTTGATACGCATTATCATTGATCTTTTTGTGATTTTAAAAGGGCCATCAACTCTTGGCATGAGCTTAGATTTCATTTCAGCTGGAAATCTTTCTTTCCTCAAGTGTACCCACACGAGATCTCCTTCTTCAAAGACTAGTTTGCGGCGGCCTTTGATGGCGTGTTTAACATACTGCTTTGTCTTCTCCTCTATGTTAGTTCTAGCCTTCTCATGGATCTGCTTTATTAGTTCAGCCTTCTTTTTGCCATCTGATAACATCGTATTTTGACCACTTTTATGGATCGTTTTAATATACTTTTTCTATGTTTTTAATTGATTTTAAGTACTTTTATTACGTTTTTCTAGTATTTGTAGTTCCAAGACTCTTTTCAGGTAACTTAGGGAAAAGCTTAACAAAATGGATAGAAAACCAGATTTCAGTTCAGAGTCAAACCGTCAGAAGTTCACCCCTGATTGAAGGCTTTCTCACCGTCTGATCCAGCTCAAATTTGGAGACCTTAATGATGGAAGTATCAGCTTTCCAGTGCACTTTACAGCTTGGCAATCCAACGGTTCAATCAAAAGATACGCGAAGAGCAAGATGTCCCGTAAACCAGCCGGCGAGCATTTCCACCAGCGGCCAACAGGCCATTTCCCGCGGTCAGAAGCATCCTGACCGCGGCAAACCACTCATTCCCCGCGGTCACAGCACTCCCGAGTGCGGCAAGCCAACTCCGAGCCCAAAAGCCCATTTCTGAAGCCCACAATGATTCCCTCATTTGGAGAAACCCTAAGTGACGTCCAGAGCACTATAAATACATGTTTTAGGAACCCTAATCGATGAACCATCATAGAGAAACCGAATACGGTCTATCATTACTTCATACTTTTATTGTTTTTGCTTTAGCTTTTAGGGAGAGAGAGATTTGTTCTCTTGAACCCTTGTTCTTTCTTTTTCAATTTCGGTTTCTATTCTACTTCTTAATACTATGCTTTTGATTTCGTTCATTATGTTTGAGTAGTTTTATTGTTGGGATTAAGGGATTTTTTATGGAGATTTATATGTTCGATGAGGATTCCATGAGCTTTTGAGCCGAATCTTAGAACTTTTTCTTCTGAATTTGTTTTTACTGCATAAGAGTAACGTTATGAACTACAATCAGATCCAGATGCTTGGTGACACGAAAGTGTTCATCAGGTATCAGATCTAGTTTGGGAGAGCAAAACAAACATAGGAGTGGAAACCTACCTATGGGCGATTTGTGAATTAGGACGAGTCTTAAACATAATGCATCTCTTCTCTTCCAGGGCCAGAGTGGAAACCTACTGGTAAGGGTTGAGAGAGATATTTGTCTATGATCACGACAGTGGCGTATTCATACGTCCGTGACTCCAGTTCGAAAAGTTTAAGCTAAGATCTTATCAATTTACTCTCTAGCAATGTTTTGAATCGTTCGTACCCCTGAGAAAACTTCCCTGAACCCCAACGCCTTCTTTCTCATTGATTTACACCGATTTTTCTTTCAAGCTTTAGTTCAATATTGTCTTTCCTTTTTAGTTCATTTTCATTTAAGCAATTAGATATCCGTTTTTTACATTTTTAGTCATTTTCGTTAAGTTTAGTTATTACGTCATTTAATTCCCGTATTCTCTTTTAATATTTCGTTTTTACATTTTAAAAACACTACCAAACCCCCACAAAACCGTTTTGGTTCTAGACTTCCGTACTTAATACTTATTTCAAAGGCTTTTTGCAGGAAAAGATCCTCCTTCCCTGTGGATTCGATCCCTAAGTACTACAATCGATCAGCTGTGCACTTGCGGCTATTGATTTCAATTAGGGTAAAACTTGACAACCCTCGACACAACCACATCAAGTCACCATCACCATCTACACTTTCTCGTTCACTTAAAGGCAAGGGAGTTAGATCCAAGGGAGATAAAGGATTAAAACCATAGACAATTGGAATGGAGAATACTTAGAAGCAGAATGAACAGAATGATTATATGCAAATTCTACATGCGGCAAACAATCTTCCCAAGTTTTGAGATTCTTTTTAATCAGGGCTCGCAACAATGTAGATAGAGTTCTATGAACTACTTCAGTTTGCCCATCAGTTTGAGGGTGACAAGTAGTGGAGAACAATAATCGAGTGGCTAACTTAGACCATAGGGTTTTCCAAAAGAAGCTTAAGAACTTGGTGTCTCTATCAGACACAATAGATCTAGGCATGCCATGCAATCTTACGATTTCTTTAAAGAACAAATGAGCTACATGCGAGGCATCATCAGTTTTGTTGCATGCTATGAAGTGTGTCATTTTAGAAAACCTCTTAACTATAACAAATATCGAGTCCTTTCCGGTCCTAGTTCTAGGTAATCTAAGCACAAAATCCATAGATATGTCATTCTAAGGATGCGAAGGTATAGGCAAAAGGGTATACAAACCGTGAGGCTTAAGTGTGGACTTAGCCTGTTTACATGTTGAGCACCTTGCACAAATCCTCTCCACGTCTCTCTTCATGTGTGGCCAATGAAAATGGTCTTGCATTACTTTCATGGTTTTAGCAACCCCAAAATGCCCCATGAGGCCACCTCCATGAGCTTCCCTGACTAATAAGTCTCGAATAGAGCAGTTAGGAATACACAAGCGATTATCAAAGAAAAGAAATCCTTCTTGTCTAAAGTATCGGCCACTAGCAAACTTTTCACAGGCTTGGTATATCTCTTTAAAATCAGTATCAGAAGCATACATATGTTTTAGCTGTTCAAAACCAATCAACTTAGCATCAAGAATAGAGAGTAGAGTATACCTGCGAGACAATGCATCGGCTACAACATTGTCCTTACCTTGCTTATACTTGATGACATAAGGAAAGGTTTCGATGAACTCGACCCACCTGGCGTGTCTTTTATTAAGCTTTTGCTGTCCCTTCAAATGTTTAAGCGACTCATGATCGGTGTATGACAAATTCCTTGGGCCACAGGTAGTGTTGCCACGTTTGAAGAGACCGAACTAAAGCATATAGTTCCTTGTCATAAGTTGGATAGTTTAAAGTGGATCCTCCGAGTTTCTCACTAAAGAAGGCTATAGGCTTCTTATCCTGCATCAAAACTGCACCAATGCCTATACCAGAGGCGTCACACTCTATCTCAAAGGTTTTAAGGAAATCAGGTAGAACAAGTAAAGGGGCATGAGTGAGCTTATCCTTTAGGACCGTAAAAGCTTTTTCTTGTGCTGATCCCCACTTGAATCCCACGTCTTTTTTTATGATCTCAATGAGAGGGGCAGCTAGAGTGCTAAAATCTTTGACAAACCTCCAATAAAAACCGGCGAGACCATGAAAGCTCCTCACATCTCCAATGCTCTTAGGGGTTGGCCATTCCCGAATTGCTTTAACATTTTCCTCATCTACTTTGATGCCATCTGCACTCACCACAAATCCTAAAAACACAAGGTTATCTGTACAAAATGTGCACTTCTTCAAATTTGCGTACAGCTTTTCTTTCCTAAGCACATCTAGCACAGATTTCAAATGATCAATATGCTCTTCCAAGTTTTTGCTATAATATATCATCAAAATATACGACCACAAAAACTCCTATGAACGCTCTAAGCACATGATTCATTAATCTCATGAATGTACTAGGTGTATTAGTTAACCCAAATGGCATAACAAGCCACTCATATAGCCCATGCTTAGTTTTAAATGCAGTTTTCCATTCATCCCCTTTTTTCATCCTAATTTGATGATAACCACTTTTTAAGTCTATCTTAGAAAAGATACTAGAACCATGTAATTCATCTAGCATATCATCAAGCCTAGGAATGGGGTGTCGATACTTCACCATGATATTGTTGATTGCCCTACAATCGACACACATGCGCCAGCTTCCATCTTTTTTGGGAACAAGTAGCACAGGCACGACACAAGGGCTCATACTCTCTCGGATATGTCTCTTCTCCATTAGCTCATTCACCTGCCTTTGTAACTCCTTAGTCTCCACCGGATTGGTCCTATACGCAGGCTTATTAGGCAATGATGCACCAGGAACAAAGTCAATTTGGTGTGTAATGTCTCTAATGGGTGGTAACTCTTTCAGATTATCCTCAGGAAACACATCTTGATATACCTGCAAAAGATCATTCATTTTACTCGGCAGAGCCGGTGCCAGGTCAGTAATATTTGCAAGTGCTTCTTTAAACACAAATAAAAGGATAGGTTGCTTGGAAATGAGAGCTTTCTTAACATCACCAGCCCGTAGAAAGAAATTAGAGGATTTCTTAGGCGGCTTCTCTTTTTGCTTCATTTGGACTTGATCCTGGTATACCTCTTGCGGTGTTAAAGGAATCAGTGTGATTTTCCTGCCATGGAAAACAAAAGAATGCTTATTAGTAAAGCCATCATGTAAAACTTTTCTATCGGATTGCCAAGGTCTCCCGAGAAGAATATGTCCAGCCTCCATTGCTAGCACGTCGCACAGAACTTCATCTTCATATTTTCCAATAGAAATAGGCACCAAGACTTGATTCTGAACCTTCATTTCCCCGGTTTCATTAAGCCATCGCAACTTGTAGGGTCTCGGGTGCTTGGTCATCTTTAGTCCAAGTTTCTTGACCATTTCCTCACTAGCTACGTTTGTGCAGCTTCCTCCATCAATAATGAGACTACAGACTTTGCCTTGGACCAGACAACGGGTATGAAACAAGTTTTATCTTTGCTCTTGCTCTTCTTCTTTGCTTTGAATGTTCAATGTCCTCCGAGCTACAAGTAACTCTCCACTAGCCGGTATAGCCTCATATTCCTCAGTAGATTCAGAATCGTCTAGCTTTTCTTCCTCTGACTAAAATTCTCCGCTGCTTAAGAGGACTATTACCCTCTTGTTGGAGCACTCATTCGCGTAATGACCTCGACCGTGACACTTGAAACATCGGACGTCTCTAGAACGAGTTGTTGTAGTTTCTGGCTTGCTTCTGATGTCTTGAATTATTACCGGTGGCTTAACATCTGATTTTGGATTCACCATTGTCTTGTTATCTTTTTGGTAACTCGGTTTTTCTTCCTTTGGATAGTTGGCCTTAGTGGGGATACTAACTCCATAATTAGTTTTAGCCGGATGCCTTCTCTTGAGCTGTTGCTCGATCAAGATTGCTTTGTGCAGCATCTCCTCTATTTCTTCATATTGTTGCATCTCTAGCCGATCTTGGATCTCTCGGTTCAGTCCTCCCAAGAATCTAGACATTGTAGCTTCACTATCTTCAGTAATCTCAGCTTGCAGCATTAGAGTTTCCAGTTCTTGATAATAATCTTCCACCGTACGAGTGCCTTGGGTGAGTCTCCTGATTCGTTGGTGTAGCTCCTGGTGATAAAGACTCGTCACAAATCTCTTTCTCAGCAAAGACTTTATTTCAGACCAAGATTCAACCGGATACTGCTGATTACGCCTTCTAGAAGTCACAATTTGATCCCACCAACTTAGTGCATAGTCGTCGAACTCTGTTGCCACCACCTTAACTCGGTTTATCTCAGTATAGTGTTGACAACTGAAGACCAACTCAATCTTTTTTTCCCAGTCTAGGTACGCATCAGGATCATTCTTGCCGTGAAATGGAGGAATGCGTAGCTTGAGGCCTCCTAAACTATCTGGAACGTAGCCTTATCTTCTTTAGCTCGCCTATGCTTCCCTCTACTACCTCTAGACGAGCTGCTCTCTTGACCATAGTATATATCGGCCTCCTCATCTCTGGTGCTCTTATTTGGCTCTTGAACCTTTTCTTTTCCATGATCTCTTCTCCTCGTTTCTTTGTTTGATCTCGAATCAGAATGATGTTGTTGCATCTCTTGTCTGAACTCTTCAAGTTGATAGGTCATGAGTTTCTTCATCTCGGCCATCATGGCTTCCATCATTAGTTTATTGAAACCATTGCCACTGGTCTCCTCGTGTTGATCCGACATAGTTCCTGAGACCAAAGGCAAACAGATCACTAGAGATTTGTCCCAAACTCGATTAAGTTCAAAGAATGACTCTTCGTGTTCCTCAAGAAATCTAAAACCCTAGAATATGATCGGTTTTCATTTGAACTTAAACAAATATTGCCGATGATGTGAATCGATGATAGAAATTTGAAAGACACAATGATTTACTGGTGAAACTTGACGATACAATCATAAACACTAGATCTATATGCGGACTTGATAGATCTAAGAATATGAGATCGAAAAATGAAATGGGTAGAAACAACCTGATGAAATCGTTTCTCCAGTGAATAGAGTGTGCTCTGATACCACTTAATATGATTCTCCCTGAATCGACACTCTAAAGACTGGATCTAATAAGCTTGAACTTCTGAAATACAACGAACTGGAGGGCAAAGGAATGGATCAAGGGGTCGCACAAAGGCTGCGGAAGACCTTTGATTTACCGGTTTGATTCTGAGGATATTACACACCTAAGAGTCGGGTGTTTGGGAGATATGACACACTCACAAACTAAGATGTTCAAAGAACAAATGATCTTTACTTTAGAAAGGTTTTTAGATAAAAGAAAGATGGTTTCTCAAACGAGAGTACAAGAGAATATAAAGGAAAAGAAGAGAGTCTCAGCCATCAATAAGCATATCTAGGAAATACAAGTATGAGCTGTCTAAGTTGAATTCAAATATCTTCACACGCTCCTCTCCGCTTGGCCGTCTCATTTGGATTGGACTTAGTGGACTTTATTGAGAAGGTGATCCAATCTTGCCTCATTAAAAACCCATCACTAGAATACCCATTGGGACAAAACTAGTGATGGGGAAAAAGAGTACAAAATTGGATCACAACTCCACTAAGCTTCGAGGACTTGGATCACAACTAAAGTACTTGTGATGAACTCTTTTTCCTCCTTAGCCGAATATTGTGCTTGTCTTAGAACTCCTCCAACGGCTTCTTTAAGCTTCTTGGTTCTTGATCTTGTCATGGGGCCATTCGGAATGACTAAAGCCTCTTCTGGTTCGAGCTCTTGTTCCTCAGCTACAAGTTCTCCCTCCTCAGGTTCTAGCTCTATGTTTCCAGTGCTCTCCATGATCACATCATCCCCCTTTCTTGAAAAGGATTTGTCTCTATCAGACACAATAGATCTAGGCATGCCATGCAATCTTACGATTTCTTTAAAGAACAAATGAGCTACATGCGAGGCATCATCAGTTTTGTTGCATGCTATGAAGTGTGCCATTTAGAAAACCTATCAACTATAACAAATATCGAGTCCTTGCCGGTCCTAGTTCTAGGTAATCCAAGCACAAAATCCATAGATATGTCATTCTATGGATGCGAAGGTATAGGCAAAGGGGTATACAAACCGTGAGGCTTAAGTGTGGACTTAGCCTGTTTACATGTTGAGCACCTTGCAAAATTCCTCTCCACGTCTCTCTTCATGTGTGTCCAATGAAAATGGTCTTGCATTACTTTCATGGTTTTAGCAACCCCAAAATGCCCCATGAGGCCACCTCCATGAGCTTCCCTGACTAATAAGTCTCGAATAGAGCAGTTAGGAATACACAGGCGATTATCAAAGAAAAGAAATCCTTCTTGTCTAAAGTATCGGCCACTAGCAAACTTTTCACAAGCTTGGTATATCTCTTTAAAAATCAGTATTGGAAGTATACATATGTTTTAGCTGTTCAAAAACCAATGAACTTAGCATCAAGAATAGAGAGTAGAGTATACCTGCGAGACAATGCATCGGCTACAACATTGTCCTTACTTTGCTTATACTTGATGACATAAGGAAAGGTTTCGATGAACTCGACCCACCTGGCGTGTCTTATTAGATCCAGTCTTTAGAGTGCCGATTCAGGGAGGATCATATTAAGCTCTGATACCAAATGATAAGATCTTTCCCAAAGATCGGCACACAGAAGTTGGTAGAAGATAAGCTTTGCATCAAAGAAACCGTGAAGTCTCAATGATCAAAGGATGTGGAGCGAATGGTCACACAGAAGCTGCGGAAGACTCCTGATTTACCGGGTGATCCCTTGGATATGACAAACCAAGATAGATTGGTTGTGACCATGGATATTACACACCATGATCTGATCAATGGATATTACACACCATGATCAAAAGAAGAAAATAAATTTCAAAGGTTTCCAAAAATATTGATTAAAACTTATTCTCTCAAATGAGATTACATGAGTTTAAATAGAAAATAGAAACTTGAAAAGAAAGCTAAACAAATAAATTCTACTCTACATGCACATAACCTAGGGAAATGAATCATTTAATACAAGTCATGCATGTAGAGAAAAATAAAGCCTCCAAATAAATCTTCCTCTTCAATTTTCGTCATTTATTTGGGCCAGAAAATTAAGTGATTATTTTGGGCTTTTCTTGGACTTCTAATAGGCTCAAAATGGGCTGGGCTTGATAGCTAACATCATAGATGGATTCCTTCATGCTCTTCTTGCCCAGATCTTAATAAATCAGCATGTAAAGTGAGTTTTGAAGCATTGACACTTCTCAATTTCCAACAGTACAAACATCACTTCTTCTTCAAGTTCTTTGCTGCCCATGATCACATCATCCTCTCCCTCTTCAAAAGGATTTGTCCTCAAATCCAGATCTCACAATGAAACACATTCTTTTCCCTATTTTTTTTGTCTTTTTTTGTTTTTTTTTTTCATTTTTTCTCTCCCTTTTTTTACTCTTTTTTTTCTTTTTTGTGACGAAAATAAATAATAAAATACAGAAATAAAATAAAATGAAAAAAAAGGATGATGGGATAAAAGACGAAAGAAAGAAGATGAAAATATGAGAAAATGAAAAGAACAAAATGAAGAGATGAGAAGATGAAATAGAAATAGATACCAAACTTTAGAGTGTGCTCTGATACCAAATGATAAGATCTTTCCCAAAGATCGTCACTCAGAAGTTGGTAGAAGATAAGCTTTACATCAAAGAAACCGTGAAGTCTCAATGATCAAAGGATGTGGAGCGAATGGTCACACAGAAGCTGCGGAAGACTCCTGATTTACCGGGTGATCCCTTGGATATGACACACCAAGACAGATCGGTTGTGACCATGGATATTACACACCATGATCTGATCAATAAATATTACACACCATGATCAAAAGATGGGAATAAATCTCAAAGGTTTCCAAAAATATTGATTAAAACTTATTCTCTCAAATGAGATTACATGAGTTTAAATTGAAACTAGAAACTTGAAAAGAAAGCTAAACAAATAAATGCTACTCTACATGCACATAACTTAGGGAAATGATACATTTAATACAAGTCATGCATGTAGAGAAAAATAAAGCCTCCAAATAAATCTTCCTCTTCAATTTTCATCACTTATTTGGGCCAGAAAATTAAGTGATTATTTTGGGCTCTTCTTGGACTTCTAACAGGCTCAAAATGGGCTGGGCTTGATAGCTAACATCATAGATGGATTCCTTCATGCTCTTCTTGCCCAGATCTTGATAAATCAGCCTGTAAAGTGAGTTTTGAAGCATTGACACTTCTCAATCTCCAACAGTACAAACATCACTTCTTCTTCAAGTTCTTTGCTGCCCATGATCACATCATCCTCTCCCTCTTCAAAAAGATTTGTCATCAAATCCAGATCTCACAATGAAACACATTCTTTTCTCTCTCTTTGTTTTTTTTTGTTTTTTTTTTTCATTTTTTCTCTCTTTTTTATACTCTTTTTTCATTTTTTTCTTTTTTTGTGACGAAAATAAATAATAAAATACAGAAATAAAATAAAATGGAAAAAAAAAGATGAAGGGAGAAAAGATGAAAAGATGAGAAAATGAAAAGAATAAAATGAAGAGATGAGAAGATGAAATAGAAATAGATACCAAACTTTAGAGTGTGCTCTGATACCAAATGATAAGATCTTTCCCAAAGATCAGCACTCAGAAGGTGGTAGAAGATAAGCTTTGCATCAAAGAAACCGTGAAGTCTCAATGATCAAAGGATGTGGAGCGAATGGTCACACAGAAGATGCGGAAGACTCCTGATTTACCGGGTGATCCCTTGGATATGACACACCAAGACAGATCGGTTGTGACCATGGATATTACACACCATGATCAAAAGAAGAGAATAAATCTCAAATGTTTCCAAAAATATTGATTAAAACTTATTCTCTCAAATGAGATTACATGAGTTTAAATAGAAAATAGAAATTTGAAAGGAAAGCTAAACAAATAAATGCTACTCTACATGCACATAACCTAGGGAAATGATACATTTAATACAAGTCATGCATGTAGAGAAAAATAAAGCCTCCAAATAAATCTTCCTCTTCAATTTTCGTCACTTATTCGGACCAGAAAATTAAGTGATTATTTTGGGCTCTTCTTGGACTTCTAACAGGCTCAAAATGGGCTGGGCTTGATAGCTAACATCATAGATGGATTTCTTCATGCTCTTCTTGCCCAGATCTTGATAAATCAGCCTGTAAAGTGAGTTTTGAAGCATTGACCCTTCTCAATTTCTAACGGTACAAACATCACTTCTTCTTCAAGTTCTTTGCTGCCCATGATCACATAATGTAGAGACTACATGATCGGCCACTTCTTCTGTGATAGCGAAGAGTCTATCCAAGAGATGAAAGACTTGTTCACACACGCCCAAGAAGATAGACCAGTTCGAACTCTGCACAAAGTTCAAGACAAATGTCAATTTCTTATCTCTTGTGAAATTAGAGGTGAAAGATTCCTTAATATTCTTTGTGATTCTGGATCTTGCATTAATATGATGTCCAAAGAACTACTTTGAGACTTGGCATTAAGCACATTTCAAGTACCAGGACAAAGATTAGCTTAGCAGATGATTCAAGTGCAACTCCAAGAGGGATAGTCCGAGACATTCCTCTAAGGATTGGAGATTGCATAGCACCTGTCGATCTATACATTGTAAAGACCAAAGATGACTCATATCCAGTTATCCTTGAATGGCTTTTCTTAGCAACTGCTGGAGCCATCATGGATTGGCCCAACCAGAGAGTTTGTTTTGCCAACATCGACAAAGATATCTTCTATGAAGCTACACCACTTAAGAGGAAAGGAGAAAAGCATAAAGCCCAGGTATTTGAACCAGAAGAACTCTAGAGTGATGAAGAACCTGCAAGAGAGAACAAGAAGATTATGAAAAAGACTTGTCTTAGGGCAAGATCTTATTTGAACTAAGTCTTTTTCTTTGCAAAGTCTAGCTAAGGACTATAAACCAAAGTGCTTGATGGGAGGCAACCCATTTAGGTACTTATTTGTTTTTGTTTAACTTTCTTTTTCTATTTAAGTTTTGTTTTTCTTATCTTAGACAGGCCTTAGTATGTTTCAAAAAAACAAAAGAAGAAGAAGAAGAAAGGGAGCTGACCGTGACCAAAGGAGGTTCAGCCGCGGCCAGCAAGTGTTCGACTGTGGCCAAATGAGGTTCAGCCACGGCCAGCAAGCGTTCCACCGCGGCCGCGTCACCTTGACACGCGACCAGCACCAGTCCAGCCACCGTTGGCCACTTCCACCTCCACCTTGATCAAATTGGGACTGATTTGGATTCCTGAGATCCAAGTTTGATCAAGCACCACTCCATATCAACCACCATCCATCATTCACTATCCTACCACCTCCATGACCACCTCACAATCCATCACCAATACCAGGTAAGTTTTCTTTTCCTTCATCTTTTAAATTTTCACATACTCTGTTTCTCATCCTTGCCTGATTTTATTTCACACTGGAGGCAGCATGATTTAAGTATGGGGGAGGATTTCATCTTTTTCTAACCACATTTTCTTGCATGAGCCCTGCATTCTGCATTTTCTTTAAAACACTACAAGAAATATGCTTATTGATAGCACATTTTAATAGCGTAATATTTGTAACGGCTATTAAATGTCATTTTCGGAATAGGGTACTCTAATATAGCACTTAAAAAATGCTAAAGAGTAAATAATGTGAGCGGGAACAAAAAAAAGGCTTTGGCTCGCATAAAACACTTATGCCCGCCAACACTTAGTAAAAATTTCATGTTATAGACAAAACATAACAACATTCTGTCGACTAAAAAAAAAAACCATTTTCTCGGGTGAGCAAAAAATAGAAAGTTCTAGGGTTTACAAGAGAAGAGAGTGATCTCAAATTCATCAAGCCGATTAACAATCTGACGTCTCTGAAACCCTCATCGTCGGAAATCTCTTTCACCAGTGTCGATTTCGGGTTTAGATCAGGTCATCTTGATTCCTGTTGGAGTTAAGCTCTCGATTTTGGAGATTTCTGGGTTTAGCAGGAAATTTTCGGCGATTGAGGCAGAGTTGTTTGTCAAGTTCAGCGGAAACTAGACGACGCACATGCAAAGGTAACTCCAATTTCACTCTTCATAAACCCTAAATGTAATTCCATCATTCGATTCATTTAATTCTTATACTTGTTTTACTTACTACACTTTCATTCTCATTTCTTCCCTCTTGAGGTTTCGAAGCTGAAGAGAAACTAAAAGACAGCGAGAAGACATCAAATACATAGGCGAACAAAGCTCAATCGTGTCTGATTTCATCGATAATCAAGGTAAATGTAACTCGTTAATCGGTTTAGGGTTTACACAGAATTGATACGAAACTCATTTATATTGAACTCTACTTTGTCTTCCGGAGTACTTTTAGGGTGTTTGTTTAGGGTTGAGTCGTTTAGCTAACAATTGTTATTAAGGTTGGAGTATACAATGGTGGACAAGGCATGGGTTCACCTATGCAGGTATCACTTAATAAACATGTGTTCAGGGTAGATGTGCTTCTATATAGTTTACCTGTATAGTTTTGACTTTTTTTATTCATCGACATGCATATGTTGAAGAGCGGATCCTGCATATGAGATTGGTGCTAGGAATTTTGTGAACTCAGTTGCCTCTGCCTTAGGAGATTGTGATTTGGTTATATGCCCGTGCATTGATTGTCGAAACGTAGACCGTCATTCTAAAAATGATGTAGTGGATCACTTGGTCACAAGAGGAATGGATGAGACGTACAAGCTAAGGACTGATTGGTATCATCATGGGGAAGATAAACTGTGGGTCTGACGAAGCAAGGAAAGTGATAAGAGAGTGGAACGAGGAGATTGTAGGGTTGTATCAAGCTGCCGAATACTTGGATGAAGAGTTAGCTAACAAGACGGACTTATGCGATGTTGCTGAAGGTTTAGACAAGAGAGAAGACGAGTTTCTAGCTAAACTTGCTGATGCCGAAACGCCATTGTATCCAAGTTATGCCAGCCATAGCAAGCTATCAGCAATTGTATAGTTGTTTAGGCTGAAGACTCAGAATGGGTGGTCGGAAAAGAGCTTCAAAGAGCTGTTAGAGACACTGCCGAGTATGTTGCCGGAGGATAATGTGCTTCACACCTCGTTGTATGACGTGAAGAAGTTCCTCAAGTCTTTCCATATGGGATACAAGAAGATCCATGCCTGTGTTAATGATTGTTGTCTTTTCAGAAAGGGGTTGAAGAAGTTAGACAACTGTCCCAAGTGCAAGACGTCAAGATGGAAGACTAACTTCCAAACCGGTGAACTTAAAAAAAGGTGTCCCTCAGAAAGTTTTGAGGTACTTTCCCATCATTCCGAGGCTGAAGAGGATGTTTAGGTCAGAGCAAACTGCTAAGGAGCTACGGTGGCATTTTACTAACAAAAGTAATGATGGAAAGCTGCGTCATCCCGTAGACTCCGTAACATGGGACCAGATGAATTCCAAGTACCCGTTGTTTGCCGCAGAATCAAGGAACATTCGGCTAGGTCTATCTACCGACGGTTTCAATCCATTCAGCATGAAAAATACAAGGTATTCTTGTTGGCCTGTATTGTTGGTGAATTATAATATGGCTCCAAACTTGTGTATGAAGAAGGAGAATATCATGCTTTCCTTGTTGATTCCTGGACCGTATCAACCTGGCAACAGTATAGATGTGTACTTGGAACCACTAATCGATGACCTCCAACGATTGTGGGACATTGGAGAGCAAACGTATGATGCATTCAGTAAAACCACATTCACAATGAAGGCAATGCTATTGTGGACTATTAGTGACCTACCTGCATATGGAAATCTGGCTGGCTGCAGAGTAAAAGGTAAGATGGGATGTCCATTATGTGGAAAGCATACTGATAGTTTATGGTTACCTAATAGCAGGAAGCATGTTTACATGCGTCATAGAAAGGGATTATCACCCACGCATAGTTACCGTGGGAAGAAGGCATGGTTCGATGGAAAAGTTGAATATGGAAGGAAGGGTAGGATTCTAACGGGTCATAACATATCTGTGTTGCTGAAGAATTACAAAAAAGAGTTTGGAAATGTTAGACAAGCTGGAAGGAAAAGAAAAAGGGTTATTCCTGCGGAGTCATTAGCTGATAGTGAAGACGAAGAATCCGAATCAGAGGAGGAAGAGGAAGTAGATGAAGAAGAATTATCTAGATGGAAGAAACGATCTATCTTTTTCAATCTTCCTTACTGGGAGGTATGTTATCATTTTACAACTTCATTTATATTTGTTAAATACACTATAGATAATTTAAAGACTTTCAGTTAACATGTCTAAATGCAATCCATAGGAACTCCCGGTCAGACATAACTTAGACGTTATGCACGTAGAAAGAAATGTTGCAGCGAACATCATTTCCACCTTGCTGCATTGTGGAAATTCAAAAGACGGTCTTAATGCTCGTAAAGATCTACAAGTCCTTGGTATTAGGAAAGAGTTGCATCCTAAAGCCAGAGGCAAACGAACTTACTTACCTGCAGCACCGTGGACTTTGTCAAAGGAAGAGAAGAGACTATTCTGCAAGCGTCTACATGAGTTCAAAGGACCGGATGGTTATTGCTCCAATATATCCAGGTGCGTATCATTAGAAGAGTCTAAGACAATGGGATTGAAGTCACACGATTACCATGTGCTCATGCAACAACTTTTACCAGTTGCACTTAGAGGTCTTTTACCGAAAGGGCCTAGAAGCCATTACACGATTATGTGCATTCTTCAACAATCTATGTCAACGTGTTGTTGATAGGGAGAAAATATCAGGAATGGAAAACGAAATCGTTGAGACTATTTGTATGTTTGAGAGATTTTTCCCACCTAGTTTCTTTGATATAATGGTTCACTTGTGTATACATCTTGGGAGGGAAGCTAGATTAGGTGGACCTGTGCACTTTCGATGGATGTATCCTTTCGAGAGGTAAGTTGTCTATACAAGTTTTTTGATAAGTTTGCTTGCCGCATATTTCATCTTCCATTATCGTTATTCTTGTCTTCTTAATTCCTACCAGACACATGAAACTGTTGAAAGACTACGTCAGGAATCCTGCAAGACCGGAAGGATGTATTGCTGAATCATATCTAGCAGAGGAATGTATGCAGTTCTGCAGAGATTTCTTGAGGAAGACCACAAGTGTCGAAGGTAGACAAGAACGAAATACTGAATACGAAAGCACTTCTATACTCGAAGGGCGACCTATTTCTGCTGGGAGGTCTATCACACTTTCTGAAGTGGAAAAGAAAACAGCACACCTAGCTGTCATTCAGAATACCGCACTGGTAGATCCTTATGTAGAGTAAGCTCTAATTTCTTTATTATGCTGCATTCATATTCGGAATTCAGTCTTGATACTAATATATTTCATTGTTGTCTAATGTCACTTTGTAAGCATGCATCTGCAATACCTGCAAGACACAAACCCACGGTGTAGACAAGATGCTACTTTCCTATGGAGTACTCACACTAAAAACTTTTCAGAGTGGCTTAAAAAAAGTGTAAGTAAGCTGTTTCAGTTCCGTATTAATACAAGGTACATTTTAAACGTATTGTTGATTTACTTACTACATTATTTTTTTTCAACCACTTGACTCTACGCAACATGATGACACACTTAAGTGGATTTCATATGGTCCACGTAATATGGCTAGATCATACACTGGTTACGTTGTTAATGGTCTGCGGTTTCACACAACATTAGTTCAGAGACAAACGCAAAACAGTGGAGTATATTATGAAGCAACTGCAATGTGTCGAGCCAGTGCAAGAGACACTTCCCAAATCGTGGATTTGGTTTCTTATTATGGCAGAGTGGTGGACATTATCTTATTAGACTACAACGTATTCTACATACCTCTATTCCGATGTCAATGGGCGGTCAGAGGCAACGGTGTGAAGGTGGACGAAGGTTTTACGTTGGTCAACTTGAACCAAAGTCAAGTCTCTTTCGCAAGGGATCCATTCATTCTGGCATCTAAAGCTAAGCAAATATTCTATTCCAGAGAGGACGAGTCTTCAAATTGGTATGTGGTTATGAGAGGCCCTTCAAGCAGATACACTGAGGCAGACAGTGATGAGGCAGATGCTGGGCCATTACCATTGAGTGTTGACATGAACGTAGAAGATGTTGACGCTGAAGACCAACCTGCAAGGGTTGATTGTGAAGGAATATACGTTTAGGACATATACGTATTACCTATTGCGTAGTTAGAGTCGTTGCTTTCGGTTTAGTGTCTATGCTTGACTATATGGAATATGGTGGTCTGAATTTTTCACTGATGGGTTGTATTGAGTGTTTCAGGTGATAAAGTATGGGTCGACCAAAGGGAAAGAATAGAAAAAGGAAGAATTTATCTGAGGAGCCAGAATTTATTGGGACAGTATATCCGGAAAGTATGCATGATGGAGGAGAAGACAATGCAGCCGGAAATGATCAACCTGATGAAGTCATGAACGAGGCTGTGCAGACGCAGATTAATGATGAGACGCAGAGTCCAGAACATAGAGTGTGCTCTCAGGAACCAGATCTGAATGATGGATTACCGAATGTTGATGAGGATGCATTCAATGAACATGCATTCATGAATGATGAAACGCCGGCGCCTGAATCAGAAGGGACTACAGCTCCAAACAAGCCTAAGCGATCTAGAGGTCCAACAAGGATGAAAGACATCGCAAGAGATCCTAACAGTCGCATAAAGGTTGAATTCAATAGCATGGGAGAATCATATGGATAAGGATCGGTTAAGCTGTCATCTTACCTTGGGCCCTTGGTGCGTGAACACGTCCCTGTCATTATTGAAGATTGGAGGAAGATTGGTGAAGAACATAGAACAGTTCTATGGAAATCTGTACAGGTAGACCCATTTTAATTTAGAATAAGGTAAGTATTATGGACTTGTTTTTTATTGTTTGATTTGGAATTTATTGTAGGCAAGGTTCGAATTAGATGAGGAGTATCACAAGATGGCTGTCATCAAGCAAATGGGTTGTATATGGAGGGCCTCAAAGTCGAGGCTAGTCAGCCAGATCAAGAGTTGTAAGAATAACGCAGAAAGATTGAAGCTTCGCCCAAAGAATATTCCACCGGCAGAATGGCGCAAATTTGTGAAGGCTAAAACTAGTGCAGCATTTGAGGTAATCACGTAGCCCTCACTTTACTTCCATATACAGATAACTGAATTTTCGTTTTCAGGAACTAAGTGACACATATAAAGAAAGAAGGCGAAACCAGATTCCTCATACTTGCAGTCGAAAGGGGATGGTCAGACTGGCTGAAGAGATGGTAATATTCCGTATGTGTAATACTGATGCAACTATATGCAAATAACTAACATTGCCACCTATTTTCAGAAAAAAGAGAGCTCTGAACCGTCTGAAGTAACTAGACTACAGGTATGGGTTAAGTCTCGAACAAAGAAGGATGGCACTGCAGTCAATACAAATGCAGCCGAGAAGATCGTAAGTAGTTAACAATAACTAGTTGGTTTATTTTTAAAAGTAGATGAATACTGGCGTATCTTGGCTGATGTCGAAAGTGTGTGTACAGAAAAAGGCAGCTGAACTTGTTGAAACGGTTTCTCCCTCTTCGACGTCCACAAATCCCAAAGAAGATCTCCTTTCTCAGCTACTTGGGCCTGATAATCCCGGCCGTTTGAGAGCGATGGGTAGAGGGATGAGTCAAACCAAGTTAGCATGCTTCCAGTTGAAAAGCAAGTTTATGGATGATATGAAACGAGACCAACTAAGACAGCAAGTTTAGAGGAAGCACTGTCAAAAATACAGAACCAGGTAAGCGAGTATTTCATGTCTGGTGATAGTAACTCTGAATTTTACATTGTTATTATATTAACTTAGGTTGTTATTTCAAATTACATTTTTCAGAAACAAGAAGCTGAAGTCGGAGAGAATTCTGCGCCAAGAGTAAACTCTTGTTTTGTCTTATTTAGCATTTAAAATATATGTCATATGTTTACATCTGTTTTTACAATTCACCATTAACGTTTGCAGAGTGTCAACATGAAATTACAAATGAAGTGTCTGTTATTCGACTGGGCTGGAACGGATGAAAAAGTTGGTGAAGGACGTATTTTGTCTGAAGAGCCTGAGGAATTTGTCAACAGTAAACCCTTAGGCCCAAACTCGTACAAAGTTTTGGTGGAAACAGCGATTAAGCCAGAAGCTTATCTTTGGAGACCTGCTCGCAACGTCTTTAATATGGAGCAAGCAGTTGGAGAGATGATTGCATGGCCTCAAAATTTTGTGGTTCCCTTTAGCAGCGGATGTGAACCAGAAGACATTACGCCTCTGGTAAATATTCTTTCAGTACGGAATATTATAGTTGAATTTATAGTAAAAGTAAAACTGTGCAATGCTTGACAATGGTTTCATTTGTTTACTGCTTCACAGAGTCTTAATACTAGCTCTCGGAACTTCTGCAAGCTGCTTGACTGGGCTAGAACTAACGAGGAAGTTGTTGCAGAGGGTCGTTGGCATTCTCGAGAGCCAAAAGCATTAGTCAACGGACTACCTCTCGGACCTAATGCAGTGAAGGTATTCGTCGATGTGGTTTTATGCCCAAATACCTTCCTCTGGAGGCCAACGACTGAGTTCTTAGATATGGAGGATTCAGTCAACACCTTTGTCGCCTGGCCTGCTAATATAGTAATCTTTGAGGCAAGTCCTGAAATGAATTCTCCTATTGCTAACTCTGAATCAACTCCACCAGCTCCAATAAAAAAACCAATGAAAGCAATGTCAGAAAGTTCTACTCCTATAACTCAGGTAGGTTTTCTTACTAAACTTTCATTTGTTTGGTTTGTTTGGATTTGTTGATTTCGTGTATAGCTATATATTCAAAATGTCTTCGCTACAGGAATCCAACCAAATGGAAACGGGGAATGAAAATAAGAAGTGCTTGGTGATGGCTATTACTGGAAAGAAGCGAGTGATTGCTGAAGGATGTTGGTCCACAAACGATCCACTTCAAACAGTACATTTTGTTCCCTTGGTTCCAAATGCAGTTAAGGTGTGGATTGATGTTGTCAAAGTTAAAGATGCTTGCGTATGGAGGCCTTCGTCTGAGATCGAATGCATGGAAGATGCAATAGGAACAGCTATTGCTTGGCCAGAGGATAAAGTGGTACTCGTCTAAATGCAGTAGTCATCTGATACTTTAGTTTTTATCTTCTCTGAACTTAAGGATGGTTTCGTTGAAGACATAACCTGATATGTGTTTATGGTTTTCTTTGTTGGAAATGCTTGTATGTTGCTGAAACATTAACCAGTACTCAGTTCTTCTATATGGAAAAGCAGATGCATTTCAATTTTTGTTTACCAGGTTTTGATATTTAGTAAGTGCATTTCTTAAGGTTTTGGATATATCGTATTTGGTTAAAAAAAACCTACATCGCCAAATTCAATAGCACGTAAGAACAGCTCCAACACTAAACAATACAGCGTGAAAAAATAGCTACAGTATATGATGTTGGAGCTAAAATATAATGCTACGACTCAACTAACAACAGCAATGAATTTCTCTTATAGTAAACTAGAATGTAGCTATAAAACCACGCTACTATAAAGGTGTCAATAACACAAAAATAAAGCTACAACATTTAATAATACAGCGTCTAATTTGTGCTACCGTATCATTTGTAATAACATCATAACAATGCTATTATATATATGAATATAATAACACTTTCCATAAACGCTATATTAAGGGGTGTACTCTATTATAGCTCCGGCAGATACAGCGTTTATGAAAACTCTATGAAAGTACTTTCATAGCGTTATTCGTATGCTATGAATGTACATATTTCTTGTAGTGAAATTTTTCATTTTTTCGGTTTCTCAAGACTTTTCAAATGTCTTTTGAATTTCAAAAAGTGTTTTCAAAGGTCAAATACATTTTGAGTGAATAATGACAAAATCAATGATGATAACCAACCTGTTCACTTCTACACCATCAGCTCATAAAAAGCTCTTTTCAAGGTTTAATACTAGATTAGGCGGTAGCTAGAGTACTTGCACTACGAAATCCCACCAGAGGACTTCTATTCATGGAGATCTTTTCTGACATGATATATTGATGAGGTCATCGAGACAAGCCTAACACTAGCTGATGAAGAGCCGATCAACATACCCACCATGAGACATGCACCAAGGACAAGGTCAGGAACTAAGAGTCTAAGAGAGGAGTTCAACAAGTCAATAGAAGGGCTGATCACACTGATAGAGCACGAGGAACTCAAAGAGAAGCTACTCAAAGGGGAGATCACCCGAGAGACACCAATGGAGCCTCTAACCGAGTTCAGCACACTTGAGACCCAACAAGACGACGTGGAAGACTCGGCCGGTTCAAGCCAAGACCTTCAAGAAGCCAAGAAAGTCAAAGAGACACCGAGCAATGACTACTCTCAACTCAAGCGTCAAGCCATATCATTCTTACCTGTTTTACAAGGCATCAAGGATGCTACTACGTTTGTCATCTCCAAGCAAGTGGAAATGCCACTCATCGAACCAATGTAAGTGTTTACAATTGGATTATATTTCACGAGTTTATTGTTTGTTTTGCAGGAGCTTTTCTTTGCCTTAGTCGTTTTTCTTAGTTTTTAGAATTTTTCCATTTTGTTGCTTTAGTTAAACGATGAGCTTTGTTGTTTCCTTTTCTGTATTTTTCGGCCAAGAGAAGCCACCCCGCTGCCGAACCATTATATAAGGTTCCTTCTCAGCATGTAAATTTTTAACCTATCAATAAAATAACCGAGTTTTCTTTGAAAGCAAAAACCCTAGCCGCAGCTAGTTCTCTTCCTCTTCTTGGGTGTGATTCCTTTGAAGCTAAAGAACAAGACTTATCACAGACTCTTCCATCATCTGTGTGGCGTCTCTCGATCCATTGTTATCCGGTCTCATCGTTTAATCACTCCCTTTCTATCGAGTCATCTAGAGAGAGCCGTACGGCCAACTAGAGATTCACCACCTTTCCACCCAAGCAAGGACAAGTCACCACTTGTTCCTACATCATCTGGTATCAGAGCCAGGTTCGTGTCAGGTGAATCTATTCCCTTGTTACCTTCTAGTCTCGTTTCATTCTTGAAGAAAATCAAAAAAAAAAAAATTTAGATTCGTTTGTTTAAGTCATCGCATCTTGTTAGGGTTCTCTAGAAAATATAAAAAAATAGTACCGTTTGTTTCAAGTTTATATTCTTATCCTCATATCCTATAGTATTGTCATTGCATCAAAAAAAAAAAAAAAGAGTCATCATACTTATAAGATTTGTTATTCGCAGTCTAGTAGCCGAAACTTTCATACCGCACCAATTGCACTTGATCTTTTGTTGTTTTTGTTGCACGCAGGGACGATATGGGAGAACAAGGAGAGGTTAACATGGCTCAGATGCTTGCTAACATCCAAGCTCAACTCGCAACCTTAGGGGAGCGAATGACACGGATTGAGCAACCACCACCGGCCCCAAGAGGACCTATCAGAGGTGTAAACGCGCGGAGAGGCAACCAGGACGAAGATGAGGTCATGGAGGATCTTGACGATGGTGATCCACCGAACCAAAACCAACCCCGAGGACAACACCAACGAGGCCGAGGCCAAGAAAATGGCAAAGACCTCAAGCTCACCGCACCAACATTTGCCGGCAAGGTGAACCCTGATGCGTACCTTGATTGGGAAAGAAGGATGGAATACATCTTCGATTATTACCAATACTCGGAGGCTAGAAAGGTATCCTTAGCGGCTGCACAACTAACTGACAATGCCTTGGCGTGGTGGGATCGAGATGTTTCCGAAAGAAGAAGACATAGGCATGGGCAGGTCAATAATTGGGAGGACAAGAGATTCAGCCTCAAAAAGAGATATGTCCCCGCCTACTACCACCGAGACTTGCAGAAGAAATTTCGCAAGCTCACTCAAGGAAGCAAGACCCTGGAGGAGTATTTCGAAGAGTTTGAGACTCTTAAGAACCGACTTGAAGTAGAGGATTCAGCTGAGACCCTGATGCCCCAATTCATTGATGGTCTTAATGATCGGATTGCTAGAAAGGTCGAGAGGCAGACTTACCATGACTTGGAGGACGTGTTACATCATGCCGTGCAAGCTGAGCAACACATTAAGAGGAAGAACACTTCCACAAACCGGAGCAAAACCACCTGGACGCCACAACCTCAACGAGCTCTTGATAAGGGCAAGGCAGTTGAAGTGGATAACCGGATCCACAAGTCCACTCCTGATACTTCCAAAGCCAATAGACCCGAGGTAAGTAAAGCTTCCACACAACGAGCTAGAGATATCACTTATTTCAAATGCCAGGGCAAAGGACACTATGCGAGGGAGTGCCCAAACCAAAGAGTAATGATCCTCAAATCTAATGGCGAGTATGAATCACAAGACGAAGGAGAGGAAGCTGAGGACACTGATGAGGATATAGTCGACTATCCTGACCAAGGAGAGCTCTTAGTAGTGAGGCGAGCACTTAGTGCACTCTTTGAGCCAGAAACTATTCAGAGAGAGAACATATTTCACTCTCGGTGCACTATAAATGCCAAGGTATGTAGCTTGATCATTGACGGGGGTTCTTGCACTAACGTAGCTAGCAAGTATCTTGTAGATAAGCTAGGGCTCACCAAGACTAAGCATCCCGGACCCTACAAGCTCAAGTGGTTGAATGATGAAACCGAGCTCAAGATTGCTGAGCAAGTAACTGTACCCTTTAGCATTGGTAAGTATACGGACCAAGTGGTGTGTGATGTGGTCCCCATGCAAGCCGGGCACTTGCTCCTAGGGAGGCCGTGGCAATTTGACAAGGAAACTCTACACAATGGGCGCACAAACTACTATACCTTTACTCACAACAACAAGAAGCATAACCTAGCACCACTCACTCCGCAAGAAGTGCATGACATGCACAAGGCCATGTCTCGAGGCTCAGAGGTAAGTAAGACCAACCTTTATGTTACCCCTACGGTTGTGCTTAAGTCTCTTGAATCACGAGACCAGGTGCTACTAATGATCTTCAAGGAAGGTTTATTTTCAGGTCAGGAACAACAAGAGATCCCTCCAACTGTCAAGGAGCTGTTGGACCGCTATTCTGATGTGTTCCCGGAGGAGATTCCACCAGGCTTACCTCCCATTAGAGGAATATAGCATCAGATTGACCTGATCCCTGGAGCACCATTGGCAAACCGAGCCGCTTACCGAGTTAATCCCGAGGAGGCCAAAGAATTAGAGAAGCAAGTACAAGACCTAATGTCAAAAGGCTATATACGCGAGAGCCTAAGCCCGTGTGCTGTCCCTGTCTTACTAGTGCCCAAGAAAGATGGTGCATGGAGGATGTCTGTTGATTGTAGAGCCATCAACAACATCACCATCAAATACAGGCATCCCATACCTCGACTTGATGACATGCTAGACGAGCTTAACGGTGCCACCATCTTCTCTAAGATCGATTTGAGAAGTGGATACCATCAAATGCGAATGAAGGAAGGAGATGAGTGGAAGACGGCGTTCAAGACAAAGAGGGGCTTGTACGAGTGGCTAGTGATGCCATTTGGACTCACCAACGCACCGAGCACCTTCATGAGGCTCATGAATCACGTTCTAAGAGCCTACATCTGTAAGTTTGTAGTAGTGTACTTTGACGATATACTAATTTACAGCACTTGTCTTGCAGATCACCTGGAGCAACTTTCACAAGTTCTAGAGACACTTCGGTCAGAGAACTTATACGCCAACATTAAGAAATGCACCTTTTGCACTGATCAAGTAGTATTTTTAGGCTTTGTTGTTAGCTCACAGGGTCTTAAAGTTGACGAAGAGAAGATCAAAGCTATTCAAGATTGGCCCACGCCAACCACCATCGGCCATGTGAGGAGTTTTCATGGTCTCGCAAGCTTTTACCGCCGATTTGTCAAGGATTTCAGCACCTTGGCAGCACCACTAACATCGGTGATCAAGAAAAACGTGGAGTTCAAGTGGGGGCAAGCACAGGAACTTTGAGCTAAAGGATAGCTTAACACATGTGCCTGTTTTGGTACTTCCAAACTTTGAGCTGACCTTTGAAATTGAGTGTGATGCGTCTGGTACAGGTATAGGGGCTGTGTTAACCCAAGGAGGCAGGCCCGTGGCTTACTTCAGTGAGAAACTAAGTGGGGCATCACTCAATTACCCCACCTACGACAAAGAGTTGTATGCACTAGTAAGGTCCCTTGAAACTTGGCAGCATTATTTGTTATCCAAAGAGTTTGTTATTCATACAGATCATGAGACCCTCAAGCATTTGAGAGGACAAACTACACTTAATAAGTGGCATGCTAGATGGCTAGAGTTCATCGAGACCTTCCCTTACATTATCAAGTACAAGAAGGGCCAAGAGAACATAGTAGCCGATGCTTTGTCAAGAAGGCATGCTCTCATATCTACGATGGAGGCCAAGGTATTGGGTTTTGAACATATTAAATCACTTTATGAGAATGACACAGACTTTCAGGAAGCCTTCCAAGAGACCAACAAGGCGGCTTATGGCTCATTTTATCAACACGACGGATTTTTATTCAAAGCCAAGAGGTTGTGTGTGCCGCAAGGTTCTATGAGGGAACTACTAATCAGAGAAGCTCACGGAGGAGGGCTCATGGGGCACTTTGGGAGGGACAAAACTCTAAGTGTGCTGATGGAACACTTCCACTGGCCACATATGAAGCGAGATGTGGAGAGGTTTTGTGCAAAGTGCATCACTTGCCTTAAGGCAAAGTCCAGGTCACACCCATATGGTCTTTATTTACCGTTGCCTATCCCTAACCTACCATGGGTAGATATCTCTATGGATTTTGTTCTAGAGCTGCCAAAAATCCAATAAGGACTCTATATTCGTAGTGGTGGACCGATTTTCCAAAATGGCCCACTTCATCCCATGTAACAAGACCAACGATGCTACACAAACCGCTGATCTCTTCTTCAAGGAAGTGGTGCGTTTACATGGAGTTCCAAGGACCATAGTCTCTGACCGAGACACTAAGTTTCTCAGTCATTTCTGGAAGACGTTGTGGAAGAAGCTAGGGACCAGGCTGCTCTTTTCCACCACCTGTCATCCACAAACCGACGGCCAGACTGAGGTAGTACACCGTACACTCTCCACCTTGTTGAGAGCTACGGTGGGAGATCCTGTTCTGCGGTCAGAACCTTTTCTAGAGGGAGGGAATGATGAGGTCATCGAGACAAGCCTAACACTAGCTGATGAAGAGCCGATCAACATACCCACCATGAGACATGCACCAAGGACAAGGTCAGGAACTAAGAGTCTAAGAGAGGAGTTCAACAAGTCAATAGAAGGGCTGATCACACTTATAGAGCACGAGGAACTCAAAGAGAAGCTACTCAAAGGGGAGATCACCCGAGAGACACCAATGGAGCCTCTAACCGAGTTCAGCACACTTGAGACCCAACAAGACGACGTGGAAGACTCGGCCGGTTCAAGCCAAGACCTTCAAGCAGCCAAGAAAGTCAAAGAGACACCGAGCAATGACTACTCTCAACTCAAGCGTCAAGCCATATCATTCTTACCTGTTTTACAAGGCATCAAGGACGCTACTACGTTTGTCATCTCCAAGCAAGTGGAAATGCCACTCATTGAACCAATGTAAGTTTTTACAATTGGATTATATTTCACGAGTTTATTGTTTGTTTTGCAGGAGCTTTTCTTTGCCTTAGTCGTTTTTCTTAGTTTTTAGAATTTTTCCATTTTGTTGCTTTAGTTAAACGATGAGCTTTGTAGTTTCCTTTTCTGTATTTTTCGGCCAAGAGAAGCCACCCCGCTGCCGAACCATTATATAAGGTTCCTTCTCAGCATGTAAATTTTTAACCTATCAATAAAATAACCGAGTTTTCTTTGAAAGCAAAAACCCTAGCCGCAGCTAGTTCTCTTCCTCTTCTTGGGTGTGATTCCTTTGAAGCTGAAGAACAAGACTTATCACAGACTCTTCCATCATCTGTGTGGCGTCTCTCGATCCATTGTTATCCGGTCTCATCGTTTAATCACTCCCTTTCTATCGAGTCATCTAGAGAGAGCCGTACAGCCAACTAGAGATTCACCACCTTTCCACCCAAGCAAGGACAAGTCACCACTGGTTCCTACATCATATATTATCTCATTTTACTTGGACATAATCTTGACATCTAATTTACTCATCAATGGTTTTAAGAAAGCATCATGATATACATCTAGGACATCTTTACCTTATTGTTACCACTCTTTGTTGTCCTAGATGGCCAGTTCATCTTTAGCTGCTACCTTACCCTTAACCCAAACCTTCATGTTCAAACCTCATGCACTCTCTTTTAAGTCTATGTGACAGATATGCGCAAAACCGCCGGAGAGGGAGGAACAACATAGTTTTCATTCACTCAAAAGAAGGACTGAATGAAACCGGGAAGGAAGTGTACCATGCAACCTCAACAAGCCTCATGATGTCTCAAAAAGCTCATTCTTAAAGGTAATTTTCATGCTCCCTAAGACTCTAAGTCAAAAGGCGGTTTCCCTTTTCTAAAAAAAAAATACCAAAAAAAAGAAAAAGAAAGAAAGGAAAGGAAACGAAGAGCCTAAAGAGTCTTAGAAGCTAAAATCATTTGAGCAAAGGCAATAGGTATTCACTTAAGGAGTTATGGATTCACAACCTGGACAAAAATCCAAGTCTGGGGGAGTTATAAGAAGAACCTGAAGAAAGAAGATCAGAAATCTTGAAGCAAAGAGAATATGACTGGAAACTGTGAAGTATCAACAGATCCATCCTCTCTTGCTGTTTTGCATAATATCATGTCTCTCCAGAAAAATGTAACACTAAACACATCAAGCTTCACCACTAAAAAGCCTTTTGTTACCTAACCTTGAATTCCTTGTTTAATATCATTTTGATGAGAATCACTGAAACCTTTAATGAATGTTAAGAGCTAGTTGACTGGAAGTTAGTTCAAAGTGTGTGGATTTTTGCATGACGGATTAACGGATTAGTGATGTCTATATTTTGGTGAGAATTTTCTAGACTTGATCTGATTGATGCATTGTCCATAACTAAGGTCTAGAGGTGTGGTTGCTGATATTTTTGAGTTCCCTCTCATTTCTGTTGAATGATATTTTTTCAGATTGGATATTGTTTTGTTTGAGGACAAACAAAGTCTTAGTTTAGGAGAGTTGACAACACCGTATTTGTACCCATTTTCACCATTGATTTCAAATGCTTTTTCAAAGGTTTTCATCAGTTTTAGAAACTTTTATTATGATTTCTCTATATTTATAGTTTCAAGGCTATTTTTAGGAAACTTAGGGAAAAAGATGGCAAAATGGAAGAAATCCACATTTTTAACTCAGAGTCAGACCGTCAGAAGTTCAGCCTCAAATGAAGACTTTCTCACCGTCTGATCCAGCTCAAATTTGGAGAAATTCAAGAGGAGACAACCAGCTTTCCATAGCACTTTACATTACGAAGATCCAACGGTTCAATCAAAAGATACATGGAGAACAAGTTGAACAAATTCACCATCCCCGAAAGACTCTCACCCGCGGCAAACAAGTGTTTTGCCTGCCTTGGAAGACTTTCACCCCCGGTGGACCAAATCCGAGCCACAAGGCCCAACATCAAAGCCCATTTCGCCATTCCTCTTCAGAGAAGCCCTAAATGAGACCTGGAAGACCTTAGGACCTATAAATACATTTTCTGTTTCATGTTTTGCATTCTTTCATGTCTTTTATCATTCCTTGCATCATGTAGATCTCTCCAAGAGAGTCAAGTTGTTTGAAGAGTTTTCAATAGGTATACATGTCGATTAGGATTTCTAAGTTTCTAAACCGTATTCTGGATATCATCTCTTCTAAGTTGTTCATATTGCATGAGAGTAGACTCATAACCTATTCTCTAAGCCTAGGATCGATCAGAGCCACGAGAGTGCTGTATCAGATCATCCATACCTAGCTTCAGAAGAACATAGTCACTACAGGAGTCGAGAGCTATTTGTAGAGAAGATGTGAGCAGACGAATTCAATAGTTAATGCATGATCTTATCTCTGGCATGAGAGCGAGAGTTAATTGTCAGATTTAAGTGATTAGTTGATTAAGATAGCTAGAGTTGGTTAATCATACACATGTCTATTCTAGTTCCATGCAGATCCCAGAAACAGATGAAGATAAATCGCCTGGAGGCTAATTGGAAATGTTTTGACATCGATTAGAGTAGACCGGAGAAGTCTAAATCGCCACCTATGAGTTTAGAGTCTATAGTTTGAGTCGACATCCTTGAGATATTCTTTTAACAATTCATTTGCATTGCATTTTATTTCCCGTAAATATTAGATTAGGTTTAGTTTAGTATTCTTAACCAAAAATCTCAAATCCCCATGAGTTTATGATTTTGCTTACTTTTCCAGTTTGGTGTTGATTGCAGATTAAACATCTTTCCTGAGGATCGATACCCTAAGTCCTACAACGTACATTTGTATATTTGTAGACACTGTGATTTTATAAATTTAAAATTTTTAGGACCAATGAACTTGTAAAAACACAACCCTAGGCCCGCACACATCAAGAGACTGGTTGTCTCAGGAGACAAACTCTTGCTGGTGCAGCAATTTAACCCAGAAGTGTATGGTTGTGAACATATGTATACGTGGTTCAGATTTTTTAGGTTTGAAGAAGAAGACCAAAAGAGATGGGTTCGGGTTATTGACATAGAGGACCAAGCTTTGTTTCTTGGGTTTGATTGGAATCTTTGCTATTCAGCAAAGAAGGTTCCGCGTGTGAAGGGGAATTTCGTCTACTTCGATGAACCTATGGCCTACCAAACAATCCTTGTGTTTGAGTTAGGAACCAGAAAGACTAGTAAGACATCCCAGCGGACTGGTGATATGGGCGCGCCGATATAGGCGTGTTTGGCAATAATCATCAATCTCTGATGGAATGTAGAATTCTAAAGGTGCCAATTCCATCAATCAGTGTCTATGATGTAGACTCTGACGTAGGTTCTGAATGAGTCTTTTGTTAATTAAGTTACATTGGACTTTGTTCTTCATCTTCAGTTTGGTTGATTGTATGGGTTCCAATAAAATTTGATTGGAAAGTTCAAACTCATGTCAATTTCTTTTTCTTGATCGACAAATAGTTTTTACAAGGTATGAGATAAAAACACTTTGACTGTTAAATCAACAACAAATCTTACGTTGTTACTTGCTATGATAGAGGAATTTATTACTTTTCTTAAGGGGGTTCAAACTAGATTTTATATCATCTTAGTGAAAACATATTTTTCTTAATGTTGAACTAATACAATTACAAGAATTAAAAACAAAACAAAAAAGCTATAGAAGCACAAATACATTGCATAGGAATCACAGTAACAGATCTTTTGGCCCCTTATCGTAGTGGGAGAAATATTAGACTATTTAGTGGGGCTGGTGTGGGTAAAATAGTACTAATTATGAAATTGATTAACAACATTTCCAAGGCTCATGGTGGTGTATCCGTATTTGGTGGAGTAGGCAAACAAACTCGTGAAAAAAATTATCATCGAGTCATTAATGAACAAAACCGGATATGTATGGAAAGATAGAAATAAAATGACCACCAATTTGGATATTCATTTAATTTTTTTAGGTTTTATCTCCTTTTGTAGTGGTCTCAAAGCTGAGAATGGAGGCAAGGGCTTGAGCAACAGAATAAATATTGAAGGAGTTTACTTCTGCTCTAGAAGTTCCAGACAGAGAACGCAGACTTGATTGTTAAAGCCTCTGCTACAAGGTATGAGGCCTTGATGAATGAAGTTGTGGTTCCTAACCTTTCAATATCTAACCCATACAGACTGAAAAGGTTATTACATAGTCGCCCTATTTTCTCTCTCGGGCACGACTCCCAAGGCGCCTCCATCAACTTTTTTTTTTCTTCGTTCTCCTTTCAAGCTTTGATTCTTCGGCCGGTGGTTTCCTTTCATCTTCTCTTTAGTTCCTGTCGCCGCCTCTGTTCAAGGGTCTTCGTCATCCTCTTCGTCATCCTCTTCGTCTCTGCCTCTCCGGTGGTTGGCGCTTCTCGCCTCCGATGGGGAGGCCTCCGTCCTCTCTGGTTTTGATCTGCTTAGGGTGTTGTGTCGGTTGAGCTCCGGTGATTCTGTGCGGAGGCTCGAATCAAGAGAAGGAGTGTGGCACTTTGGCAAATCTCTTGGTTAGGCCTCCAGTTGAAGATTTGGTGGTGCACGGTGTTGGATCCCTCGGGATTTTGGTGCGGCCGCTGTGTGTCTCTCACGATGGTGTGGTCAAGCAGGTTTTGTGATGGCGCGTGGTGTGAGATCTTTGAGGACAGATCTCGGCGTATTGTTGTCAGATCAGGCTTTTCCTCACTATCCTGGGCGTTTCTGGAGTTGTGGCAACCTTCAGTGTGTTCTCTAAGTTAGTCTGCATCGGTGACTTTTGCAAAGCGGTGGCTTTCCTGGTGGTTCTGAGCGAGTGAGACTCACCGTGTTGAGCCGGTGTTCAGAGCCCTGTTTGGTGTGGTGTATGCTCGGTTATCATCAGGTTTTGTCTCTGGTGGCTCCTTTGTCTAGTTGCTGATGGGTTGTTTGCTTGTTTCTCGTTGATTTGTCTGTTTTCTTGGTGCAGTTTGATTGAGGTTGTCTTAATTTAGTTCTGTGTCTCGTTTATCTCGCTTTTGGAGGAGGTAGTAAGGCTGTTGAGCTGTGAAGTTGCTGGTTTCTGTTCTACCGACATCGGGAAGTATCTTGGTAGGCGAGCTAGCTAGTCTTCGCTTGATAGTTAGTGTAGTCCCGTCTTTTTGTCGGATCATTGTTTGTTGGTTGAGCGTGGATCCATAGATGTTGAGGACTGTCTTTGTGAAGGCCTCCTCCGACTCCTTAGAGGAATGACTCTTTTTCGGGCTACCGGATGAAACAGCTTCTGATTCGTAAGATGGACGTTTCTCTGACTTTTCTTTTGTGATTCTCCGGTCGACTCTATTATGGTCTCATCTTTCCCTCGAGCCTTCAAACGCTTTATCGCTACTCGTCACACGATGCTTCACAGCTTCTGTGTCGATTCAGTACCGATTGAATTTGATTCCATGTTTTTTCTCTTTTTTTGTCATGGGATCAAACTTTTAGATTGATCAATTGTCATAATTTGTAATGCCTAAACTTTTTCATTTTTAATGAAATATTTACAATATAGCAAAAAAAAAAAAAAAAAATCTAACCCAAACCTTAGAGAGATGCAGTCATGATCAGGAGATTGAAGTCTATTAGCTTTGATATAAGATAGTTATTAATAGGCCTGGAGATTTAAGCCAAACCGAGCCAAACTAAACTTTTTGTTTCTTTTTTTTTTGTTTCAGGATTTGGAGGTCCGAACCGATCAGCAGCTTTCAGGATCTATCGTTTCTTAGTCTTTCAATAATTTTTTACAGAATACTAGGTGGTTTACCCGCGCACTGCACGGGCCGCAGGTTTTCAAAAATTTGTCGAACTGATTATATGGTATTAAAATCATAAAGAATACTGTTTTATTTTAAATGAATAATTCATTGTCTCTGATCATGATTATGGAGTTTCTCATAAACAGATATTGCAATATATCCAATCTTTTTGAACAATCTTCATAATCTATAGGTAAATGTGTAGTTTGAAGTTAATTCACTTGTAAATGTTTAATTTGGTGAGAATAATGCATATATCTTACAGGAAAAACCACATGATTTGTAAGAAATTGTAAAAGAGAGCAAATAGTTGAAAATAAATCATAAGAGCACCTAAAAAACAACCATTATTCAAAAATGTAAAAAATAAAATATTATATTGTAAACCGAATAAAATCTAAACAACCATTTGAAACATACATGATAAAAATAAAGGAAACTCAAAAAAGTAAACACGATCTAAAATTAAAAACCCAAAATGCAATAGTAAATAAGTGTATGAAACTCAGAAACAAACTGAACTATGTCTCTCCCTCTTCCTATTTCTCTTCCTCTCTTTCTCCCTCCCTCTAAGTCTCGCCCTATCTCTCTCATTTTTTCCCTCTCCCTCCCTTTTCCTTCCTTTCTTTCTTTCTCCAACCTGGCCTCCATCTTTCTCTCTCTTCTCTCTCTATTGATCTCTGATTCCATCTCCATTTCTACCACTGCTTTGACTAAGACATTACTCAGTAAGTCAGAGACAAGTCATCTTCTCCTCATCATCTTCCTCTTTCTACTTTTTCTTCTTCTTCATCGCCTCATCTTCTTTGTTCTCATGCGACTTCATTTTCTTCTGGTTACCTAAGTCTTTTATATAAATTAAATACATGTACCTGAAATTTTTAACTCTTTCTCTCTCTCCCTCCCTATGTTTCTCTCTCTCTCCCTTTCTCTCTTTCAATCTTTCTCTCTAACTGTGTCCCTTCCTCCCTCGTTCTAAATTGTATATATCATACGATTTAAACAACTATATTTATAAGTATGAAGTGTTTCTAATTTAAAAAATTAGGAACACAAAAGAAACCAACTAACAGAGATTTAATAACAATCAATTACATACCTGGAAGCGTTTATTCTCTATGTCTTCTCTTACTTTTTATTCTTTAGGTTTTTCTTTGTTACACCTTCTTTTTCTTTGTGTTTTCCACATCTTCTCTTCATCATCTTCCTCTTCCACTTTTTCCTTTTCTTCATCTCCTTCTTCTTCTTCGTTCTCTGAGATTTCATATTCTTCTGGTTTACCTTACTCTTTTATATCAATCAAATACATGTACCTGAAAACTTTAACTATTTCTCTCTTCATATGTCCCTCCCTATCATTCTCTCTCTCCCTCTATCTCTTTCAATCTTTCTCTCTAACTATCTCCCTTCCTCCCTCTACTTCTCTCATTCTCATTCTCTTTCCATCTACATGTACCTGAAAGCATTAACTCAACTTATCTATATCTCTATCTCTTTTTCTCTTTTCAGCTCTCTCTCTCTCTCTCTCTCTCTCTCTCTCTCTCTCTCTCTCTCTCTTTCTCTCCCTCACTCTCTCTCATTCTTGATCTTCCTCTCTCCTTCCCTCCCTCGTCCTAAACTGTATATATTACACATTTAAAGTATAAATTGTTGCTTTTTAAACCAGATCAAACAAAATTTTTGTATCTTTGTATTTATCTTCTTTCTCATACATATTTTTATTTTTCGTCGTATTTAACTTTTTTTTTACCATATTCATATTTTGGACCTTTTTTCCTCTAAATTTTACTCCTCTTCGTCTTCATCCTCTTCTCCATCATTATAATAAAACTCTAAAATATTTCATGTTCATGATCATCATCAGCAAAATATTCTTTTTTATATCTTTTTTGTACACATACTCAATCTTTATCCTTATTCTAAGTTACTACATGTAACTCAAACTTGGCTTATTGCTATTTGTTCACGTTTTTTTCATAATACTTCATTAGTTTTATTAAAATAGATGTCAAAAACAAAAGAGATAACCAGTTAATAGTTTTGAGTTATTTTATAGTACAAAAAACTGGAATGAAAACCTATTATACTACCTTTATGCAATTCATATTGAAGAATATCAATGAAACATACTAAAAATAAAAATACTTAAAATTTGTGAATTAAATTGGGTATGCTAACTTTCATTTATACACATACAAATTTATATTGAATAATCTTAATAGTTTTTTTTTTAAATGAATCAAATCTACATATTTATTCTTGTCTATTTTACGTGCTTTTCTTTGTACTCTTCATCTATTATCTCTTCTTCTTCTCATCCTGCGTTCCAACATACACAGCTTCAACATCTAATCTAGAAACTTCACATTTAATTGAGTAAATCACAATTAATTCAGCAATTCACCACACACATGCTCGGTACACAGAGTCATTGGTTCTGGAAACAAAAATCATTGCGAGTAGCGCTGTCATTTTGGTTCATTAACCGCGGGTCCCACCCCGTTAAACCCGTCGCGGAGCGGGTGCGGGTTGTCCAATTTCAACTTATGCGGATTAGAGATTATGCGGGTTGGGAATTGTTAAATGCGGGGCGGATGCGGGTGATGGTTTTTAGATAAACGGGTTTGCGGATACCCGCATTTGATTTTGATTGGATTGTAATTGCATTTTTTTGTTGGGTTATAATTGGATTGTTTCGCTTTTGGTGTTAAAATATAACGTCTGGACCTTATAAAATAATACAGCCCAAGAATTGATTTACTAAACCAGGATATATTTTTATAAATTTGAGACTCTCAAGACTCAAGAGCACGCCGCCTCCTCAACTCTCAACTCTCAAAACCCTAGATCGATTAAATTCTCAACTCTCAACTTTTCATTTTCTAATTTTCTCTTCTTTTTAATAGATTCTGAGAATGGATCCGGCTAATCCAGCAGATGGTGGTAATATGCCAAGGAATCCGACTGCTGCTAGTGAGGGATCAAGTTTACCTGCGGAGGAGTCTCTAGCAACTAAGAACAAGAGGAAAAAAAACTCACCTGCGTGGGATAATTTCACTGTCATCACTAAGGTCAATAGTGAAGGTGTCTCTGAACTCAGAGCTAAGTGCAATCACTGCACTAAGGACTATGCTTATGAATCACACAAGCAAGGTACCTCTAATTATAACCGACATTCACTAGTGTGCATCAGAACGCCTAGAGATGGTGATGTAGGTGCTATGCTTGTTAGTGGAGAAGGGAAATTGCAATCTTGAAAGATTGATCAAGGTGTATTTCGTGAAATGGTAGCAAAGTGCATAATTGAGCATGATCTCCCCTTCTCTTGTGTAGAATATGATAGAGTTAGGTTGATCTGGAAGTATTTGAATGCTGATGTGAAGTTTATAAGTAGAAATACAGCTGCAGCAGATGTTTATAAGTTTTATGAGATGGAAAAGTCAAAGTTGAAGGTAGAATTGTCTGAAATTCCTGGTAGAATCTCTTTCACATCTGACCTATGGTGTGCTATAACTGTGGAAGGTTATATTTGCTTGACCGCCCATTATGTTGATAGTAAGTGGAAGCTAAGGAATAAGATTCTGTCTTTCTGTGCTATGCCTCCTCCACATACGGGAATAGACTTAGCAATGAAGGTCTTAGAGATGTGGAAAGAGTGGGGAATTGAAAAAAAAAATATTTTCTCTAACCTTAGACAATGCTAGTAACAATGACAGCATGCAAAACATGTTGAAGAAGCAGCTGGTAATTCAAAACGACTTGCTGTGTGGTGGAGAATTCTTCCATGTCAGATGCTCTGCCCATATTCTAAATCTGATTGTACAAGAAGGATTAAAGGTGATGGGTGATGCTTTAGGAAAAATCAGAGATAGTATCAAATTTGTTGAAGCTTCAGAGGCTCGGGGTAAGTTGTTTGCAACCTGTGTGGATTCTGCTGGGATTGATGTTAAGGCTGGTTTAACATTGGATGTACCAACTCGCTGGAACTCTACATTTAAAATGCTTGATAGAGCTATTGTCTACCGTTTTGCATTTAGAAGACTTAGCCTCTTGTTGCATTCGGCTCTGAAGCTCATGGACCTCGGTGGGGCTGAGTGGTGCTAGATTGTATTTGTGTCCAAGGTGCGTGAAGCTGTAAAAGTTGGTGCGGCCATTGTGCATAGTCACCTTGTCAAACTGCCACGGCCTGCCTAGTAAAAAATGTCCTGCTTGCATCGGCACAACATCATAGAAAACCTCATCTTTGTACTTGCCCACACTAAAAGGAACCGTAACTTGTTCGGTCACTTTGAGCTCGGTGGCATTTTCTAGCCACTGTAGCTTGTAAGGCCTCGGGTGCTTGATCTTCACCAGCCCTAACCTATCTACCATGAACTAGCTTGCCACGTTAGTACATGAACCTCCATCAATAACAAGATTACATACCTTGTTGTTAATGGTGCACCGCGTGTGGAACAAGTTCTCTCGTTGGATCCGATCCTCGGGCTGAACTTGCACACTTAGGACTCTTCTATTCACTAAGAGATATTCACCAGTATCAGGATACTCCACGTCCTCCTCGTTGTCCTCGGGCTCCTCTTCGGGCTCGTCCTGTGACTCATATCCTTCACTCGGGGTAATGATCATTACTCTTTGATTTGGGCAGTCTCGTGCATAGTGCAAAAGTTGGTGGCGTTAGTTTTATATCATGATTAACTTCTCTCGGTTCTCGTTCACGCGGCCTGTTGCATAGCAACAGGTCTTGTCTTCTCGGTTGTCGCCTACGCATGGGGTCAGGTGGAAGATCCTCCTCCAGTTCAGGCATACTGTCTGAATCAGAATCAGGGGGAATCTCCTCGGCCTGATTACGCACGTTCCTCCGAGCTTGAGGCAATACATGATTCGGTGCTCGGTGAGCTGGTGGCTCAAGTCTTGCGACACGTTCACGTGTATCCCTCAATTCTTCTCTCATGGTGGCTAACATGGCCATGAGCTCGTTGTGTTGTTGTCCATTGGCATGAGTAGGTGCGGCATTCTCGGAGTTATCTCCCATGGTTTCTTGTAATCTCACAAAAACAACAACTCATTAAAATACCAAAGGTAGAATGAAACTTAAACGCAAGAGATAACTAAGATTATAACTGAATTTTTTTTGAACTTTCTATTTTAATGTAAACAAAATGCAACGTTACGAAATGGTATGAAATAAGAGGACTTAAACAACAAATTTTTTTTTTTTGGTTTTTTTTTGGTTTTTTTTTTTTAGGCGACAAGAGACAAAACAAGGAACTAATACCCTAGCTACTTTTTTTTTGCTTTTCTTAATAGGTGACTAACTGATCTAACAACCTACAAATGCGGAAACACGAAATAAGTAAAATGATAGGAGTAAGAAAATCGAAAGCAGAACTTTCGGCTCTGATACCAGATGATGTAAGAACCAGGGGGTTCTCACGGGTAACACGGTGGTGGAGAGACAAAGCAGGCGGTCGCCCTCTCTTTGGCTCGGTGAATGATCGATAGATGGGGAACTGACACGCAGGCGGTCGCCCTCTCGTGTGGGATCTAGAGATGGTGTGTTGGCGGAGTGAATACACGACACAGAGGGGAGGTTACTCTCTGATACGGTGCAGGGGCTCACGCTTGCTTGAATCTCACAAGAAAGCAGTGAACAAGTTGAGAAGCCGCTTCTCAGAAAGTTTGAAGGAAGTTCGTTCTTTTATTGATAATGGGAAAAAGGTTGGTGACTACAAAGCTGCGTGTGGGACTTTATAAATAGTCCGTCAGCTTGAACCTTCTAGGGTTCGACTCAAAGAATAGAAAAAGACTCAAAATGACATGACTTTGAAAGAAAATAACAAGAAACAAACCTAGTCTACGAAAACATAAACTCATCGTTTCATTTAATACAAAAATAGAAAGTTTGCTTAAGGCTCTTTAAACTAAGTTACTGACGTTGTTTGATGTTGTACTTAGCTGTTGTGAGGGCTGAGATCACCTGCAAGAACAATATAATAATTGAAAAGCTTACCTTGGTGTGAAGGGTTCCGGTTGGCCGCTTGTGTGGTTGTGGTGACCGAGCTTGAAGATGTGGCGTCTCTGGCTTGGAACCTTCTTGTAAATTCTTCTAAGTGCTTCTCCAATGCAGCTAAGTCATTGTCTTCAAGTCCTCAAGCTTTTTGATGTTCCGTCCTAGTTTCTTGGTCTTCTTGGCCTTTCTCGGGTCCGGGTGGTGTGTTGTGAAGCAGCTCCAAATCTGCTCGTTGGTGGGGCAAGATACGTTCGTTAGCTTCAGAATATGGACTTGGACGAGAGATCTTACCTTTTTTGGAGGTTTCCATGTCGTTTGGTGGCTCTAGCCCGGGTGTCTTTGAATTATCGGCTAAACCTTGCATGGTCTCGGCAATCTCGTTATCCGCTTGGGCAAACTTGTTTCTGTCTCGTCCGTTAGATTCAGCTGGTGGTTTTGGTCGAGCGAGATCAGCTTCAGTACGACAAATTCCGTCGCTAAATTGGTCTGGCCGAGGTGGTACTGTTTTCTCGGCTAAAATCTCTCGCGTCTCGGCCAAAGTTTCTCGCGTATCGGCTATTTTTGAGTCATCCCTAAGTTTTTCAAGTTTTAAGCCTGAAAATGAAATTCTGCTCGGACTGTTAGAATTTAAATCAAAAACTGGTCGAGAGATAACCATTTTGGCCTGAGAGACTCGGTCGTCTGATGGGTCATTCCTGAATCCCAAGTATTCGGCCCCAGTTTGGCCGCAAAGCTCGTTTAAGTCGTATATGACATTCAGATCGGGCAACAACGGGTCGTCTGATTCTAGCGAGTTGATAAAAGTGTGTAAGGCCCTCTTGTATCTATTTCTGAGTTGTTTAATCTTAGAGCATGTCATGGCCCCGTCTTGGACTGATGGCATTAGCTCCGGTAAGGTCTTAGGGTCGATATCCACATCAGTTGCAGTGAATTCTGAATGGCTTGCTAATTATCCTGCCTTGGAGGCTGAATTCCTCGGTTTATATGGGTCTGATCATCGTCCTATTATCAGAATAGTTATTGTTTCCAACAACAGATGTCGGCGTTTCTACTTTGACAAAAGACTGATGCAAAATAGTGACTTTCGTAACTATGTGGAAAAGGGATGGAACTCACCAAATCTTTCACGGGGCTGCTCTATTACTGATCAGATTCGTGAATGCAGAAAATCTTTGGCCTTGTCTCGCAGAATTACTAAGCCTAACTCAGCTAAGAAGATTGAATCTCTCCAAAAAGAGCTGGAGTCGGCTCTTAAAAGTTCAGGTTCTGCTCGTTCTGTTATTCCGCATATTCAGAGAGAATTAGCTTCTGCATACAGGGAAGAGGAAACTTATTGGAAGTTAAAAAGCAGAAATACATGGCTTCAGGTTAGAGATCGCAACACCAAATTTTACCATGCCTGTGCAAAAGCACGTTATGCAAGGAACATAATCCATTCCATACAAGATGAGTTTGGTCGGGTATTCAGAGGTGATAAAGAGATTGGTACACATGCTGAAAGCTTTTTCAAGAAAATATATTCTAGCAATGAAAATTCAGTCTCTGAAGGCATCTTTCACGGGTTTCAATCGACTGTCACTGATGATATTAATGAAGGCTTAACAAGAGAATTTTCGGAGGAGGAAATTATGCAGCGGTATGTTCGATTGGAGCAGATAAAAGGCCAGGCCCTAATGGCTTCACAGCAAGGTTCTACCAATAATGCTGGGATATTGTGGGAACAGACATAATAAAGGAGGTCCGGCGTTTTTTTGCTACAAGTGTGATGAGACCTGGTGTGAATCATACCAATATTTGTATGATTCCGAAGATTACCAAACCGGTAACACTGTCTGATTATCGGCCTATAGGTTTGTGCAACGTTGTTTACAAAATTATTTCAAAGCTTCTGATCCTTCGGCTTAAGAAGTATTAAAACAAGATTGTCTCTGAGGAACAAGCGGCGTTTATTCCTGGCCGTATGGTCTCTGATAATGTTCTTGTGGCCAATGAGTTAATGCATTCTCTGAAAGCACGAAGGAGGGTTTCCAAAACTTATATGGCAGTTAAAACTGGCATAAGTAAAGATTATGACAGAGTGGAGTGGAATTTTTTGGAAAGAACAATGAGAGCATTTGGCTTTTGCAAAACCTGGATCCGGTGGATAATGGAGACGGTCAGATCGATGAGTTTTTCAATATTGATTAATGGAGATCCCAAAGGAACGATCAACCCAGAAAGGGGATTGTGATAAGGAGATCCATTATCTCTGTATTTATTCATACTATTTGCCGATGTTCTAAGTCATTTGATCAAATCCAGTATTAATCAAAGCAGGATTCGAGGCATCAAAATTGGAAATGAGGTTCCTCCAATCACTCATTTACTTTTTGCAGATGACTCCCTCTTTTTCTGTCAGGCAAATCACAGGAATTGTCGAGCCTTGCGTGGAATTTTTGATGAGTACGAAAGGAGCTCGGGAGAGATGATAAACTTTTTAAAGTCTTTGATAACGTTTAGCTCTCGTATTCCAGGAGACTTACAGAACCGTTTGAAGACAATATTGAGAATATAAAATCATGGAGGAGGAGGCAAATATTTAGGCCTTACAGAACAATTTGGCAGAAAGAATTTGGTGATGTTTTAATTCATTGTTGATGCCGTGAAGAAACGTACTTCTTCTTGGAGCTCAAAATTACTCTCTCCGGCTGGAAAAGAAGTCCTGCTAAAGTATGTTGCTGTATCTATGCCGGTATACTCAATGACATGTTTTAAAATTCCATCGGGGTTGTTCAAGAGATCACTAGTCAATTGTCTCGTTTCTGGTGGGAGAAGACTCAAGACAAACGTGGAATCTCTTGGTAGCGTGGAAAAAACTACAACTTTCAAAGAAAGAGGGCAGTTTGGGGTTCAGAGATTTAGAGAAATTTAACGATGCAATGTTGGCCAAACAAGTGTGGCGACTCTTGAAGCATCTGGATACTCTCTTTGCACGTCTGTTTAAGGCGAAATACTTTAGAGATGGATCTGTTTTGGAAGCAAAATCACAAAGAAATCAGTCTTTTGGGTGGTCATCAATTTTAGTTGGTCTGGAACTCATCAAAAAAGGAATACATGTAAATGTTGGCTCGGGAAAAAAGATAAGAGTTTTTCAGGATAACTGGATTCCTCCTGATCCTCCAAGACCAGCTTTGGGAAACGCCTCTGATCAAATGGTGGTAAGTGATCTTATCATCCATTCTACCTCTTTTAGACAATGGGACAATACACGCTTACAGATATCAGAGGAAGAAGATAGACATCTTGTTCAGTCTATCTTCATTTCGCAAGAAGAAGAGGAAGATCAAGTTTTATGGCACTATAATAAGGATCGTGAATACTTGGTGAAATCTGGATATCTTTTGGCAAGAAAACTTGCAGATCCTGGAAATGTGAATTTGGAACCTCCGTATGGTGATCCTCATCTTAAGGACAAAATCTGGAAATTAAATATTTTCCCCAAATTAAAGCATTTCCTATGGCGGGTGGTTTCTAAAGCGCTTGGGACTTCAACTCGGTTAGTATCACGTGGTATCCAGATAGATCCAACTTGTCATCGGTGTGGCTTAGCTGAGGAAACTATCAACCATATGCTCTTTGAATGTCTGGTGTCTCATATGGTTTGGCGTTTAGCCAATTTATCAGTACCGTGCTTGCTGAGCCCTTCTCAGGATTGTGAGGAAAACATCAACACATTGGTGGATCTTCAAACTCTTTCTGGTCTCAATCTCACTCAGAGATTACTTCCCTTTTGGTTGATGTGGAGAATCTGGAAATCCAGGAATAATCTCATCTTTGCCAAACAAATACCAAGTGTTTCACGAGATGTAACAACTGCGTTGGTGGAGGTTAAAGAATGGATCGATGCAACAACAGGGGACAACACACGATCAACCTCTTCCTCACATGGAAATAGTAATGACCAGCAACAACTGTCTACCTAGACCAGACCAGACACGGGTATGTATAAGTGTAGTTACGATGCAGCTTATAATCTCTTTACGAGACTTTCTTCTGGAGGTTGGATTGTTCGAGATGCATTTGGCAGTCCGAAATAATGGGGTTCAATCTTTCTGGGTGTATCTTCATCACCTTTGGAGGCGGAAGGAAAACAGCAATTCAAAATACCTTTATGATGGGTTTTAGAGATGTCATCTTCGAAGGAGATAGCTTCAACTTAACTCAGAATGTTAATGGCAACAACAAATATTTTTCTATACGTAACATATGTAAGGAAATCTCCTGATGGGCTACAAAATTCAACAATATCTCCTTCCACCAGGTGCCAAGACATTGCAACGAGCCAGCTGATTATTTAGCAAAACAGACTACACAAATCACTCCTTTCGTTTCTCACTGTATTTACTCTTCTGTATAAAGATTATGTATGCTCAATTATTTGATTAATATAAGTCAGTTGTTTCGTCGAAAAGAAAAAAATTATAGATATTTCACTCTGTACGGATTACTATCTAATAATTTCTTTTAAAATATAATATGCTATAGCTAAATAAGGCTCTTAATTTTGAGTTAGTCAATCAATATATAATTTTTTTTGTTATCTATGTTAATTTTCTCATAAATATATGATAAATTTAGGGGTGGACACTTTAGTTTATTTTCGAGTTCGGTTTGAGTTCAGTTCGATTTGGTTAATTCGGATTCAATAAAATTCTAACTAAATTTAACTGAAATAAGTTTAGTTCGGTTTGAATTTAGTTTGGTTTAATTCGATTTGATTTTAGTTCGATTTGGTTTTAATTCAATTTAAAACAATTATTTTAAAGAAAAAAAATAGTATATTGGTTTAGGTAAAATTTCAAATTTTTCATATTTCAAAAAATTAATATTATAAATTAACTAAAAAACTAAAATAAAATAAATATAATAGTTTATTAGTTTTGTTCGGTTTAAAACCAAACTGAACCGAACTGTTTGGGTTGTAAAAAACTTCAACCAAATAGATTATATGTTGAAAATTGGTCGGATTCATGATTTAAATTTGATTGGTTCGGTTAGTTCGGTTCAGTTCGGTTTTTTTGCCCACTCCTATATGATATTACGAAAATAAATTTTTTCGAAGTAAATAACTCAAAAATAAAAGTTTCTAGTAATGTTAAAAAGATATATATCCAACAGGAGGATACAAAGGGGAAGCGTTTCAGGAATATAGCAAAGGAAAAATCGGTTCGCGGCTAAATCAATCGCTTCTGCTTGGTACGTTCTCATTCCGATCTTCCATCGTCAGTCTGCTTCGATCTTCAATGTTCAATCTGGATTTTTCTACAGTCTCTTATCAATTTGATTGTTGAGGTTCGATTGTTTCTTAAGAGAGAGTTTGTTACCTCGAATTTCGATTCCTCTCGGTTTCTTCTCCTCTTCCCATGATTCTTGTTAGTCCTTGATCTGATTCCGAAATGCTCAGTTTCTCCATAATTTTTGATCTATGTTTCTCCGTCTTCTTCTGTGTGTGATCCCGAATCTAGCCGAGACCCTAGAGGAAGTGCGATCTCCTCTGTAATCTCTGAGCTCTGACTTATCCATTCTGATCTCGTCGTTCGCAGTTCTTTGCAATGGTGGTCTGCAAATGCAGAAAGGTATGATTATTGATCCATTTGATGACCTTTGGGAGGCTTTCCTTGTAAAATTAGAGTGTTGAGAATTTCTGATCTTGCATCTGAGTTTTGAGTTAAAATTTGAAATGAATTTCGATTTGCTTGCATGTGATCTGGTTTTGTATTCTTGTTTCCAGCTCTGTAATTTGTTGGAGAAATCATGAAACTATTTGGTTGTTTGTAGTTTTTGTTCTTGCAGAGCTCGTCAAGTGAATGCTAATGTTATTCAATTCTCTTGGTTTTTTTTCAGGCTACTAAGCTGTATTGCTTTGTTCACAAGGTCCCTGTTTGCGGGGAATGCATTTGCTTCCCGGAGCATCAAACTTGTGTGGTATGTTGATCAAAGTTATATGCTTGTTGTTTCCGTGTGGTGATAGTTTTCTAGAGGAATTAGTATCTTGTTGTTTGGAATGTGGTGTCCCTGTAGATATAGCGAAATTGTATGGAAATATTGTGGCTTCTGGGAACAGAAGCATTTGGCTTAGCTTTTGATTGTTATCTTCGTGCATTTTAAAGGATAATGTGGATATACGGTGCCCAAGTGGTAATATAATTGACACCTTTAATAACTCAGTGATACGAAGGGTAAAAGATCTGTCTCTGATTATGTCAATGGAGCTGTTCCATATGGTGTTTATTTTCTTTAGTTAGACACTTACTGATGTTAATTTCCCACTGGTCGATCATAACAGACGCAAGATAAAAATTAGTGGCAACATCTAGTTTGAGCAGCCGTCTAGTTTGAGCCGTTTTTCTCCATCTTTAGTTGAACAATATTTAGAACTTTTTGCTGTCTTCTTTTTCCTGCTTCATGGTTAACATGGAAGAACAATGCTGAAAGATGTTTCTATCATGTTCTAATGAATAGGTCCGGACTTATTCAGAATGGGTGATAGATGGAGAGTATGACCAGCCAAAGTGTTGTCAATGCCAAGTAACATTTGATGGGGGGGCAGGTCATCAAGTCACTCGGTTGGGTTGCTTGCGTATGTTTTTATCTGACTCTTACCGTTGTTGAATTGGATTTTTACTTCTGAACTTTGACACCTAAATAATTGGAACCATGTTTGCACTCTATTTGTATCAGATGCTATACATACAAGTTGCTTGGTCTCGCATATCAAGAGTTTTCCTCCTCATACTGCACCTGCTGGTTATGTGTGCCCATCATGTAGCACCCCTGTAAGGCCTGTTGATTGATATTAATATAGTAGAAAAGGTTCTGTTGTGTTATTTGTGTTTCTATTGCAGTGTAGATAATTTTGCGGTTTAGTTAACTTCTCAAGTCAATAGCAACCCCTGTTTATATTGTAGCAGATGAAAGCTAAGCAATCAAGATTACACCTTCTATTGCAGTTAAATCTTGGAGAAGTATTTAACACTAGAGTATTTGATGATAGATTATTGATGCTCTCTTGAGTCTTTCTATTAAACTTTGGATGACTTTTTGGCTGCTTTCAATGTTCTGGTGAGTAATACAACACTCGATAATTTAACATACTGGAGGCATATAGGTTATTTTTGATTCCTAAGACTAAGTTAATTGCCATCCCGATTGTAAGCCATTCCTTTCATTGCTTTTTAATTTAGTTGTATATATTCTTTTTTAGTCTGGTTTTATCATGTATCTTGCTTTAAATGTTGTTTTGTTCTTGGGAGAGTTCCATATTATAGCTCTCATATAGTCTTCAAATGCAGATATGGCCTCCCAAGATGGTAAAAGATGCAGGATCTCGGCTTCATGCACAGTTAAGGGAAGTGATTATGCAGGTAGTTGTAACTGTTAGTTCAGTTGCTGTTGCAGATTATCCAACTATTTTTTTTCTTGAAACAAATTAAAAATCTCAAAAGTATTACCTTATAACTTTACGTGTTGCCCTTACTTTATACATCTCTCAATGAGAGCATATGATATTTCCATTGATGTGGCAATATCGTTATGTCACACTGTTTGTGTTGACTAGTGAAAGTATTACTGATTTACTGGTTTAGTTGGATTTTAATTTTCTATTATCTATATGGCAGACTGGTCTTGAGAAGAATCTATTTGGGAACCATCCAGTTTCTCGATCCACCGAATCTCGTAGCCCACCCCCTGCATTTGGTTCAGATCCATTAATTAATTTATCATCATCTTCTCATACACAAGAAGGGAAGAACCTTCCTGATGGTTATTCAGTATCTGGAAATGGAGATTACTCCAAACCTGCGGTTTCGGAGATAGTTGAGATAGATGTTCCTGCTTCAGCTGGAAATTACATGAAAAACTCAAGCCCTGGAGTAAGAGATTCTTCTCAAAGCTAAATGTAGTTTCATTTTTCCCTCTATGGTTTTCTCAAAATTGTTCGAACTATCAATAATGTTGTATATAGCTTGCTGCTGCTGCTGCACGGAAAGGTGTACCAGCTGTGGACAGGCAGAACTCCGAGACTTTATATTATGCAGACGACGAAGACGGGAATAAGAAAAAGTACTCAAGAAGAGGTAGGAGAAAAAACCTTGTCTTTCTTTCCTCATTTTTCTTTTAGATCCATTTTTTTTGTATGAATCAATAGCATTGTGGCAATGACCGAGATTAAATAAGTCGTTTTTTTTCATGTAAGGTCCCCTTCGTCACAAGTTTCTCCGGGCTTTACTACCATTCTGGTCAAGTGCATTACCAACTCTACCCGTTACCGCACCACCTCGTAAGGATGCAACAAAGGGAGATGATGGTTCAGAAGGACGTGTAAGACATCGATCATCAAGGATGGATATAAGGAAAATACTCCTTTTCATAGCGATCATGTGAGGCCTGTACTGTTTTTTTGTCAACGTTTTTCATTCAAATTAGTATATTATCAACTATGGGATAATTGTTAAGTCTGTTTTAAACCGATGTGTGCAGAGCTTGTATGGCGACAATGGGGATTTTATACTACAGACTCGCACAACGGGTAATTGGTCAAGAAATACCCGATGAAGAGCAGCAGCGATGAGGTAATATCGTATCAGACAGGGGAGATAAGACTGGCTCAACATATATCATATTTATATATTCCGGGTTTTGTCCAAATCAATTTGCCCTGTTCTAGATCCTTTTGGGACGTTTAGAAAATGTTTCTTACAAGTTGATTTCGAGAATTGTTGGCTGCGGTTCTTTGCGACGGTGTTTTGTTGCGGGTTTAAAGTATATTGATTGTCATCTTTTTCTGTTTTTGTTTCATTTGACATGTTTTAGTATGTAGCTATTGGCTTTCGGTATAGACGAAAATGCATTTTATGGACGCTTTTAGCAGTTTCTTTTTTTGTTCAACATTTCGTGGACTCTAGAGTTGTTATCTCGTAGAATCGTCATCATTGTGGCCTCTGTATTAGAGTTAGAATCTACGTTTTTGCAGCCTTGAATGATATATAGTTTTAAAATTTTTATTGTCAACCTTAGTTTTGTTTTGTTCTTATTCTTAGAAATAAAAATACTTATATAATTTTAAGTTTGTATCATTCGACTAAAAGCCTGATACATTTTATCTAAACTTATCTTATATGTATTTCGATAAAATTTGCGTGAACTAAGGATAATGAATATTGATTTTTAACATTTTCTTTTTGTTAATCGAGCTAATCTCTTAAAAAATGAATATGGGTTTCTGCTTTGCGGATGCTCTAAGGAGCTTCAGTTTCGTTCGATTTGTCTAGATTTTGGTTTGCTTCAACTCGTTTTGGATAAAAAAAAAACACTAAACAAATAGGAACTACAAAATGATCTTAACTAATATAATATTCTCTATAACGAATTTTCATATTTCTTGGTATCGTTTGGCTGCTCTAAATTTGATTTGATTTGGTTTGCTTATTCATATTTCTTGGGTTTCTTATTCATTTTTTTAATACTAAAATTGGATAAAAAATTTAGTTAAGAGATCCATTAATTTTGTATGATCCTCTATATGATTTCCTAAAAAAGAAATATATCATTTTATGTTTTAACTTAGAAAAAAAAATATTTAATTAAAACATACTTAATACAAAACATTAAAACAATATAAAACATAAAGTTTGCCATAATTAATCAGTTGTTATCTTGATCATGTCTAAATTTTTCCCAGATATGGTTAACCATATCAACCTTCAACTATTGATGCTGTTGTCTATTATGAATTCTAGTTCGAACACCTATCATATTGGCAATATTTGTAGATATATTTGTTGAAAACGTGAGATCAACATTAGAACTTTCACTTCCTTCGCCGTGTTAGAATTCTTTAATATTGAAATATGTGTATCCATCTTTTTCGTCTTCTACAATCATATTGTGGAGTATGATACAAACTCGCATAATTTTCCCTCTTTTGGCTTTATCCAAAAAAAAAACTAGATTTTTAACAATGGTAAAACGAGTTTACAAAACTCCAAAAGCACGCTCGACATCTTTTCGGGCAGCTTCTTGATGTTCAGCAAATAAACATGATTTTGGACCTTGTGGAAATGGAATAGATTGAACAAAAGATGCCTATTTTAGATAAATACCATCTGTAAGATAATATGCCAAATTATACTCCCTTCCGTTGATAAAGACATTCACTTGAGGAGCTCAACCTTGTATGATATCATCAAAAACGGATGAGCGATCAAGGACATTTATATCATTTAAAGTACCTAGAGGTCCAAAAAACACGTGTCATATCCACAAATCATATGATGCCATAGCCTCTAAAACGATTGTTGGTTTCCTGAACCACGTGAATATTTCCTTTCCAAGCGGTTGGGCAAATTTTCCATTCCCAATGCATACAGTTTATGCTTCCTATCATTCCAGGAAATCCGCGATACTCTCTAAAATGAAATAAGCGATGAAGATCCTCCGGTGTGGGTATTCTAAGGTACTCTTCGCCAAAAAAAAATTATTATTCCTTCGACACAATGTTCCAAACAAGAATGAGCCGTAGATTCATCGAGCCGGAGGTATTCGTCAACCGCATCAGCAGCAAAGCCATAGGCCAAAAGACGAATGGCTGCTGTACACTTTTGAAGTGCATAGAGACCAAGCCTTCCAACAGCATCTTTCTTCTGTCGGAAGAATCAAACTTCATTGGAAAGTTTTTCAACAATACGCAAGAACAATGGCTTGTTCATCTGAAAACGTCATTGGAATAAGTGTGGAGGATTGATAACACCGTATTTTGACCACTTTTATGGATCGTTTTGAAATACTTTTTCTATGTTTTTTATTGCTTTCAAGTTTTTTATTATGTTTTCCTAGTATATCTTCTCACTGTCTGATCCAGCTCAAATTTGGAGACCTCAAAGATGGAACTATCAGCTTTCCAGCACACTTTACAGAATGGCAATCCAACAGTTCAATCAAAAGTTACGCGAAGAGCAAAATGTCCCGTAAACCAGCCGGCAAGCACTTCCACCTGCGGCCAACAGCCTGTTCACCACGGGAGAGGCTATACGACCGCGGCCAAGCATCCATTCACCGCGACAACGTCCTATCCGACCGCGGACAGCCATCTCCGATTTAGAAGGCCCATTTCTGAAGCCCAAGTCATTTTCTCCGACTAAATTCTGGAACCCTAGAGACCATGGAGCATTGGAAACTATAAATACATATCATTTAGGTCGTTTTTAGAGAGAGACGAAATACTTTAGAAAATATACAACTTTAAGCTTTTAGGTTTAGGGAGAGAGATCTGTCTCTTGAACCCTTTTTGTTTCTCTGTTATTTTTTATTTCTGTTATACTTTTTAACACTATGTCTTTGCTTTCGTTCATCATGTCTGAGTAGTTTTATTTTTGGGTTTAATGGATTTTCGACGGGGGCTATATATGTTCGATGAGGATTCCATTAGTTATTGAAGTCGAATCCTAGAACTTTATCTTATAAACTTATTTATAATGCATGGGAGTAACATCATAAACAACAATTTGATCCCGGTTTTGAGTGTTACGAAAGTTTTCATTCAAGGCCAGATCTAGTTTGGGAAGAGCAGATCGACCATAGGAGTGAAAACCTACCTATCGGACAGCTTTGAATATTAATGATTCTTAAGCATATCGCATCTTTTCTTTTCCAGGGCCAGAGTAGAAACCTATTGGTCAGGGTTGAGAGAGATAGTTGGTTATGATCACGACAGTGGCGTATTCATACGTTCGTGACTCTAGTTTTAAAAGTTTTAGCTAGGATCTTATTAAATTTACTCTGTAGAAATGTTTTGAATCGTTCATCACCCGGACAGAATTTCCCTGAAAATCCAGCGCTCTTTTCTATAGATTTACATTGATTTTCATCGAATTTCGTTCAAATTTTTTAGTCCAGTATTTCATTCACCTGGTCGATTTTCATACAAGCAATTAGATCTAGTCGTTTTCTCGTTTTTAGTCGATTTCTTTAAGTTTAATTATTAGGTCATTTTAATTCTCGTATTTTTCCATTAAGATTAGTTTTTACGTTTTAAAGACACCACCAAAACTCTACAAAAATCGTCTGGTTCTAGACTTCCTTACTTCATATTTCTTTCGAAGGCTTTTGCAGAAAAGATCCTCCTTTCTTGTGGATTCGATCCCTAAGTACTACAATCGATCAGCGTCCACTTGCGGCTATTGATTTCATTTAGGATAAAACTTGACAACCCTCACGACAACTTACATTAAGTAATGTAGCCTCATCACTGAAATAGTCATTCCATAGACGTATGTGGCCTTCTTCCCGAGCTCTGTCAATGTAAGCTTTTTTTTTTTTTTGTCTGGGTTGGCTCCTGATGCTCACCATAATCATTGAACAGATTATCAAAAGTTTGATAAAAAAGTTGATCAAACTGTTGATCAAAATTCTCATCCATTGATCCATAAATAGTATTGTTAGAAGAAGAAGCCATAGTATTGAAGTATTGATAGAATAAAGTTATAAACGATGAGTGAACAAAGTTTAAACCGTGGAAAGAACAATGTACAATGATAGAAACACACAAACGATGGTTGTCCAAACCAAATAAATAGAAGAAGAGTCATGAAACGCTGTGGTGCATAAGCCATGGTAAAAAAGTTGTGGTGCCAACGAATACTAACTACCAAACAAAAACTAAAAGTCCACTCAAATAACCCGAGGGCCCAAGTCATCTAGTTGTCTTGTGGATTGTTCTGCCTTTACTCGTGACTCCTGCTGGCTCCACTTGTGTCTCCTTCTGCCGACTAATCTTCTGAGCAAACATGTGACTCCACCTGGGACTGCAAGAACAAAAAGAGAACACAATTAAATAAGAAGCCAAACATAATGAAAAACAAACCAATACACAATGTCACATGAAGCCAAACACATTCAAATACCATTACCAAATAATAAGAGTTCAGAGTTGATATAATACAAAATGGAAACAGACGCATAACATAACCGAACATTACAAATGCTAACATGAAACAGATGCTAAACTATAAACAACATAAAGACAAAGAAGAACCTACAACACCAAACTCGAAACTTAATCAGACAACATGTCTTGTACACGCTTTTTCTTCAAAGCTTCTTTGTAGTCAGAAAGGGTTCCTTTTTGGCAATGAGACCCTCAACAAGAACCATCTTCGACAGCCTTTCCTTCATTGCCAAGTTTTTTTCTTTTATGGCCCACATACTCTAAAACCAGAGAGAACCTTCCCTTCAGCCATATTCTTTTTGCCCTTCCCTTTGCTGCCTTTACACCAAGAGGCCTATTACTTGACTGATCATTGTCGCCACTCTTGACATCCTCTGCTTGCGAACATGGTGATTAAGAACCATCCTCAGCCCTTCTATTTCTTAATGGTGGATCTGTTTTTGTGGTAGAAAGCTCATACCACTTCTGGTCATTTCGTAACTTTTTCCATGGATGTTCCAGCGTAAACTTCTTCTTCTGATTATTGAAGAAGATTTGGTGAGCTATTTTGAGAACATCATTCTTATTATGGCCACTGGTCTTCTCCTTTGTAGAAGCTTCATAAGCTCCACATAATTTGCAAACCAGGTCGTTGATTTTGTGCCATCTTTGCTTACACTGTACGCTCCAATCTGCTTCCAGAAGGCTCTGGATTTCTGCTCGTTTCCAACCACAGGAACTGCTGAGTAAAACATCCTCGCCGGGAGACCAAGTCTTTATGTTGCTTGAGGATTCGCTTCTCTTTCGTTCTCCTCACTCTGCAGTCGTACCTCCACCGCGGCTTGAGCCATGTCTACATTGAGTACTGAAGACAGGGAGTTGTGACTCAGAAAAAAAAACGAATCATTCAGGGATGTTTCCTGTTGACTGTTTAAAAGGTCAACAAATTTTGAGATCTGCGAAAATGGATATATGTGGAAGACATATCCATTATAGGCATAGAAGAGATAAAGAGCAAAAGAAAAAGGGAATGAAGGTTAGATGGAAAAGTTTAAATGGGTATAAAAGAGAGAAAGAAGAAGAACGAGTGAAGGGTTTAGGAGGAAAGAGGGAGTTCCTTCGAACATTACAAGAACGTGATCAATGATAATCTTTATAAAGAAGATCATCGAAACAGATGAAAGAAAGAAAAAAAAACCGACATTGAAGACCTTTCTAACCACATTGAGTTGACATCAACCTAACTCAAGCATTCATTCCCTCTCTAACCACTTTATTATTACCATTATCTACCTATAATATGCATTTATTACTCATAGACTTGGTTAGATAAAAGCATACCAGGATTGACTCAGCATGTAGTTTGGTGCATAATCGGTTCCACCTTTCACGCAAAGTAACCAGTTATTTGTTCCGTAACCTGCATTCAAACGAGAAAAAACATTAGTTAGACACCAGACAACCCCATTTCAAAGATAATGATCTGTAAATATGAAATAAGATGAACATCTGGAAATAGAAATGAAAAGAAACTTATCTGATCTCCTGTGATAATTGCATCTGAATGAAAAGATAAACATCTGGAAATAAGATGAACTCGCATCCTGCATATAAACACCAAAGACAAAGGAAACATAGATTTCGAGCAACATAGAACATCAATGTATAAGACAAAGACATACGAAACATAGATTTAGATACAATGTATAAGAACCAGTAATATGAAAGCAAATCCGAATGAAATTCAAATAAAACATCAGTCATATTGTTCAACATAAAGAGTACTACATATAAGATAGCTAAACAACCACAACCAATCTGTTCTACCTCATCTACTTAAAGGTTACACAGTTATATAATCATCCATACAACCTCCTCTACTCAAACCGATATGAGATAGCAGCAAAACAAAACAAAACAAAAAAAAACAAAAGAAGGACCGAATCAGAACCCCGAGTAGCCACTGCCTCGTTCATCCGTGACACTTCTCTTTGAAGCTCCACCAGAAGATCCTTGATATCTCCAATGTCGTCGTTGTTTCTGTCGATCGCCATTTCCATTGTCTCCATGCGGTTCTCATAGGATTGGAGAAGTGGTGCTCGGTTGTAGCTCTCCATCATTGCACTCTGCCGCTTAATACGTAGTTGTAGAATTGTGAATTGCTCTTCAACTCCTTCATCAAACCATTTCCAAATGTGATCTGTACTTTCCTACACGTTTGAGAAATAGACTTATCAGTACTAAAAACTCGGAAAAAAAACTGATTCTTTAGTAAATCCGATGCAGGTATTCGATCTTACCTGCCCTAAAATTGAAGGACAAGTGTAATACTTCCTCCCGAAAGTCGCTGCAGCTGTAGACTCTTTGATGATTGAAGTATGGCCACAATAACAGTGCTCAGGGATCCTGAAATTTCCATCGGCTCTAGCACAACCACTGTCATAGCTTGCTCGGTATGATGAACTGTTCGTGTATCTGCTCGGCATTTCACTGAAACATAGATAAGATATTGGACAGTATTGTTCTTATTTCACAAATCCTAAAACGCAAACACACAAACATTCACAGACAATTACACGAACACTTGATCAATGCAGGCTACTCACGCATAAATTGTGGATCAATTTACACTTCCCTTCCACAAGGATGAATTGCTAATTGTCTATCCCTAATTCCGGATCGATTAAACCCTAAATCTATCAAAATTAACAAACAATGATCCCTCTATCCCTAAACCAATTCACGCGATAAATTGAACAAAAATGAATCGATAAAAATGACCCAACACACAACACTAAACCCGATCACCTCTAAATCCTAGAAACCGACGAAGAGAAGAGGGAGAATCCAGAGAAAGACATCGAGATAGAGAGGGGATTAGGGTTTGGTATCGCTTATCTGAGTCGATGCTGAGAACACCACGCCAAATCAAGCCGGATATGTCGGAGAAGCCGTCGGAGAAGCTGGAGAGTTCGTCGCCTTCGATAGATAAAACAAGGAAGTCGAAGAAGTGAATGAAAATTTTTTCAGGAAAAAAATAGAAACATTTTGTCCCCAATTCCAATACCCAATGGAGACATAACACGTGGCTGGAAGAAATGTTTCTTCCCGTCCTCAAATAAGAAACGTCTCTAAGCATAAATCTCTTCTGCTAATTATTTTTAATCTAAATAATGTTAAGTTAAGAGACGGCCGTAAAGACTGCATTGATGATGGTCTTACTAATTCTGTTACCTTGCATTAGACTTCCGTAGATCTGACTTAAGCTTCTTGGAGATTTTTGAGTGGAAGCCACAAAGAAATAGTCAATCAAACTAGAGAAAGGAAACACTATTACGCTATATATATATTGATGTCTTACTCGATTGAGATAAGAGAATAAAAAAAAATTGCAGTGTATGACCATCAAGCTAAATAACAAAAAAATATTTGAAAGCTAATATTTTCTGTATTATATATATATATATATAATATATATATAAATATAAGAATACCTTTTTCCTTTTTTACTTTTTTTTGTTTTGTTCTCTTTCTCTTTCTCTCTTCCTCCTTGTTCTTTCATACAAGACTCCACTTTTTTTTACGTGGCTACACTGTTATCAAAAACCTTGCCATATAGATCATGAAGAAATTTTTTTAATTTCCACCAAATTTTTTGTTTCTTCTCTTCTCCTTCATATAAGTTGCATCTCGATTTTAATTTTCAATTTTTATTTATTTAGTGATAAACTGTTTCAATCTAGTTGATTTGACTAGTTTTATGCATTACTACTCTTTCATAGAAATCTGAATCATTCTTCAAAATTTTGGAACTTCTAAATTCGTTAAGTATTTTTAGATGTAAATTGCTCGATGGAATTTTGGGTTAAGATTGAAAATTAGGCAATTTTATTTTTGTGAAGTCTATGTAACATAACAAGTCTATGTAGCATATAGCAAGTCTATGTAGAATATAGCATAGTATGACTATCTGAATTAAAAAGCTTTCGAAGTTCAATTCGATCCTAAAACATAAAAAAAAATTTTAATTATATCAATCTAAACTTTTAATTTTCTTGGAATTTATTTGTTGTAATCACAGTGATTCATCGGCAATATTAGTAGAAACTAACTTTTATAGTATGACTATTTTAATGGTAGCGTATATGAATTCTATATTTTATATAAAGTATCTATTTTTTTATTTTAGAACTTTTTTGAGCTTCATTTCTATTGGATTGAGATGATTTTTTTTTTTTTTTGCAGTTCATCGCAAACTAAAACATTATCACCATGAAAAAAATTTATCATACAAATAGTTCAACTACAAAATAAAATGATGAAATAGAAAATCTGAAGTAGTGTAGATCGATCGATTACTTTACTATGATGGTTGATGGGGAGTAAACAGTTTGCACACTTCAATTCTATTGCATAGTTCTTTGTTGATAGGCGATTTAAATAAGTTTTGCATGCAGCGCATGCAGCGCGCCTGCAAAAACTCTATCTTTTATTGACAATTTGTTGTTTTTATCTGTAAGGGAAATTTCGTCCAAAAAGCATAGACAATGTTACTTGCTTAATTATTGGATACACTTGGATACAGTAGAACCTTGATAAATTAATAATCACCATAAAATAATAAATTTTGCTAGTTCCAAGTCGGGCCAATGTAAAAATCTTTCAAATTCGATAAAATAATAAGATAATAATTTTTTTTGAAACTCCTATGTAAATATGGTCACAACAAAAATATAAATTAATAATTATATAACTTTTTGCATATATATATAATTATAATCTACTAAAATATGACTATAATGTATTTGTTTTCAAATGTATTGTAGTCTTATCTTCAATTTTATCATCAATAATATGGATAATACCACAGTTTTTTTTTATAAATTTTAAACTTATGAACATGTATATTTTTACAGAAAAATCCAATATGTTATTAAAAACCATTCTATTTCAATAGTTATGATTATTAATCATAATAAGTATTAAGAGATTCATATAAAATTTTAAATATAACATTATTCGAAAGAAAATTTTAATAAATTATAGGTGAGAACCAAATTTTCTCTATAAATTAATAATTATTAATTTATAATTAATTAATATCACGATAAATTAATAAAATATCATAATCCCAACATTATTAATTTATAGATATTTTACTGTATATTCTTCATCCATTATTGAAAATTGGTTATTCACTTAATTAATCCTTGAGATAATAAGCATCAATCCGTAGAGAAAAAATGTAGAATTCCTCTTCTCTTTGACAAGTATCGTCATTTCATGAGTCAAAAGCAAAGACGAAACTATATGGACATCATCTGATAAGATAATACTGAAATTAATCATATCAGCGAATTCAGTGTGACAACAAAAAAAGTCGCTGAATTTTTCATTCTTGTATCATATATTTTGGCTCATATTTGATTTTGTCTTATATTTTGGCTCGTTTTATACATTGTCATGTTTGGGATCAATACCGAACTCCTTCCTTTAATGATGAATGCTACTTTCTTACATAAGTGGATGACTTCTCTCGAGTTGTGTGGGTGTTTCTCATGTTTGAGTGCCAATTTATTTTCATGGTTAAACAACAGTTTTCTAGTCTTGTGAAAACTAGATGTGTATGAAGGATTTCTTTCAAGACAATAACATTATACATGAGACCTCATTTGTTGGGACACTTCAACAAAATGGTTAGGTAGAAAGAAAACATTGTCACATTCTCAATGTTGCTCGTGCTCTTCGATTTCCGAGCAACCTTCCTATAGAAATTTATGATGAATGCATCTTTTAGAATATTTCCTCAGCTCACTCTAGCAGGACCCCTCTAGAATATTTTGTCACTTAGAAACAACAATCTCCACCTTGACAAAAATTTCCATAAAAGTCACCTAGAAACTCCAATCACTTCCGGGGGGATTTCATCTTCTTCAACACTTGAAGACATGGAGCAAATTCAAGCAATGCTTGAACTTCTCCACAGTAACGGGCTTGGTCAACATATCAACTGCATTCTCTAACGTGTGCACCTTCTCCAACAAGACTTCTCCAGATGCAGACAACTCTCTGATCTTATGAAATCTGACATGAATGTGCTTCGTCCTTGCATGATATACCGGGTTCTTGGCTAGAGACAACGCACTCTGACTGTCGCTGTATAGCTGAATTCCACCTTGATCAACACCCAATTCTGTCACAAGTCCCTTGACCCAAAGTGACTCCTTGGCTGCTTCTCCCATTGCCATATACTCAGCTTATGTGGTAGACATTGTCACAACAGATTGTAGCACAGATCTCCAAAAAATAGGACATCCAGCAAGATTAAAGACATACCCTGTAGTAGACCTTCTGTTGTCTTGATCACCAGCATAATCTGAATCCACATATCCCACAACTGAGCCACACTCTTGACCACCAAACATAAACCCAAGATCGTTTGTACCCTTTAAGTATCTGAAAATCTATTTGATGGCTTTCCAGTGTTCTCTTTCAGGATTGGACATGTACTTGCTCACTTGACTAACTGCTTGTGCTAAATCAGGTCTAGTGCACACCATAGCATACATCAAACAGCCAACTGCACTTGCATAAGGGACCTTCGACATATCTCTGATCTCTTGATCAGACTTAGGACACTGCATCGCTGAAAGTAAGAAGTGCATCGCCAAATGTGTAGACACTATCTTTGCATCTTTCATGTCAAACATGTCTACAACATGTCTACAATCTACTGCATCCCAAGGATCTTCTTTGCAGCACCAAGATCCTTCATATCGAGCTCTTTCTTCAATAACTCTTTCAGCTTATCAATATTCTTCATATCTCTCGCAGCAATGAGCATATCATCAACATAAAGCAGTAGGTATATGGGAGAATGGTCGTCCAGGTATTTTACATAGACACATCAGTCATACTCACAGCTTGTGTCTTCACCATGTAGGAGTCAAAACGTTTGTACCATTGCCTAGGAACCTGCTTCAATCCATACAGAGACTTCTTAAGTCTGCACACAAGCTTCTCCTCTCCTGGTTTTACAAACCCTTCTGATTGCTCCATATAGATCTCTTCATCCAGATCTCCATGAAGAAATGCTGTCTTTACATCCATTTGATCAAGATGGAAATCCCAGCTCGCTACCAAACCCAGCACAGCTCGAATAGAAGTGTGCGTCACCACAGGAGAGAATATTTCGTCATAATCAACCCCTTTCCTCTATGAGTAACCCTTTGCCACCAATTTTTCCTTGTACTTAACTGGTTCCTTCTCAGACATCCCAGGTTTTACCTTGAAAACCCACTTACATCCTATCCCCTCTTGCCTTTTGGTAAATGCTTTAGATCCCATGTTTGATTTCTATCCAGGCCTTTGGCCCGTTACATTCCTCAGCTCGCTCTAGGGACCTTTTAGAATATTTTGTCACTTAGAAACAACAAAAGGATTGTGTGTCTATGATATAAGGCTGTGAAGTTTGTTGTTTCTTGTGAAGCCTTTTTTGTGAAAACGAATTTCTATATTATAACTCTTCACGTGTCTTGCCTCCTCAAGTTTCTGCCTCTCTCGTCGAGTTCATTAATGACGATGATGATGTACTTGAAATGATTACCATGCCTTTGGTAAATACTGATCTCATTGTGGACTATGTTTACTGATGATCATTCATCTCCTTCGGGTTGCCCATAATCTTGCATTAGATTTATCGACTACATTCTTCTTCAGATATAACTCTTACTATTGATACAATTGATGTTGAAATTTTTGATACCCCAAATGCTGAAGCTGAACAAGAACTCTGTCAAGGAAAATATGTGAAAATTATGTCTACTTGTCTCAAGAATTTTGTTGGTAATACGATTATTGCCGATACTAGTTAGTATCCAATTGACCAATACATAAATTATTGTGCATTTTGAGTGCTTGTTACCGAAGCTTGTGACAAGTAGACCATTCTCATTCGCTGAAGCATTAAAGGCCACACGTTTGCATCTTGCTATGCAAAATGAGGTTGGTGTATTGGATAAAACTCATATGTTGTATTTAGAGACTCTTCCTCATGGTTAGAAAGCTATTAGCTATAACTGGGTCTTTAAAATTAAGTTTTACTCTGATGATACTGTTGAGATATTCAAGGTCCGACTTGTGGCATTAGGAAATCGTCAAATTGAAGGCCTATACGACACATGAGTTTATTTGGAATATAAATAGTTGCTCTTGGATCTTGGTATTGATCACACTCGATCGATGTCTCTCTTCTGTGATAATCAAGCTTCTATTCACATTTGTTTTACTCTTGATGTTTCATGAGCATCCGAAACATGTTAGTGTTGATTGTCATGATACATTTTATGAACTCTTCTTACTATTAATGTTTATACTAAGGAACAATGGGCATATATCCTCACCAAAGTTTGAACGCTAAAAAATTGTGTTTTTCATTACTTTGATTTTCAAGTTCCAATTTGATGGGCATTTGCGTCTTTTATTTCACCTATTTGTATATTTTTTGTGAATATGATATTCCATTGTCTTAGCCATTAGAGCTTAGATTAATGTTAATACTTATACAAATATGCTACACTCATTTGACTTAATCAATACAGAAAAGTAACCTTTCTCTAAACTCTCTGTTTTTTGACAAATTAAAGAGGACTGAAGAATACAGCCCAAAAGAAAAGCGCAAGGAATGATTGAATGAAATTCGCACGTGTTTATGTGAGTGTACATGTCCGAATTGCGAACGGAAAAGAGTAAACGAGGTTCTTATGTTTTCTCTTAGTTAAACTAAACGCCCCGTTTTGGTCTCGCTCTCTCTCTCTCTTTCACGCACGTACGAACGAACATAAACACAAAAACAAAACACAAAGCGAAATCGATAAAATTAAAAGGAAAAAATAAAAAAATCCCTTTAGGGCACAAAGAGAAGAAGAAGCACTTCTGCAACAACAAAAAAAAGGAAATTTCGCGGCTAAATCAATCGCTTCTACTGGTTCGTACTCAACTCTAATCTTCGATTATCAATCTGGGTTTTCATTTCTCTCTTCTCAATTTTGACTGTTTCTTCGAGAAATAGCTTCGGATCCTCTCAATTTCTTCTTTGTTTTCGGTGTTCGTTAGTTTCTCATCTCGATTATGCTCTCAAAATCCGATTCTTGATGGAATTTGTTTAGAATCCGTCTTTGATTTTTTACTATCTTAGTTAGTCAGCTGAACAATTGATTTTTCGTCAATTTGTTTGAGCACTCTCTAATTGAACTTCTTCTAACCTCCAGAACTTATTTGATTTTGAAATCAGGTACTACGAAATTGAGAAAATTGGGGGTTTTTAGGTCTTGTTCCGTTGCAATTTTGGATCTTCAAGTTGAAGAATTGTTGGATGAAGCTAGATACCCAAATCTGGATTTAGTTTTCAGGTGAAATTTTTGTTGGAAGAAATGGGGTCAGAATCAGATCAATGTTTCACCAGATTGCATACACTTGAGATAAAAGCCCTCATTTACCAGAAAATCGGCCAATCAAGAGCAAATACTTACTTCGATCATCTCGGAAAATTCCTCACCTCGAGGATAACCAAGTCCGAGTTCGACAAGCTCTGTATCAACACGATCGGTAGAGAAAACATCAAACTTCACAACCGTGTAATACACTCGATCCTCAAGAACGCAAGTCTTGCCAAAACTCCCCCACCAAGAAGCAACAGTTTCGCAGCTTTCCCTGCTTCGCCTCGTAAATGTAGGACGAGAAAACTTAGGGACCGGCCTAGCCCGCTTGGTCCACTTGGTAAGCCTCAGAGTATCACAACAACGAACGACGAGTCAATGTCGAAAGCGCGGCGACTTCTCGCCGCCTCTGTGGAAGACGGAGAAGAGGTTGAACAAATGAATGGAAGTCCGAGTGTACAGAGCAGAAGTCCGTTAACTGCTCCGCTCGGTGTTTCCATCACCAGAGCTAGAAAGTCCGTTTTTAGTTCTTTACGCGGCGTTGAGAGTTGCCATAGCAGCGGAGAGCTGCCTGATACAAACACATTAAGGGCTAGGTTGGAGAGGAAACTTGAGATGGAAGGGATAAAGTTATCGTCGATGGACACTGCCAATGTTTTGAATATCGGGTTGGATGCGTTTATGAGAAGGCTGATACAGCCTTGTTTGAGTTTGGCGAGTTCTAATGTATCGATGTTGGATTTTCGTGCTGCCATGGAGTTGAATCCTCGGGTTCTTGGAGAAAATTGGCCTATACATCTAGAGAAGGTTTGTTTTCGTGGCTTGGAGGAGTAAAGTTGTAGAAAAGACAGCTATTGTTTAGTGATACACCGGTGATATCTTTGATTGATAGATTTGATTCTTTCCTGTAATTTGGATGGAATTCCCATTAGTGAGTTCTTGAAGAAAGCTTTTGATGGGAAACACAAAGAGGCTTGGAGGTTGTACAAGTTCTGATAGATATATAATATATAGTTTTATATACCATTTGTTTAGCAGATGTCTTCTTCTTTTTTCTTCCCTGTATTTTTTTTTTTTTTTCACCTCATGTCTCTAATGTAACAAATTTTCCATGAAAGCAATGAAAATTTTAACATCCAGTTTTTCTAGAAACGCTTTGAAGCAGAAGATAGTTCAGAAAAATAACTATGAAACCAAACTCATTGCTTAGTGAAATCATTCATGTCAAAAATGTGTAGCTGTTCTTCAAAATTCTTCTTACATTTACCAATCTAAAGCTACAGACAGAGAACATAAATTTTTGAAGAATGCATGGAGTCTCTTTAGCTAATTGCAGGTTAATGTGACCTTTTAGGCTGTGTTTCTTCATTCCTCAACCACAGGGCAATGCAGAGAAAGGTAAGGTAGGCCGAGACAATGTCGAAGATAATTGAGTGTTTCAGCTTGAAATCGCAACTGGTTTTTCACGGTTTGCCATGTAAGTCATGTAGATTGTCCATAGATACGAAAACGAGTTGCTTACAAGAGGCTGCAGGGAAATAAAAGCAAGAACAGGGTGAGTGAGTGCATCCTGAGATGAGCAGCAAGACTAGGAAAAGTAAAATGATTTGTCTTTTGAGTTTTCTCTTGAACAGAAGAAGTGCTAGTCAAATGATAGTTACCTGTAAATGAACGGGGAAGAACCTGAATGTCATAAAATCACATATAGGCCAATACATAACACCGTTAAACATTGCGGGAAGTACGTCCCTTTTCAATCTGGCAAGTATATCTGAACCGCTTTCCCCTGAACAACCAGAGGAATGCAGAGTAGCTTAGAACGTCGTTTTGTGTAATCGAACCAATCCATATAAAAGAATAAAACTCCATCACTGATATCAACGGAATTATCTTTGTATATTTGTAAGACACGTCCAAGATTAAACAAACCTAACAGCAAGAAATGAACACAAGATTCTCCATTCAAGAATCAAGAAGCAGAGAGGAACCTTTTTCTGAAACATAAGTGAGTAAACTAAAAACAGAAATCAATCAATCATCAGTAATCATTCTCACCTCAAGAGATACTACCCATCAGCGTAAACAATTTTTAACAATTGCTAAAAAATTGTAGTGTGGAGCTAAGACTGTAAATGTAAAGTAAATTGATCCAGCTCACAAATTTTCTTGTAGATAAAAGTTCAGAGTTGGATGGGATGGTAACATAATTCTGAGAGGAAGTTTTCAGGCAACAGAAGAATAACAAAGATTGAAAACGGATTAGAATGTTTTCTTCTTCTCCTATCACTGTTCATGTCTCAGATATATAAAAAGAAGCTTACCTTGTAGGAACGCGTTCAATGAGAAGAAAATAACGGTCATGCTAGGCCCGTATATCGCCTGTCCCATGGCCATTTTCTTAAATGTTGTGATCAAATCTTGTTTGGGAAAGAGTCTTGACATGAAATTGAACCAATAGTGAAGCGTTGGACCCAACACAAATAGACCATATCCTGCCATCCTTGCTGTTCTCACCAAATCATATGACTCGGAAGAATTTTTCGAAATCGTCTGTTATTGTCAGCTCTTAAAGTCAGTTCTCAAAAAAAACGATACACTTTAAGGAAATGTAACACCTCAAATTCACATATAACAGCTAAATTCAATCACCATGTCAAGAACTCCCATTACAGTATCCAATTCCTTTGTCTTTCAAGCACACATTACTCCAACAAGAATCAAACTTTACTACTCCTATTCACAATTATATAGAACATTAAAGACTATGGAGAAACACATGTATGTTCTCTTCTACCTCTACTTGACATTAGAATCTCATAACTAAAGGCATACGGAAGAAGAAAAAGCTTAACTTTCTAGGAAAAGTAAACCTATTTTCCAAATTGCAATCTTCAATGAAATTTAAAACAAGGAAGACGTTGAAACCCAAAATTTGAAGCAATTTTCAAAGTACCTGAGAAGACAAATCAGCGGCAATGTAAATAAGCGAGGAAGTGACACTTTTTGTGAGAACTGGGCGTGATTTCACCATACCAAGATACCATCCGACGAAACCCACCGAGGAAGAAGAAGAAGAAGACGACGAACAGAAACCAGAAGAAGCTGAGATTCCTATTTCCTTTGCTCTCCCCAAAAGCTTATGCGAGCGGAAATAAGGCCTCGATTGGAATCGGGTAACGACGGATTTCGCATGGCCGGTCGGGTCTGCCGCCGCCGCATTACGCAGTATGAGCCGGGCGGCATCGCTGGCGACGTTCCTGAACAATGCACCGCTCATTCTGTTTCGGCTTCTCCGAGATTCTAGGTGATGTACTTTCTCCAGTCTTCTTCCATGAAAGCTATACATTTTCAGTCGGTTTACCTGAACCATATCTGAACCAGTTATCCATAATTTCAGGTATTAATATAACGAGAATTTTCCGGTTAAGAACGTAGGAAAAAAAATAAGGGAGAGTTTCAGATTTAACTATATTTTAAAGTTAAACACCAAACTAACTTTTTTTTTTTCTCTCTTCTAACTTTTGTCATTTTGTCACAATTTTATCCTTTTCACCTAAGTTATTAACGAAAATGTCATTATATATCTATTATTTCGATTTTTCCTTAATTTGGGTAAAGTCTCATTGGTCCTCTTAAAGACTATTTAATTACAAAAATGTCATATTCTTCAATTCCTTCAACCACCATGAACAACCACGAAATATGAATAAATGCTTCACAACCAATTTTAAAGCTGTAATAAATAAATATTTGAGCTCATTCACTCATAACCTTGCTCATTCTCTCATAATTTCTTCTCCAAAACATCTGGGCTAAGTTACAATGCGTCAGGCCATGCATTTTCGGTGATTTCTGGTTACTCTACACCTGGGTTTTCATTTTCGGTGAAATCATGAGTTCTGGGTGCTTAAGAGAAACTTATGCGAATTTTGTTAAAGGTAATCTTCACACTTCAATTTCTCCATATTTCAGTTTTTATATCACGAAAGTAGACTTCTCGTGAAGTTTATTGAAGTCTACTAGTCAACATAAGGTTATTTTTGCAATTGACTTCTTAAAAGTAGACTTTGTTAAACTTTACGAGAAGTTTACTCAACATCCTTTGAAAACAAAAAAAAGTTTAGTAGACTTCGTTTGAAGGCTTAAGAAGTCTACTAAAGGAAAGAGGTTATTTTTGTGGTAGACTTCCATATGAAATCTACTGTTTACGTCTGCAGAAGAAGTCTACCTTAAAGTTATTTTTGTAGTTTGACCAAAAACGTATAGGTCATTTTAGTGTTTGACTACGGTTTTTTTAAAATTAAAAATTTCAAAAAATTCCGAAAAACTTCAGTAGACTTTCCAAAGAAGTCTAAAAACTGTAGACTTCTTTGGGAAGTCTACTTATATTTTTTGGTCAAACTTAGAAGGAATTTTTTTTTAGTAGACTTCAATGTGAAGTCTACTAAAAAAATTCAATTGCAAAAATAACATATTTTTTCCGTAGACTTCTATTAAAAAAGTATACTTCAAAAGTAGACCGTCATAAAAGTCTACTCTTACATGAAGTCTACAATAGAAGTCTACTTTATTAGTCAATGCATCGGTCAAATGCTAAAGTAACCTTTTTGGCCGGAAGTCTACTTCTGAAGTCTACTGAAGGAAAAGTCAACAGATTGGTCAATTGCAAAAATGACCTGTTTTTTAGTAGACTTCATTAGTAAACTTCTATATGAAAAACACTACAAGAATGAGGGGTTTTTCCATTGAATTAGTTACGACGATTTTTAGTCGTCGTAAATTTACGACGACGTTACGTCGTATTTACGACGATCAAAAATTTCGTCGTAAATTCGACGTAAAAAATGACCCTCGTAAAATTGTCGTGATGTTACGACGATATTACGACGAATGAAGAATGAATTTTAATTCGTCGTAATATTATCGTAATATTTACATCGATAATACGACTAATTGTCCTCTATCTTGGAATTGACGTAAAATCAATGTAAATGTGATGTAAGTTTTATTTCGACGTAAATTTGATGTAAATATGCAATGGTAATATGTTGGTAACCAAACAAAAAATTCTATATATACCCTTTCTTCTCTCATTATTCCATCAACCCAAAAAACATATAAAGACACAAATTTTTTGAGTCTTTGAATGTTTAAGTAAAATTTTTAGTAGTTGAAATTGATATCACCTTTGTTCCATATCCTCGAGTTCGGAATACGGGAATTTCATGGCTGGCGGTTGTCAAAGTTGCTCCAAAGGGTATAATTGATGGTGTAGATCTCCCGCCAATGCAACAAGATGATTGTGTCGACATTACAGAACCGGATGTTGAAGAAAATGTTCTTTTAATTGATCCACGTAATCGACAAGTTGAAGATCTACATGGGGACGAAACTGAAGAAGGTGCTGACGAATTTCAAACAAGCAGTGATGATGACAATGATGTGAGGACACCGAGGAAAATGTTGATGAAGACTAATTAAATATGTTGACATTTAATTGCATGTTTCAATGTAACATTTGTCAAATTTAAATTTTTGAAAAATTAAAGCCAATTAATGAAAATAAAATTTGTTAAAGTGTTGACTTGGACATATGTTGACTTTTATGACGAATTTACGATGATTATTTAGAAATCGTCGTAACTTCGTCGTAAAATGCAAACCCTAAACCCTATAGGGTTTAGCTTTCCCAACTTACAGAATGGTTTTTGGGTTCATTTTCCTAAGTAAACTGATGAATTATATAAGGGTCTGTAGTATAAGGTTCAGGAACTTGTAAATATGTGGTTTTTATTACGACGAATTTACGACGAATGGGTGTGATCGTCGTAAATTCGTCGTAATATACCATCGAGATTACGACGAAATGTAACCCCTAAATCTTATAATCAATCTTTTCTGGGGTTCAGGGGGGATTTTGATGAAGAGAATGATATGGCTTACCATCTCATAAAGTAAAACAACTTTCTAAACAACAAAAAAAAAATTCAAAATTTGACATATATGTGTTTATCAAGTAATCTTAAGGTGTTATATACATTTACACAAGATGTAAGGATTTATCTTAGATCTTACTAAATTCTTCATTAAGTTATGTAAACATGCTAGAAAGTTATACAGACCACATTTATCATGAATAGACATGCTTGTATGTGCTTATGGATGTTTCAATTTTTGAATTTCATCAGTTTTGGTATAATTTGTCGTAAATTCGTCGTAATTTATGACGATTTGTGGATACACAGCCGTCTTAATTTTTATGATTTATACGATTCGTCGTAAAATCGTCGTAACATTACGACGATTTTACGACGAATAACACGGATCATCGTAAAATCGTCGCAAAGCCCAGATACAGCCACATGTGTTTGTATTATTTGCTTTCTTGTACGGTGGGACCATTACGACGAATTTACGAGGAAAATAAATTCTATATATGGGACCGCACCCCTTCCTCATTTCGTCGCTCATCTCTCCTTCCTCTCTCTCTGCTTCCTCCTCCCTTGCATTCCTCCTCTTTTGACGCAAAAAAAAGGTAATTATTTTTTTTAATTACTTAAAATTATAATATTATTAAATAGTTTAGAAATTCAAACGGTTTAGGTCGGGAATTAGTTTAGGCTCGGAATTTGTTAGATTTAGGATCGGAATTTGTTAGATTTAGGTTTTTAATTAAAAATTAATTGTAATTAAATTGAAAAATAAAATTTTATCGGTTTTGCAGACGATGACTCGACGGAGGACGCATTACATCAATTTCATGGCGGACGGACACTCTTCCCGGGCGTCTGCCTCGGGAAACACCGGGACCGATGTCCTTTCATCTTCCGGAGCCTCCCAGGTTCCGAATACCGCGGAGCAGTCTCCACCACCGCCTCCACCACCGCCTCCACCACCACCTCCACCGCCGGCTGCCGAACCGGTACCCGCCCCTCCTCATCCGTATGCCCAGTTTACGGTTGAGGATTTACTAGCCCTACCGGGATGGGGGGCTTTACGACGTCTGGTTCCCGAAAAAGCGGAACCAGGCTCTTATTGGTAAGTAAACTTTTTTGTTTTTTATATTTTTTAAAATTAATGCTTTAATTTACTTAAATATTAATGTAATAAGTTTTTTTTGTTTTCATAGGTTTGATTTGGATAATTGTGTCGGTCGGAGCGTTTCCGACACAATGAAGAGTCATTTCGTGGAGCCGCACTACAATTGGAGCAAGGTGTCGCAAGAGACGTACGACACCTGGTACAAGTGCTTCGCGGTAATGTTTTTAAAATCTTATTTATATCATTTTAAATTGTTTTAAATTTAATTAATCTTACTTTTATATTGTTTATCTAATTTTTTGTTTTCTTTTGCAGCAACGGTGGAACTGAGACATCGGGATCAACGAGACGGTCCGCGAAGCTTTCCGGCTGAAGGCGCAGAAACGCCTAGTCAACACCGTTTCCGATTGGAAGCGGAAGTGGGAGACCGATGGAGACGACGCAAAGCCGAGCTCCATGTCCACTTCCTGTTGGAACGGGTTGAAGGCGTATTGGCTGGACCCGCATGCCCAAACCACTGCGGCTAAGTGTTCGGCCGTCCGAAACCGGGTTGATCCGGTGAGTGGTCAGAAGTTAGTGACCCCGCACACTTCTGGCCAAATATCTTTTGCGGGAAGACGTCTCATGATGGTAAGTAATTAAATATAAATTATTTCATTATTATTTTAATTTTAATTATTGATATAATTTATTAAATATTTTTGACTAATGTTTATTAATTGGTAGGCCGAGGAGAACGGAGGAGAACTACCTCCAATGACGAAGCTCTTCGAGACCACTCACCGGAAGAGGGACGGGAGCTTTGTCGACGCTCGGTCCGAGGAGATCCACAATGCCGCTATGCAGCGGATCGCCGAGCGGGAGACCCAGGCCACACCTGACGGTACTATCCAAGTACCGTTGACCGTCGCTGAGCAAGACCAGATTTTCGAAGAGGTATGATCTATTTCAATTTTTTTTAAATTTATTATATTTATTACTTAATAAATAATTAACGTTTTCATTTTCCATTTGTAGGTTGCTCCGAAGAAGAAGGGCCGAACCTTAAGGATGGGCTCTATTAGAGACTGTCCTGCCGCCTCGGCTTCCGGATTTCGAACGCAGGAGGATCCGAGTCATCTTCGCCAGGAGCTTGCTACGGCCAATGCTGAGATCACCACTCTCAGGCATGAGCAAGTGGCCCAGAAGCAGGAGCTCACCGAGATACACGATCTCTTCGACATCGTTGCGGAAGCGGTTCCGCAGTTGGCCACCGCAATCCGAGCGAGGCAACAGCGAGCACGAAGGGTTTTTGAGACCGGTGGTACTTCCGGTACTGGACCATCGGACCAGCAGACGCAGGGTCAGTCTTCGGCTCCGGTAGTGCAGACGGGAAACGACGGTCCAGCAGCGACGGGCGGCCAAGACGGAGAGCCTCCTCGTGACGTCGATCTCAACCTCGACGATTACGAAATCACATTGTAGATTAGGTTTTTTTGTAAAAAACAATTTATATTAAATTTTTTCTTTTATTTATAAATTATTTTGGAATTTAAATTTCAATTTAAATTGTTTTTTTCTATTTTTAATTTTTTAATTATTTTAAAAATTCATTAATTAAATTAAAATCGAATTAAATAATTAATTTATAAATCGACGTAAATTCGTCGTAAATTTACGTCGATCTAACGTCGAATTATTAACGACGAATTTACGTCGAATATGAATTTATAAATCGACGTAAATTCGTCGTAAATTTACGTCGATCTAACGTCGATTTATTAACGACGAATTTACGTCGAATATGTTTACGTCGGATTTACGTCGAAACTTTACGACGAATTAACATCGACAATTAAAAAATTAGTTTCCCTTAATTGAAATTGTTCGTCTCCTAATCGTTGTTAAATCGATGTAATTTTACGTCGATTTTCCCTTACGTCGATTTTACATCGATTTTACGTCGTTCTTATGATGGACTTCTTTCGTTGTACTTTCGTTGGAAACTTTACGTCGCGTTTACGACGAATAGTGTCCGACGATATTACGACGATTTTCCCGGGTTGGTAATTTTACGACGATTTTACGACGATTTCGATTTTACGACGATCGTTTTACGACGATTTTTTTTTCGTCGTTAATTCGACGTAAATGCTCTTTTACGTCGATTTTACGTCGATATCTGCCGACGTAAAACCCAATCTTTCTTGTAGTGAAAGTAGACTTCTCCTCCAGTCTACATTTGAAGTCTGCTGTAAAAGTCTACTTTTTGCCATTTTTTAAAAACGCGTTTTGGGCAAAGTTAAAAAGTATTTTTCAAAATTTTTGGATTAGAATTGCTTTTTAGTAAGTGATTGAACTACCCAGTGAATTTCATTTCATTTCATTCGATATTTTTTGTTGAATTAGAAGTTTTGATTTTTTTTTTTTTTTTTTTTTTTTGACATCGTCGTGTAGTATACTAATGTTTTTCGGAAGAAGTCTACTCTTGATACAAAAGTCTTTATGCAGTGTTTGCTAATATGGTTTATATGGTTATTTTTCAGAGAATGGCTCAAATTTCAGTTGTGTACGGGGAATGGAAGATTGAGGAGAATTCATGGTATTTTGTTGTTGACATGGGCAAAGGTGGAAGAATGTGGTTTTTGAACGATGGTTGCACCTTGGGGGAGCTTACTGAGATGGCGCGAGATGATTATAACTTGGGCAAGAAGACTGAGCTCATCGAGTTAACCTACTCACCACCAGTCTCAATGTTGCAAACTATGGCTCCAGATACACATCCAATGCATGTCACCAATGATAGACAAGTTTCAAGCTTGATTGCGTTAAGCAGAGTGCATATGGTATGTCTTTGTGTGTCCAGTCGAGTGGAGATGGATATTGAGAAGAACCAGGAACGATCAGATGAAGATTTTGGTGAGGAGTCTGAGGAAAATTCAGAACATTATACCGATGATGAGGCAGCCAGTTCTGATGTGAACGAGGATGGAGAAGATGTCGACGATGCAGTTTACTCGGACGAAAAAGATTACAGTGTCTACGGTAAAGTGAAAGATGAAGATGATGATGAAGATGAAGTCTGTATTGATAATGTCAGAAACAGATATGGTGAAACATACCAATTATCTCCACATATTAATATATGTGTTGTTTTTTATGTTATAGTAAATATTAATTTAATTTGTTTTATAATTTCAACTTATATAAATATTTTTAAATTCTTCTAATGCTTGTAGGATAGTAAGTACAAACCACAATAACAAAATAATTAACTACTATTTAATAAAAATAGTATTGACACAAAAAATTAGTATATGTTTCTCTAATAAAATAAAACAAACTTTTTCATCATCTTCAATTTTCTTTTTCTTTTATATCAGTTTTATAAAAAATCTAAAAAACAATTTTAAATTTTAATTTCCTTCTTTGGTTGATTGCATATTATTTTATATCTAAGTAAATTTGTATTTTGTTTAAAAAATGTTCTTAATTTAATATTATTTTAATTTTTGTTGGTAATGGAAAATTAATACATAATTTTCTTATACTTTTATATATATTTATTAGTAATAATATTAATTTTGAATGTTAATGTGGACCAATAAAATTTCCTTTTAAATCCTATGTGGACATCTTTAGAGAGTTAGAAGCATTTAGCTTCAACATTTATTAGTATATATATATATATAATAGGATTTTGGAATTTCCGTTTGTCATCAAAAATAATGGAACCAAGTTGGACACAGTCGATAGCTTGGTCCTGACTATTAAATAGTGAAGTTCAGTTTTGTGTGCAGTCACAATAAAAAACGTTTAAGCAGTTGAAGAAATAAAGGAGAGAGGACAATTATATCCTGAAAAACTTGACGCTTCTCTCTTTTTTCTTGATGTTGGGAGGTAACACATTGTTTGTACATAAATTCTGAAAGAATTTTCGGGAATACATTTGGCCTGTGCATCCTACTGGTGGTTAATATAAGAAATATCTAGCAGGAACAATATAGACGAAGACGAAGGCGGTGGGCTAGATGTGTAAGGCAGATCATAACTTCTCTTCTTCAAAGGCTTGAACAGGCAAGCAAAGGTTCTTTTTTGTATGACCGATCAGATGGGTGATGTGGATCACTTTCCAAATATTATATTCTATGAAATTATTGGAATTAGTTTATTTTTCCTATGGTGAAGATTTATATTTGTAAGAAGCTCTCTAATAAATTGGTGTTTTTCATTATCTCCAATCCTCGTATTCAAGTTCTTACAATCACTCCACTTTCTTTTGTTTTTAGACAACCTTAAATCTCATTACTCGCAATATACTCTCTCTCTCTCTATGATCCCTAATCGCCTATTGATCAGAGTTTCCTCAACCTCAGAATGATTTTGATTCTAAAATCGATGGATGACTCTGTGCCGATCAAGTTGTTTGTGAATTGCTCAATTAGTTGTGGCGTTTCTGAAACATATGCTGAAGCTGTGTATTGTGGAGTGCTGGAAGAGTGGGTTTCCTTGGGACACAATCGTAGCAATCTGGAAATCTGAGGATCGAAATCACAGCTTCAAGTTTCAAATGTTAGTACTTCTAAGATAAGCGGTAATGGAGGAGAAGCTGAAGCAAGCTTCAACCACAGTCCACAAAAGTTGGCATGAGTACGAAGAGGAAGAAGAAGAATCTAATTCTTTAGGTTGTTTTGTTAAGATGGTTTAGTTAGTTTATTTGCTTTGGACATGTTAGTTGTTCTGTGTTTCAAAGTCTTTTTATGGTAAGATAATGCTTAAGAAGAAGAGGAAAAAGGTTATTCTATTTTGTTACATCCTTAAAAATTGCAGTATTCTTTAGATCCTTCAATATTTTAGAGGAATAGTTGAACATTGTTATGTCACCACTAAAGGCATGACAAAACTGTGGTTGTGATGATGAGATAAACTGGTAAAAAATTTAAAAGAAAAAGATAAATTTGAATAAGATAAAAATGGTCAAGATGAAAAGAAAATGACGATGAAAAATAAGAAAGAAAAGATGAAGAAGAAAAAAATCTAAAAGATAAAAAAAAGGAAGAAGACAAAGACTAAACCAATGAAGAAAATTTCGGAAAAGATAAGGAAGAAAACAATTATAAAGAAAAATAAAACCATGAACAGAATAAGAAGACGTACGAAACCAAGATATTGAAGAAAAAGAAGAAAGAGAAAGTAAAGGATTTGGAGAAGAAAAATAGAAAGGAAGAAGAAGTGGAAAAAGTGAAAGAAGATGAAAAAGAAAAAAGAAAGATACTGAAGGAGAAGATACATCAAAATATAATAAATAAGAAAAAAAAAGATGAAGATGGAACGAAGAAAACCTGAAGAATAATAGAGAAGACGAAGACAAACTGAATGTTAGAAGAAGAAGAAAAATAATTTATATATATGATAACTGTTTATATATGATTCTATAATGTAATCAACATAATAATTTTATGATGTTGTAGTCTTATTTTTACAAGTAGATAATATTCAATTAAATAAGTAATTTTGTGTTCACACTTGAGAGAATGATAAGAATCTATTAGAATGAGAGACACTTACAACAACAAAATGGAGAAAGAATTCCAGCAAGGGTAAATAGAAAAGAATTAGAGAACCATCCCTAATTAAAATTTGAAAGTGAATAAAACTTTATTATTAATGTTCTCGAGCATTATGATTGCCATTGATTGATTTTTGAACAAATTACATAAAAATTTAATTATAAACCTTCTTTATAAATGTGCTATGAATTTTAAAATTTATGGTAGGATAATTTAAAATAATATCAATTAAAATATATTTTGTAGCTATTAGTATAACACTCAATATATGATAAATGTTGTGAAAACTTAGAAACTTTATTAATCACTGGAATGTATATATAGAGTACATAGAGAATCTAGGTTAAGTACAATGCCCTGATGGGCCTAATGGGCTGGTATAAGAGTCCATATATGATATGTGTTATAACACTCCCCTTTGGACGAGTGAACCGGGCCAGCTACTCAATCGGGATCTCGATAATGCGCTGGGGAATGTTGCCTCATTAAAACCTTACCAGGAAAAACCCAGTGGGACAAAACCATGGTGAAGGAAAAAGAGTACAACACGCATTACTCCCCCTGATTGTAGCATCACTGCAGATCTCTAAGTCTATACATTCCTATCTGTTTGACGAGCTTCCGGTGTGTTGAAGTAGGCAATGATTTGGTGAAGAGGTCAGCTGAATTCTCACTGGATCGGACCTGCTGAACGCTGAGAGTGCCGTCCTTCTGCCAGTCTGAGGTTGAGAAGAACTTCGGTAGAATGTGCTTCGTCCGATCTCCTTTGATATATCCTTCCTTGAGCTGAGCTATGCATGTCGCGTTGTCTTCATACATCACCGTGGGCTGTGTGTCTTTGTCCATACCACAATCTCTGCGGATGTGCTGAGTCATGGAGCGCAGCCAGACGCATTCCCTACTAGCCTCATGAATGGCTAGGATTTCAGCATGGTTTGATGAAGTGGCAGTGAGTGTCTGCTTCATTGATCTCCAAGAGATGGCTGTTCCTCCATGCGTAAAAACGTAGCCAGTTTGAGACTTGGCAGTGTGCGGATCTGATAGATATCCTGCATCGGCGAAGCCGACTAACCCATCTTTATTTTGGTTAGTATAGAAGAGTCCTAAGTCTTGAGTACCTCGAAGGTATCTTAGGAGATGTTTTATACCGTTCCAGTGCCTCTGAGTTGGGGATGAACTATATCGAGCGAGGAGGTTCACGGCGAAACATATGTCTGGTCTAGTGTGACTAGCCAGGTACATTAACGCTCCTACAGCACTGAGGTATGGCTTTTCAGGACCAAGGATTTCTTCATCATCCTTTTTGGGACCAAGAGGGTCATCACTTAAGCTTCTAACTACCATTGGGCTGGTCAATGGGTGAGCTTGGTCCATATTAAATCGCTTGAGTACCTTTTTGATATAAGCCGATTGATGCACAAGGATTCCTCCTTTGATGTACTCAAGTTGTAATCCCAAACAGTACTTTGTTTTGCCTAGGTCTTTCATTTCGAATTCTGCTTTTAAGCAGTCGACTGTTTGGGAGATCTCACCAGATGTTCCGAGGATGTTTAGATCATCCACGTATACTGCTATGATTACAAATCCTTTGTTTGAGTACTTCTTGATGAAGATGCATGGACTGATGGGGTCATTTTTGTAGCCTTCTTTGATGAGGTAATTGCTGAGGCGGTTGTACCACATACGCCCACTTTGTTTCAGTCCATACAAGGATTTGTTCAGCCTGATGCAGTATTGATCTCGAGATGCATTTTTGTCTTTTAGTTCAATGCCATCTGGGAGTCTCATATATATTTCGTTGTCCAGGGGCCCATAGAGATATGCGGTTACAACATCCATTAACCGCAGATCAAGATTTTCTCTTATGGCCAGACTTATGAGGAATCGGAATGTTGTTGCATCCACCACTGGAGAATAAGTCTCCTCATAATCGATTCCGGGTCTCTGTGAGAATCCTTGTGCTACAAGCCGTGCTTTGTATCGAACGACTTCACCGAGTTCGTTCCTTTTGCGCACAAAGACCCATTTGTGGCCCACTGGCTTGATGTGTGATGGGGTCCGGATGATCGGACCGAACACGTTTCTGAGTTTGAGACTCTTTAACTCCACGTTTATGGCTTCTTTCCATTTTAGCCAATCTGTTCGATGTGTACACTGTGTTATTGACGTGGGTTCTAGATCCTCTTGCGTGAGCGCAACATCAAGTGCTACTTTGTATGCAAAGAGTGCATTTAAGTCGACTTCTTTTCGATTCCATTGTATTCCGGACATATTGTAATTGATGGAGATCTCATTGTTATCTTCTGAACCTGGAGATTCGGCGTCCCGAACTTCCATTGAGGGTTCATTAGATTGAGTCTCAGCCGCGGCTATGTCTGATATTGCAGGAATCCCGGTTTCGGTTATTGCACCTTTCTTTGATTTCCGGGGATTCTTATCTTTGGAACCGAGAGGTCTGCCCCGTTTGAGACGTGGTGCAGACTCTGTAGCAACTTGGGTCTGTCCCGTTGGGACAGCTATTCGTACTGGTGCATTACAAGCTGGGATGTACGATTTGTTTACTTTGGTCGGGTCAGCAAAGGAATCTGGCAATTGATTAGCTAGCTTTTGATAATGAATAATCTTTTGGATCTCTGAATCACATTCTAGAGTCCGAGGATCTTGCCAATTTAATGATGTTTGATTCCATGAAAGATCTTTGACCAGCTTGTTTGTCTCACCACCTAAAGAGGGATATACCGATTCATCGAATTGGCAATCCGCATATCTGGCCTTGAAGAGATCTCCAGTGGTTGGCTCGAGATATCTTATGATGGTGGGAGAGTCAAAACCAACATATATTCCCATCCTTCTTTGAGGTCCCATTTTGGTTCGATGTGGTGGAGCAATGGGTACATATACTGAACACCCAAATGTTTTGAGATGGGAGATGTCTGGCTCATGACCCAAGAGTAGTTGGGATGGGGAATATTTGTGTTCACTAGATGGCCGGATGCGTATGAGTTCAGCAGCATGTAATACTGCATGTCCCCATGCTGAGGCCGGGAGCTTTGATCTCATGAGTAATGGTCGGGCTATCCATTGAATGCGTTTAATGAATGATTCAGCCAATCCATTTTGAGTATGGACATGTGCTACAGGATGTTCCACGGTTACCCCCATGGCCATACAGTAGTCATTAAACGCTTGTGAGGTAAATTCACCAGCATTGTCAAGGCGGATAGTCTTTAGTGGGAAGTCAGGGAAATGGGCCCGCAATTTGATGATTTGGGCCAAGAACCTAGCGAAGGCTTGGTTCCGAGAGGACAAGAGACAAACATATGACCAACGGGTCGATGCGTCTATAAGGACCATGAAGTACCGGAATGGTCCGGAAGATGGATGTATAGGTCCACAGATATCGCCCTGGATTCTTTCTAGGAAATGAAGTGTTTGTTTAGAGATTTTAACTGGTGAAGGCCGAGTGATCAATTTGCCTTGAGAACAAGCTGTGCACATGAGGTGTTGAGGATAAGCTCGGTTTTCTTTGAGGGTATGCCCTTGAGAGTTTTGAATTAGTTTACGCATCATATTTGCACCGGGATGACCGAGCCGGTCGTGCCAAATAGTATAATCAGTAAACCGGGCTTTGAGAGTGGTATTAGCTTCAATCATACTGACTTTAGCATGGTAAAGTCCAGTAGAGAGCGCGGGTATGGTTTCGAGGATTTGTTTATGGCCGTCTACGGTTTTAGTGACTAGGAGGGATTCTTTGTTCCCTTGACCTTGGGTTTCTATGTGGAAACCATTCTGTCTTATATCCTTGAAGCTCAGAAGATTTCTCTTCGAACTAGGAGAATATAGAGCATCTGGTATTTCAAGTTGTGTGCCATTTGATAGCAACACATAGGCATGGCCATATCCTTCGATAAGGTTTGAGGGACCCGCGATGGTGCTAATATTTGCGGTTTGATAGGTTAGGTTTATGAAGTAACTTTTGTTTCTTAAGATAGTGTGGCTGGATCCACTATCTACGACTATGGTTTCCATTTGCTGGTGTGCTTTATTATGAATAGAAGATAGAATTCAGTATTGAGGAATTCAGAAAATGTGATAAATCATAAAGTAAAGCAGTGTCTGAGAATAAAGGCAAATGGAAAAAAAAATGAAACAAATCCCAAAATGAAAAAAAAAATAAAAATAAAAATAAAGAACAAAATCAAATTGCATCAGAGTTTCAGATGATTGAATTAATCGAGGAGATCAGCTGTTTCATAGTCCATGGGGTCGGTCTGCTCGTTTGTGGTGTTCTCATCATCAAGGAGGTCGTCACCTTCCAGGTTAGCAGCATCGACTGGCTGAGTCATGTTGGCTTCAGCAAGAGCTTTTCCGTACTTCTGGTATAGATCGCAGTGGATCTTGGGGGTGCGACATTGCTTTGTTGGGTGGTTGAACATCCCACATCTGGTACAAGCAGAGTGATCGGGGTTGGTGTGGCGGGTCGGCTTGGTGATGCCTCGACCACGACCAGGACCATAACTGAGGTTAGGTCGGTTTCCACGACCATGACCATGTCCGCGTCCACGTCTTCCACGTCCATGTCCTCGGCCATTACCACGTCCATTACCACGTCCACGGCGGTGATCTGAGGATCTATCGGGTTGAACATGGTAGGACTCTTGACGAGAATCTGGGACAGGAGCCGATCCCGGGGGCCTCATAGCGCTGTTCCTCATAAGCAGCTGGTTATTCTTCTCAGCGAGGAGAAGACAGGACAACAAGTCTTCGTACAATGTGTGTTTCATTGCACGGTATTGTTGTTGGAGCACAACATTCTCTGTGCTGAATGTGGATAATGTTTTCTCGAGGAGATCATTATCTGTCACATCCTCGCCACAGAGTTTCCGGATGGCAACAATACGAAAGAGTTCGTTGTTGTAATCATCTACGGATTTGTAGTCCTGGAACCGAAGGTTCTTCCAGTCGAAATCTGCCTGAGGCAACTGGACCATTTTCTGATGGTCATATCGCTTTTTCAGCGCTTGCCACAATTCAAGTGGATTCTCAAGAGTGAGATATTGCTGCTTAAGGCTCGGGGCCAGATGATGGCGTATGTGACATATCGCCTGAGACTGTCCCTTACGGGATGCGGTGTTACCGTCGGTAATACATGCATCGAGTTCTTTCGATGCAAGGAACAAGCGCATGTCTAGGGCCCACTCGAGGTAGTTATCCCCGGAGACGTGAAGGGCCTCGAATTCACATTTCTGAATGTTTGACATCTGAAACATGAGATTGATTTTGTTAGGGATTGTTTTGAGAAAATTTTGAATGCTGATGACGAAACTTTCTATTTTGAGAATATTTCTATTTTAGGAAAGTTTCTAAATTTGGAAAGTTTCTAATTTGGGTAATTTTCTAAATGAGGAAAGTTTCTATGTCGGGAAAATTTCTATATGAGGAAAGTTTTTATATGAGGAAACTTTCTATTAGAGGGAACTTTCTCGGAAATAGTAAATTTTAAAGGGTATGGTTTTAGTTACCCCGAACATGATGTCGGTTTAATAGCTGTGATTTAATCGGTTAAAGCCGAATATAATTTCGGTTAATGAGAACCAGGTTTAGCCGGTTTTAGGCGGTTTAGGAAAACATATTTTTGGATGTGATTTCGAGATCTATAGGATCTGTGGTCGATGGTTTTAATAATTTCACAAGGACAACAAAGAAATCACGTGAAAAGGACTAGGGTTTAAGCATTATGACTTACGATTTTGAAGATTACAAAATCGTGAATCAAGCTTAGGATTTAGGGTTGATTTTCTTAGTTTATTCAATCAAGTGTTTCAAGCAAGAGAATCAACAATCAAATAAGCTACAACAAGCTTATTAAACATGAAGAAAATCGAATAGGTTTATGCCATAAACATGGCCAAAAACGGTTGTTAGGTTTTTGTAGATTAGGGTTTTATAAAACGAGTTTAAAACCTTTGAACATGCATAAACTTGTAATTTAAACAATCAATCAACAAGTTATCAATCAATCATCAGAGTATCAAACACTTTCAATCAATTAGAGATCGATTTTTTTTTTTTTTTTTTTTTTTTTTATAGGGTTTTGAAGTGTTTAAACAACAGGTTCTATGGCTTTCAGTTTTAGAAGATACCTTTTTCACCTTTGGATTTCTGACAGGCTAATGAAACTGGGAGCTAATAGACCTCAGTTAGCCGCTACAAATTCCAAGGATTGATCACCAAAACTGGAGAAGCTGCTGGTTGAAGAAGGAAAAACTCGGATCTGGTTTTTTTTTTTTTTTTTTTCGGTTGATTGTCGTGTACTGTAAGTGTGCGTGAGGGCGCGTCCGACGTTGGATCGACAAACGGTTTTCACCAGTAGATTCGTCTCGTCGAGGGCTTCGATTTGATATGTAGATCGTCTTCTGGTTCCTCACGGTTTGGAAGATATGCGTCTTTTAAGTTTCGACTTGCTTTTAGGGTTTTGGTGGTGGCCGGATTTATTAGGGTTTTTCGCTCAGAGAGTCTTATCGTGCTGATAACGTGTTGTGAAAACTTAGAAACTTTATTAATCACTGGAATGTATATATAGAGTACATAGGGAATCTAAGTTAAGTACAATGCCCTGATGGGCCTAATGGGCTGGTATAAGAGTCCATATATGATATGTGTTATAACACTCCCCCTTGGACGAGTGAACCGGGCCAGCTACTCAATCGGGATCTCGATAATGCGCTGGGGAATGTTGCCTCATTAAAACCTTACCAGGAAAAACCCAGTGGGACAAAACCATGGTGAAGGAAAAAGAGTACAACACGCATTACTCCCCCTGATTGTAGCATCACTGCAGATCTCTAAGTCTATACATTCCTATCTGTTTGACGAGCTTCCGGTGTGTTGAAGTAGGCAATGATTTGGTGAAGAGGTCAGCTGAATTCTCACTGGATCGGACCTGCTGAACGCTGAGAGTGCCGTCCTTCTGCCAGTCTGAGGTTGAGAAGAACTTCGGTAGAATGTGCTTCGTCCGATCTCCTTTGATATATCCTTCCTTGAGCTGAGCTATGCATGCCGCGTTGTCTTCATACATCACCGTGGGCTGTGTGTCTTCGTCCATACCACAATCTCTGCGGATGTGCTGAGTCATGGAGCGCAGCCAGACGCATTCCCTACTAGCCTCATGAATGGCTAGGATTTCAGCATGGTTTGATGAAGTGGCAGTGAGTGTCTGCTTCATTGATCTCCAAGAGATGGCTGTTCCTCCATGCGTAAAAACGTAGCCAGTTTGAGACTTGGCAGTGTGCGGATCTGATAGATAACAATAAATAGTTTAATCACTGACTTTTCACGTTTACTCACCAAATAATATAATTATCTGACACTCAATAAGTGGAAAAAATCACAAAAAGTTCAAAGACGTTGTAAAACGTATGGAAAGTAAAAGTTGATGTATGACAAAAAAAAATAGAGAAAATTAATATTTAGTTAACTAAGGTTATGTCTTATTTAATTAATAATAGCCAATGATCGTAGAATACAATTGAGCAATAGGAATCACAATTGAGCAATAGGAATCCATGTTATCGAAGATTTCTTGGAGAATGAAAAAAATCGAGAAAAAGAAAAACCAAAAAGAAAATTGGAGAAAATAATGCTAATAAATAAAAATTCGAAATATACGCACGAAAATGCAAATAAAAGAAAAAAATAAAAACCTAATAAGAATAAGAAATTAGATAAGACCAAAATGTTAAAAATAAAGATAATAATTTTGAAGATGAGACAGAATGATCAAAAAAAATGAATAAGAACTCGGACAAGAATGAGAAAAAAACCGTAAGATTTTTAAACTATTCATGCTCACAAAGAAAACAAAGAAGAAAAAAGAAGATAAACTAAGAACGATTATGTGGAGTTGAAGACAACACTTTAGTTTATAAAATTCATAATACTTATTGTTTTTTGGGTGTTTAATTTTAGATGATGTTTACTTTTTTTGGTTAGCTTTATTTTAATCATCTATGTCTCGGTTGTTATATTTCTCTTTGGTTTATAACGAAAAGTTTTGGTTTACGCAAAAACCTTTCGGCATAGGCTTTATTTTAAACTCTTCGGGCTAAACACTCGAAAACCACATTAAAATTTTGTCTCTTTATGTGGTTGTCAAATGTAGTGGATCTTTTGGGTGATTTTGGATTTTTTTTTCATATCATTCCCCTTGTGTTTTAGTACAGTGAACCTATCTCGCAATTAATTTGTAGTTGCGGAAACAAAACTCCTGAATTTTAAACTCTTAAATTAACGAACCTAAATCTACATACAGATAGCAGATATTTTGAAGAATGCTCGAGTCTCTTAACCAATGCAGTTTGATGTGGGCTTTTGAGCTGCGTTTCTTCATTTCTCAACCACAAGCAATGCAGTAGATGATGTAGAAGATATTTGAGTGTTTCAGCTTGAAATTGCGTCTGGTTTTTCACGGTTCCCCATGTAAGTCATGTAGATTGTCCACAAATACGAAAACGAGTTGCTTATAAGAGGCTGCAGGAAAATTTATTAACAAGAGAAGATTGAGTGAATCCTGAGATAAAGCAGCAAGAACCAGGAACAGCAATGAGGGAACCACATGTCTAAAAAAAAGTGCGAGTCAGAATGATCGTTACCTGTAAATGAACCGGGAAGAACTTGAATGTTATAAAATCACATACAGGCCAATACATGACACAGTTTAGCATCGCCGGGAGAAAGTCCCTTTTCAATCTGGCAAGTATATCCGAACCGCCTTCACCTGGACAAACAAACGTATAAAGTAGAATACTTAGAACATGGTTTAGTGTAATCCAACTACTGAGATAAAAGTAAAGCTCCATCGCTGATTTCAATGGAATTATTTTTTCATTTGCAAGACACCAGGAAATGAACCTGAGACTCTATGTGACTCTCAAAAATCTAAAAGCAAGGGACTGTGGGATTCTCTTGAACGATAGCTAATGGAAATAAGTAATAACCAATCAATCATCAGTAATCACAAGCAAAATGATTTAGAGTTGAGAAAAACTGTAATTTGGAGCAAAGATAAATTAATCCAGTTCACAAAATATCCATGAATAAGATTAATGAAGAATGGTATCATAATATATAAGAAGCTTACCTTGTAGGAATGCATTCAATGAGAAGAAAACCACCATCATAGTAGGCCCGTAGATCGTCTGTCCCAAGGCCATTTTCTTAAACGTTGTGATCAAATCTTGTTTGGGAAAGTGTCTTGACATGAAATTGAACCAATAGTGAAGCGTTGGACCCAAGACAAATAAACCATATCCTGCCATCCTTGCTGTTCTCACCAAGTCATAAGACTCAGAAGAAGTTTTTGCAATCGTCTGTTGAATAAGATCAACACAAAGTGACCAATGTCAGCTCTTAAAGTCAGTTCGCACAGAATGGGAAGCTCAAAATACACAATACAGTACAAGGAAATGTAACACCACAATTCACATTAAACAGCTATACTAAAACACCATTCAAGAAGTTCCATTTCTGCAAAAAGAATCAAACTTATGTAGAGCAGACCAGAGAAATTTCGTTCCTCTAAGCACTTACACTGTTACACACATTTGATATTCTCATATATATATATATATATATATATATATATATATATTATCTTCATATTGTTCCTACTTGGTATCAAGACCTAGAAACATCTCCAGCAAAATTGAGCCTTTTTACATTTCTGAATCACATAGCTAAAATATCGAAGAGAAGAACCATTTATGGAGTGAAACTACAAACTGCACAAAAAAGGAAACCCATTTTCCGGCGAATTGAAATCTTAAACTCAAAAATTTGAAGCAATTTTCAAAGCAAGTACCTGAGAAGACAAATCGGCGGCAATGTAGATAAGGGAGGAAGTGACACTTTTGGTGAAAACTGGGCGTGATTTCACCATTCCAAGATACCATCCGACGAAACCCACCGACGCAAACGAGGAAGAAGAAGAAGAAGAAGATGAACAGAAACCCGAAGAAGAAGGAGGTGAGACTCCGGTTTCTTTTGCTCTTCGGAAACATGACCTCGATTGCAGTCGCCGGACGTCTGAAGTAGCAATGCCGGTTTTACCAAACGGGTCTATCGCCGCCGCCGCGTTACGCCGTATCAGCCGGGCGGCGTCGGCGGCGACGTTTCTGAACAATGCTCCGCTCATTTTGCTTCGGCTATGTTTGTTTCTCCGAGATTCTAGGGATTTTCAGGTCAAGTGTTTTATCTTTTTAAACCAAGTGGTTTAGGCCACGGATCAATTCTTGGCAAACTTAGAAGTTACAACTAACTATTCCATTTTGCTAATCGGTAATCGAAATAGAATTTAGTGATTACTCCACGATTGTACTCATTTTGGAAGATATATAACGGATGAAGTGCAAACAAAGTTGTTCAGAACAACGATGGACGCGTATTTCTAGTTTCTTTTTTTTTTTTTTTTTTTTTTTTTTTTTTGTCGACGCGTATTTCTAGTTTCAATTGAAGATATTTCGTTGTAAGGTATTTCCAGTTTAAGTTTCGAAAGTGTTAAACACGTTTCAAGTTCTCTGGATTTGGATATACGTAGTGAAAAGAGTTTTAGATTGGATTTGGATATACGTAGTGAAAAGAGTTTTAGAGATTACGAAAGTATTGATGTGGTAATTGTCGTTTTAAAGGTAGCTAAGAGCAACTCCAACCAGACCGCAAAACACTAAATTTGGTGTGAGACGGCATATTTTTTTTTTTGCTGTTTCATGAACAATATCACACCATATTTGGTGTATTATTTTATTTGTTCTATTATATAATATAATTAGTTTGTTGTTTATTCATTGATTAAATATGTAACTAACACTACTACAAAAAAGAGGGGTTTTTTCGTCGAATTCTTTACGTCGATTTATAGTCGTCGTAAATTTACGACTCAGTTACGTCGAATGTACGACGTCAAAATATTTCGTCGTAATTTTGACGTAAAATACTACTGTCATAAAATCGTCGTAATTTTACGACGATATTACGACGAATAAAGAACGAATTTTATTTCGTCGTAACATTATCGTAAAATTTACATCGATAATACGACGAGTTGGCCTTTATATTTTAATTGACGTAATATCGATGTAAATATAATGTAAATTTTATTTCGACGTAAATTCGATGTAAATATTCAATGGCAATATGTTGGTAACCAAACAAAAAATCTATATATACCATTTCTTCTCTCATTATTCCATCAACCCAAAAAACATACAAAGACACAAATTTTTGAGTCTTTGAATGTTTAAGTAAAATTTTTAGTAGTTGAAATTTATATCAAATTTCAAAAACAAAAAGTCACTTATTTGTTTTTGAAATGTCTATATACGATATACGAAAGTGGATGTATACGCTCAAAAATAGTGATGGGTCGTTGACTGAAGATTTCAAAAACGGATTGGAAATATTCATGTACCAGGTCGGCCTTATGCAAACTGTAATTGAAAGCGGCAAAATGTATTGTCTTTGTGTGAAATGCAAAAATAGGAAACATATTCCTATTGACACGGTCTGGCAGCATTTATTGAATAGAGGGTTCATGCCCCAATACTTTATTTGGTATCAGCATGGAAAGGGATATGATCAAAGTAGTGGTCAGATGGCTGCACGGAGTAGTAGTAATCATCAAGAACATGGGGATTTTGAAGCGTCAAATGATTATCAAAGTAGTCAAGTTCAGGGTGAAGATCATGATAGGATGCATGAAATGGCTACTGATGTATTTCATGAAACACATGCTGATACTGTTGAGGAGCCCAATGCAGATGCGAAACGCTTTTATGATATGTTAAACGCAGCAAAACAGCCTCTTTACGAGGGATGTAGGGAAGGTTTATCAAAATTATCATTGGCAGCTCGGATGATGACAATAAAAACTGATCACAATCTATCTGAAGTTTGCATGCATGAACGATTGGGCAGATCTTATTAAAGAGTATTTGCCAGATGATAATTTGGCTGCTGAAACGATTATGAAATTCAGAAGCTGATTTTTAGTCTTGGATTGCCTTCTGAGATGATTGATGTTTGTGTTGATAATTGTATGCTTTTTTGGAGAGATGATGAGAAGCTTGAAAAATGTCGTTTCTGCCAAAAGCCAAGATATAGACCGCAAATTGCTGGGCGTAAGAAGATTCCTTACAACCGAATGTGGTATCTTCCTATCACTGATAGGTTAGAAAGACTATATCAATCTGAACGGACAGCTGCGTCGATGAGATGGCATGCAGAACATTCACAAACAGATGGTAAAATGACTCACCCGTCTGACCGGAAATCTTGGAAACATTTTAACACCGTACATCCAGACTTTGCTATGTCTAAGCGAAATGTTTATCTTTGTCTTTGCACTGACGGGTTTAGTCCATTTGGTATGTCCGGTAGGCAATATTCATTATGGCCTGTGATTCTTACGCCATATAACCTTCCTCCAGATATGTGCATGCAAAAGAAGTTTTTGTTTCTAAGTATATTAGTCCCTCGTCCAAATCACCCGAAGCGGGCCCTTGATGTGTTTTTGCAACCACTCATACATGAGTTAAACCAGTTGTGGCATGTTGGAGTATGAACATATGACTGTTCGAGTGGTAAAAATTTTACGATGCGAGCGGTGCTTATGTGGACAATAAGCGATTTTCCGGTATACGGAATGCTCTCAGGTTGGACAATGCATGGGAGGTTATCATGTCCTTATTGTCTTCATAGGACTGATGCATTTCAGCTTAAACATGGTCGGAAAACCTGTTGGTTTGATTGCCACCGTCGGTTTTTACCACCGTCGGTTTTTACCACCAAACCATCAATATAGAAGAAACAGGCGTTTGTTTATAAAGAACAAATTGGTTCGTCTCCCTCCACCAGTGTACCTAACTGGGGTAGATCTTGAAGCACAAATAGATCATTGGGGTGGACTTGAAACGGTCCCCCGAGGAGGAAATTGGCACACTCCAGCGAATATGCCTGAAGGATATGGGGTTCATCATAATTGGCACAAGAAAAGTATATTTTGGGATCTGCCATACTGGAAAGATCATTTGCTGAGACATAATCTTGATGTTATGCACATTGAGAAGAATTTTTTCGATAACATCATGCATACTGTTTTGAACGTCCAAGGAAGAACCAAAGACAGCGTTAAATCACGGATGGATTTGCCCGATATATGTAACCGAATTGAGTTGCATATGGTGAGTAATGGGAAAGCACCAGTTCCTGTATTTCGGTTGGGTGCTGAACAAAAAGCAGCATTGTTTAATTGGGTATTATTAGCCGTGAAATTTCCTGATGGGTATGTATCTAATCTGGCTAAATCTGTGGATAAAGGACAAAAGTTTTCAGGGATGAAAAGTCATGATTTTCATGTGTTTATGCAACGGTTACTTCATTTTGCGTTTGCTGAACTCCTACCGGGACATGTCCATGAGGCACTAGGAGGCATTGGAGCTTTCTTTCGTGATCTAAGTACAAGAACATTATCAGCAGATGTAGTTGCCCAACTGTCTACAAATATTCCAATATTGTTGTGCAATTTAGAGAAAATATTCCCACCTGCTTTCTTCGATGTTATGGAACATTTACCTATACACCTCTCTCATGAAGCAGAGTTGGGAGGACCTGTTCAGTTTAGGTGGATGTATCCGTTTGAACGCTTTATGAAGCATTTAAAGGGTAAGGCTAAATACTTAGCAAAAGTTGAAGGGTCTATCGTGGCGGGAAGTTTGACAGAAGAAACTTCTCATCTCACGTCTTATTATTTTGCTCCGAAAGTTCGTACACGCAAACGGGCTCCAAGACGTTATAACGATGGGGTCCAGGACAAAGTTACGCAGTAGAAGGTGTGCCTGATATATTCTCACCAATTGGACGTCTAAGTGGGAAACTAAAAGAAACTTATTGGTCAAACGAACATGACCTCCACAGCGCACATACATATATACTTATGAATTGCGAGGAATTGGCACCTTACGAGAGGTACATAAAAATAAGGATGCATGATTATATTTTGATTGAATAGACGATGTCTTTAACAATGTTTTCAAATTTCAGCACTTTTGTCAGTCAAGTCCGAGAATGCATTGACGGTGTTTCAGAAGATGAAATTAATAAGCGGAAAGACCAACATTATGCAATGTGGTTAAAAGCTCAGGTCGAGCATGATGACATGACATATACAGTATGGTTTCATGAGTTGCTCCATGGTCCTATATCGAAGATAACTACTGCAGCTATGTATTTCACACGTGGCTATGTTTTTCATACTTACAGTCATGGCACTCAACGGGCAATTACGAACTATGGAGTTTGTGTACGAGGTGAAGTTGACTTTTATGGGATCATAAATGAGATAATTGAAGTGGAATACCCCGGATTAGTAAGAATGAAAATTGTTCTATTCAAATGTGATTGGTTTGATCCAACGGTGGGTCGTGGAGTGCGTATTAATAAATTCGGAGTGGTAGATGTAAACGCATCTCGGCGATACAATAAGTTCGAGCCTTTTATACTTGCATCTCAAGAAGAACAAGTCACCTTTGTTCCATATCCTCGAGTTCGAAGTACGGGAATTTCATGGCTGGCGGTTGTCAAAGTTGCTCCAAGGGGTATAATTGATGGTGTAGATCTCCCGCCAATGCAACAAGATGATTGTGTCGACATTACGGAATCTGAGGTTGAAGAACATGTTCTTTTAATTGATCCACATAATTGACAAGTTGAAGATCTCCATGGGGACGAAACTGAAGAAGGTGCTGACGAATTTCAAACAAGCAGTGATGAAGATGATGAGGACAACGAGGAAAATGTTGAAGATTAAACACGATGACATTTGCTTGCATGTTTTAAACGTTTAAATGTAACATTTGTTAAATTTGATAAATTTGTTAAACTTTAAATGTTTTAAAAAGGGAAGACAATTATTCAAAAGAAAATTTGTTTAAGTGTTGACTTGGACATATGTTGACTATTACGACGAATTTACGACGCTTTCCAAATAATCGTCATAAATTCGTCGTAAACTGCAAACCCTAAACCCTATAGGGTTTCGCTTTACCAACTTATAGAATGGGTTTTTGGTGCATTTTCCTGAGTAAGCTCATGTATTATATAAGGTTTTGTAGTATAAGATTAAAGAGCTTGTAGATATGTGGTTTATATTACGACGATTTTACGACGAATGGGTGTGATTCGTCGTAATATACCATCGAATTTACGACGAAATGTAACCCCTAAATCTTATAATCAATTTTTTCTGAGGTTCATGATGGATTTAGATCAAGAGAATGATATGGCTTACCATCTCATAAGGTAATACACCTTTCTAAACCAACAAAAAAAAATTCCAATTTTGACATATATGTGTTTATCAAGTAATCTTAAGGGGTTATATACATTTATAGAAAGATGTAAGGATTTATCTTAGATCTTACCAAATTCATCATTAAGTTGTCTAAACATGCTAGAAGTTTTACAGAACACATATATGATGTTTAAGGATGCTTGTAGGTGCTTATAGATGTATAAATTTTTCAATTCATCATTTTTTGAAAAAACTGTCGTAAAATCGTCGTAATACGACGAAATGTAGATACGCAGCCGTTATAATTTTATGTCTTATACGATGTCGTCGTAAAATCGTCGTAATATTACGACGACTTTACGATGAATAACACAGGTCGTCATAATACCGTCGCAAAGCCCAGATACAGACACTTGTGTTTGTCTTATTCGCTTTGTGGCTCGGTGGGACCTCTGCGACGAATTTACAACGAATTCGTCGTAAAGTCGTCGTAACATTACGACGAATTTACGACGAATATAAATTCTATATATATGGACCCACCCCTTCATCACTTCGTCGCTCATTCCCCTTCTTTCTCTCTGCCTTCCCTCCTAATCGCCTAGCTCCTAAACCCTAGTTAGATGTATGTTTTTTTTTTAATATTTAATATTTAATTATTGATAAGTAATTTAGATATTGAATCGGTTTAGGTCTGGAATTAGTTTAGGATCAGAATTTGTTAGATTTAGGATCGGAATTAGATAATTGGTTTGGAAAATTAATTTATTATTATTTTTTTTCTGTTTTGCAGACGATGCCTCGACGGAAGACGCACTACATCAACTTCATGGCGGACGGACACTCTTCCCGGGCGTCTGCCTCAGGAAATACCGATATCTCGTCATCTTCCGGAGCCTCCCAGGTTCCGAATACTGCGGCGGAGCAGTCTCCACCACCTCCACCACCGGCTCCTGAACCCCACCCTCCTCAACTGTATGCCCAATTTACGGTTGAGGACTTACTAGCCCTACCAGAACGGGATGCTTTACGTCGTCTGGTCCCCGAAAAAGCGGAACCAGACTCTTATTGATAAGTAAAATTTTTATATTATATTTTTTAATTAATGCATTAATATACTTAATTATTAATGTAATATGTTTTTTTGGTTTCATAGGTTTAACTTGGATAATTGTGTCGGTCGAAGTGTTTCCGACACAATTAAGAGCCATTTTGTCGAGCCGCACTACAACTGGAGCAAGGTGTCGCAAGAGACGTTCGACACCTGGTACAAATGCTTCGCGGTAATGTTTTTTTCATTTTTTTTTTATCCTTTAAAATTATTTTAAATGTAATCTTAGTTTTATATTGTTTAATTTTTGTTTTATTTTGCAGCAACGGTGGAACTGGGACATCAGGATCAACGAGACGGTCCGGGAAGCATTCCGTCTGAAGGCGTAGAAACGCCTAGTCAACACCGTTTCTAATTGGAAGCGGAAGTGGGAGACCGACGGCGACGACGCAAAGCCGAGTCCGATGCCCACTTCCTGCTGGAACGGGTTGAAGGCATATTGGCTGGACCTGCATGCTCAAACCACTGCTGCTAAGAGTTCGGCCGTCCGAAACCGGGTCGGTTCTGACAGTCAGGAGTTAGTGACCCCGCATACTTCTGGCCAAATATCATTTGCGGGAAGACGTCTAATGATGGTAAGTAATCTTAATTATTTAATTATTTTTATTTTTCAATTATTTATATTTACGTAAGATATTTTTAAATATATTTTTACTAATGTTTAATTGAATAATATTATTTGGTAGGCCGAGGAGAACGGAGTAGAACTTCCTCCAATGACGAAGCTCTTCGAGACCACTCACCGGAAGAGGGACGGGACCTTTGTAGATGCTCGGTCAGAGGAGATCTACAATGCCACTATTCAGCGGATCGCCGAGCGGGAAACCCAGGTCACACCTGACGGTACTATCCAAGTACCGTTGACCGTCGCTGAGCAAGACCAGATTTTCGAGGAGGTATGATCGATTTCAAATTTTTTAAATTTTTTTATATTTAGTACTTAATTATCTGTATATATATGATCTAATTAACGTTTTTATTTTTATTTGTAAGTTGCTCCGAAGAAGAAGGGCCGAACCTTAGGGATGAGCTCTATTAGAGACTGTCCCGCCGCCTCGGCTTCCGGATTCCGCACGCAAGAGGATCCGAGTCAACTTCGTAAGGAGCTTGCTACGGCCAACGCTGAGATCACCAGTCTACGGCATGAGCAACTGACCCAGAAGCAGGAGCTCACCGAGATCAACGGTTTTTTCGACATCATAGCAGCAGCGGTTCCGCAGTTGGCCACCGCAATCCGAGAGAGGCAACGGCGATCTCGCGAGATTATTGCGGGTACTTCCGGTGGACCATCTAACTAGCAGACGCAGGGTTAGACTTCGGATCCGGTAGTGCAGACGGGAAACGACGGTCTAGCAGCGACGGACGGCCATGACGGAGAGCCTCCTCGAGACGTCGATCTCAACCTCGATGATTATGAAATCACATTGTAGATTAGGTTTTCTTTTGTAAATTTTTTTTTTAATTTTGTAATTTAATTTATAAATTATTTTCGAATTTATATTTTAAATTATAATGTTTTTTAATTTAATTTTCATTTATTTGATTATTTTAAAAATTCAATAATTAAATTTAAATCGAATTTATTTAATTAATTTCTAAGTCGACGTAAATTCGTCGTAACTTTACGTTGACTTAACGTCAAATATTTTACGACGAATTAACGTCGAATCTACGTCGAATTTTTACGATGAATTTACATCGACCTATAAAAAATTTATTTCCCTTATGCGAAATAGATCGTCTCCTAATCGTTGTTAAATCGATGTAATTTTACATCAATTTTACGTCGGTGTTACGAGAAAACTATTTCGTCGTACTTTCGTTGGAATATTTACGTCGTGGTTACGACGAATAATTTCCGACGATATTACGACGATTTTCTTGTGTTGGCAATTTTACGATGATTTTACGACGATTTCTATTTTACGACGATTGTTTTACGACGATTTTCCATTCGTCGGTAATTCGACGTAAAAGGCCCATTACGTCGATTTTACGTCGTTATCTGCCGACGTAAAAGGCGATCTTTCTTGTAGTGTAAAAATAAATATGACATTGATATTTTTGTATAAATCATTTTAGTGATACAAAATTTAATTGTAACATAATATTTTTTCCCTCAAATAAGAATATTTTAAATATATATTTTTATTTTATTATTAATTACAAAGAATACTCATTATTTCTTTCTTTTTTTGTCGACCGAACACTCATTATTTCTAAATTTCTAAATTATACACAAATATTTACTTGTTAGTTTTGATTTTTGGCTTTATGGATATGTTCTACTAAATGTTTTAATGGCTTTATAGAAGATTTTTAATATATCACACTATCTCTTTGTGTTAACTTTTTTTTTTAAATATAATTTTAATTACATAATTTTAATATGTTAGTTTTGACTTTTGGCTTTATGGATATTTTATACTAAATTTAATAAATAGTTTAAAGAAGAACTTTAATATACCATATTATCTCTTTGTCTTAATTTTATTTTAAATTAAAATATAATTTTGATTACATAATTTAAATATTTGTTTGTTAGTTTTGATTTTTGGTTTTATGAATATGTTGTACTAAATGTTTTAGTAGTTTTATAGAAGACTTTTGATATAACATGTTTGATCTAAAATCTTATAAGAAATTTTATAAAATTTTATAAGAAATCTTATATTTTTATAAATAGTATTGATCAACATTTAAAAAAAAAAAAATATATAATAATATAATAATAGAATATTCTTTTTAATGTGAAATATAGTGTTATGGTTGGAGATGGAAAAAAAAAGTAAAACACTATAACACCAAATTTGGTGTTATTTTTACACTAAATTTACCGTTTGGGTTGGAGATGCGCTAGATAAGGGGTCCAAGTGGATAACATACCGTCTCGGTAAAGTTAAGTGAAACTATTCCTAGACATTGAGGTCATTGGGTGGGTTCAGATTAGTTCTTTCGATTTCTAGAAAATTTGGTTCGGTTTCGTATACCCGAATTATTTTATTAAAAAGAATATTTGGATATTTATATGATTAGCGGGTTTGGTTTGGTTCTTCAGAATTCGATCCGATTTGGTTTCCTGGTTCCGAATACTTTGCACAGGCCTAAGCGAGATGGTTTGTGAATGATACAAAATGCGGGAAAATCCGCTTAATCCATAATATGTGCGGACATCTTCATTGTCAGGTGTTGGTGGAGTTGATCTGTTCAAATACAAGACATAGTATTCAAACTCCTTCCCCGTAAGTTCTCCTAGAAGACCAACATCTGGGTCTCTAGATTCATATCGTTCCTTGACAATTTGCTGGGATGAATTCTTTTTTCTTCGCCTTGGTTTTTCTTCTTCATCTGAGCTACTCATTAGGCAATAGTCACAGTCACAGACGTCAAAGAATTTGTGACCTGTTTCGTCTGAGAATGCATAGATAGGGTCTCCGGCTGCATTAAATTTGTTTATTGGAACACCAGGCAAATATTGCCTCAGGGGTTGTACTTCCTCGGCTGGAGAGATTGCATTTATCTCAGTGCAAAACGCTGGATGCCGTGGTTTTTCACCATCTTGTTGTTTGAAAGATATCTCGATTGCTCCGTCTTTTCTTTTGTAGATGGAAGAGTCCACGGATTGAATCGGTACGCTGTTGTCATGAAGCTTTTCGTAATTTGTCACCCAAGACTCTGGAAGTAATTTGACTAATTCTTCTCTAGGGATTTGCCTGGGGATATGGATGCATGATGAGATTCTAGCTGTATAAGTAGTGCATCTCCTGTGTCTCGCGGGAGACTGAGGTCCATAGCATGGTTTTGGACCCTATACGCCATCTGATGGTGGAGTGTTGCTACATATGTGTTGCCAACTTGGGAAGCGCCTGTGATTTGTAGCTGGATTTGCATGTTTTGGAAGATTTGAGGGTCTTCAAGTGATATGTTGAAGTTGGGGTAGAGAGTGACAAATACCGTGCCTGCATTCAGGGTCGTCTGAATTGTTGCTATGCAAGCATGCTGTTATTCTCTGTATCTAGTGTCGAGTGGGGCAACTCTTGCTACGACGGGTAGGCCTTTTCTTCCATGCAGGGTTAACGCCAACCGAATTGCTCCGTAGTGTAGGTGGGTATACCCATGAGTCTTCCATTGGTGAACCATCCCTTCATTGAAGCGGAGGGGAATCATTTTCTCAGTTTCTGTCGCTGGAACTAGGTGTTGCTCCATTTGTGAGGCTAGGATTAGCTCTCTTGCGGCATGTTTGCTGGGACCGAAGACTTGTTTTATCACCTTTGGGAAAGAAGAGTTTGGCTTTGTAAAAGCTTTATATGGGTTTAATAAAGGTAACTGGGTGATGGGTACTTTACTATCTTCACTCACATACTCTATTTCATATAAGTAATCTATCTTACTAGAGGTTGATTTTCTAAAGGGAGTGGTGTTTAGGGAACTTTCCATGATATATGATGATACCAGAAACCAAGACAGAATGCTTTATTTCTTATCTATCCCTTAGAGTAATACTAAGCCAAGAGTTGGTTTTTATGATGCACTAAGAATATTTGAGAAATCCCTCGTAAAATGTTTTAGCTCGATAACCGAGGCAATACTTCATAGCTTTGAGCCTCAAGGTGCTTTGAGCATTATAATCTTATGAGTTCTTTCTTAAAATTCTTTTTTCTTAGCTATGTCAGATTTCTGATGTGGAGGATCCACTATGTGGCAACCACAGAGCATACTTTCTATATTAGCTTGTAGAAGAAGACAACTCGTAGGCTTATTACTCCTCGGGGAGATAAGATCTAAAGCTTAGACTGCCATGGCTCTGATACCAAATTTACAGACACATAGTGGGTACAATCACACAGAAGGTTTATAAGGATCAAGAGTATTAAAAAGGGTATTAAAGTATGGAAGAGATGATTATACAAAGGGGGATATTTTATTTATATGGAACACTCACAAATTACAAGGACAGTCAAGGTTTTTCTCTCAGACTCGATTACAGGACTTAGCTTGGTTTATGCAAGCACCTAAGCATCTTATTTATAGTGATACAAGGGATACCTAACTTAAGATTATTACACACGTGGATACCTAACTTAGAGCTATTTAACATGTGGATACCTAACTTCCTCATGCATAAATGTTTTATTCTTTTCTTATTTAACATATGGATTATGATGCTTTTCTTATTCAACATGTGCATCATTATTTATTATTCCCCCTGGCTCCAAAAGAGAGAGGTAGATTCTCCCTTATCCGAAGTCTGAATCCTCGTCGTCTTCTTCGCTATCAGAAACTATCTTCGTTATGAAGATTTTGTGGCCAGGGATATACCTTTTGATTGTGTACTTCTTTCCTTCAACTCTGTAGATTGGATGGTCAGGATCATCTTGTGGCCACGCGTACTGATCATGGAAGCTTGCCAGATTTTGTCGTATTTCATCAATAAAGTCATGTGGATAAGCATCCCTGTTATGCCAGTTTGCAGTGTGAGGTGGGTTAATTTCGGATTCTTCAATGTGATTTATCACTGCCAGGTTTCTTGTCCTTATGTGAAAATTGTCCCCGTCAAAAGGATCATCATTATAGCTTGTCTGGATCTGGGTTTTGTATTCCCTCTGAATTATGACTCCGTCTTCTTGTTGTTCTTGCTTTGTGATGATGTTGAAGGTGACTAAGACTTTGTATCCTTCTTGTGCTCGAATATTCTCTTGCCACCATGTCACGTCGTGGAACAATGTGAGCCACTTGTACAACAACTTGTAGTGCTCTTTCCTTCTTGTCAGAATGCACTTTGCCAGATAATGAAGTAGTTTGCTTTTTTCAATGAGTACTCCAATGGTGTACAGTTCCGCTAGGTACCATTACAGCAAATACGCTTCTTGCGGAAACTTACCATAGTGAGTTGGGTTTAATTTTATGGTAGTGAGGAAAGGGAATACCGGATGATATAGTAGCTGGAGGAGTGGCCCTTGGTCTAGACCATATCTGTAGACATAGAGCTTCAAGAATCCATGGAGCTTCTCAGTTCCTTGATAGACTAGAGCAGTCTCTAGGATCTTTTCTTGTATTCCTTGTGGCATCTTTGCAATCATGTTCCTCAGGGACTCTTCGGTTGGAGTGAGAGTGTATATCATTGGTATGACAGCTGAAATTTGCCTTTGTGTTCTGGATAGGAAGTCGGGGAGAAAATTGTCTTTTCTTTTGATGTGCTTCACGCCAAACTTCCACTGTGAAAACCAACTTGTCCATCTAAGTAATTTTGCTTGTGGCAAGATCTTTTGCTTGAACTGAATCATCTTTGGGAACGAGGACATGTCCATTTCGATGAGAAAGTGTTGTCCGACTAGGTGGAACTCGAATTTCTCTATGCCTCTCTTGACTGCAAGTACTTCCTTGTAGGTAGAATGGTAGTGCTTTTCACTGTCTTTGAAAACACCACTTTTGTATCCGCAAATGCTTCTTTTCCCTTTTTCATCTTCTTCTAAGAGAACAGCACCCCAATAGCAGTCACTTGCATCAGTTTGTAGGATTTTTTTCCCTTTAGAAGGGATCTTCAATGAGGGTAGAGTCTTTGAGATCCGTTTCAGTTCTTTTACTGCTTCTGTACATCTTTCGTCCCATGAGGAGCATCTTTCTTTAGTTGTGTTGAAAGGATTGACCTGTACTTTGCTAAGCCATGAATGAATTCCGCCATGTAATTGACAACTCCAAGGAATTGTTGGACTTGTTTGAAAGAGAGCTTGTCGTCTGGGAATTTGTTGAGCTGTGTTGCAATGTGAGGCTGTAGGTGGTATTGCCCTTTTGAGATATGCATGCCAAGAAAATCTATCTCTGTCTCTCCAATGGCCATCTTTTTCTCGGAGAGCATGATGCCATACTGTTGTACGATCTTGTGAAATTTCTCTAGTAGTCGGGTATGGGAGTCGATATCCGAAGAGAACAAAAGGATATCATCGATGTTTACCAGTGCATTTGGAAGTATTGGCTCGAATATCTTTGTCATTGCCTTTTGAAATAGTGATGGGGCTACCTTTAGTCCAAATGGCATGACCTTCCATTGGAAATGATGGTCTGGTATGCAAAAACCTGTTTTAGGTCTATCCTCCGGCTTGATTCCCAATTGCCAGAATCCCGCTTTTAGGTCAAACTTTGAGAACACTTGTGCTTGTGGGAGCCGTTGAAATAAGACTTCCCGCTTCGGTAATGGAAATTTGTCATCAGCAAGGAAGTGATTGAGTGGCTGGTAATTGATGACTAACCTCAATTTTCCTCGGACTTGTTCTGCCTTTTTGTTGACGTAGAAAGCCTCGCATGCCCATGGTGAAGTTGTTGTTTTGATGAGACCTTCCTTTTGGAGTAGGTTTACTTCTTCAAGTGCCAGAGTATAATGATTTGGATTCATCCCTGGATGACTAGCCTTTGTGGGATTAATATCTTCATTTTTCTTGAATGGCAAGGATATGAAGAAGTCTGGATTTTTCCAAAGGGGTGAAGAACATTTGGTGAGGAATTCGGAGTGAGAACTGGCACAAGAGGTCTTGGTAATTTCTTCTTTGATGGGGTTCAGGAGTTCCATGGGGTAAAAATGGGAAATGGTTGTCCATGGTAACAGGTGGTTTTTGTGTTTAAGGCCTTTTGGGTGCCAAGATACTATTTTAAGGCTATGTAGGATATCAAATCCAAGTATGAAGTCTTTTCCCGGAAGATCAGACCCATATACTTTAGATTTAACCATATATCCTGGAAATAATTGGATATGGATGGGCTTATTGATAAGGGAGATGTGAAATATCTGCCCATTTGCTGCTTTGAAGGCCACTGAACACCGATCCCAATGGGTTGATGGGAGTATATCTGGTTTGATGATTGAAGATGCAGCTCCCGTATCAAGAAGGCTATCACCGGTATAGGCTTATCATATTTGGTAGGGAAGATGTAGATCTTGGCATTTGGAGCTGGTTGGGATAGATACGCCAAATCTGCTTCTTTTGACTCTTCAACCTTGCATGAGTCTAGGGTGTAGAGATCAAAAAGCATGAATTGGTCGTCAGCATCCTCTTCTTCTTCGGTTTCAGATTCTTCTGAGAATTCATCATCATGCTTGATTCCCATTGCAAGGACTGTATTATCAGTTGGTTCATCATCAAGAGAGAAGATAGACTCGATGTCTGAGTCGTCAATGTCTTCTACTTGGGCTAGATATCCAAGGAGAATATCCCTCTTCTTCTTATTTGGACACTGTTTTGCATAATGTCCTTTCTTTTTGCAGATGTAGCATCTGTCAGATTTCTTGTAGCCTCTTTGTTTCTTTCTCCTGAAGAATTTCCATTTCTTTCCACCAGATAGCTTGGGATACCTCTTTTGCCATTTCTTTCTGGATTTTTTCTCCTGTTTATAACTCGTAGAACATCCAAACCTTTTTGCTTTGCATTTGATGGAGAGCTCTGGACGGTCACATGCTCTTCCGAGTAATTTTCCTTGTTCTTGCAGCTGTTTGAAGAACTTTTGGTGGTTGCATAGCTTTTCGAGGGCTGAAAGCGAGATCTGGTATATTTCTCCCAAAGAAGCTTGACTTAGAGTCATATTCTTTAGGGATAATATTCGAGATGTCTCATTTCCAAGAGGTTCTGGAAGTGAGTTCAAGTACGCCTGCTTGAGATTGACATCGTCAATTCCATTTAGTGCGTAGAATCTTTTTGACATCCTCTCATAGTGCTTCTCCAAATCTTTTCTTTTGAAAGAGCAGCATCTCATGCTCATGTATTCCTCCCTTGCTTGGATTGTATAGTGATCCCATGTGCCAAGAAATTTGTTGTGGATATGCCCAATTACAGTATCCACTGATTGAGATTGGCGGATCTGTAGCTGTCTGTAATCTCCAAGGCTGATCCACCACTGTCTGAGACGACCATGGAATTTGGAGATTAGCTTGTCTATTACTGTAGGGAGAGTGTCTCCTGGGTTGAGCAGTTGTTCGGTGAGCCATGCATGCATCTCGTAGATTTTGTCTCTCCATTTTGATGGGGGAACATTGTCGAAAGAGAAACCACTGTGTGAGTCAGTGTGGCTTCTTGGATTCCAGTCTGGTGGAGTTTGAGGCCTCTGTGGTTCTCTTCTGTCTTCAGATATGTTTCCGCCATCGCTTTCCATATCTTCTTCTTCTACTGTTGGTTCGGCCATCATGAAGTTTGGGATTAGGAACTCCTCATCAGAACTTTCTTGTAGCGGCATCAGGCTTTTTGCAGAACGTTGTTGCTTTGGTGGTTTTGTTTGCTCCGCCACTTGTTCAAGAAATGTAGAAATTAGATTTTTGGCGTGTTCCACCATAAACTGTGCTTCACTCTTTTCAGGTGAAGTGGTCTTTGTGGTTTCTGGCGCAGAAATCTTCGGAGTTTCTTTAGGAACAGTTGGGTGTTTCTTTTTTGCAGGACGTTGTTCTTTGATTCTTGTTGGTAGGAAGGAGGATGATCCAAAGATACTTGGGTCATGGGAAAAGGAGAGAGGTTGTGTTTGGGTCATGGCTGGTGGAGAATATATAGGATAGGGTGTGAAGAGATCATATGGCATTGGGGTCTGTGTTTTGGGCTGGTTTTGTAATGATTGTAATTGGACTTTAAGGGATCTTAGCTCTGACTCCTTTTGGTACATGAGTGGGGAAGTTGTGGAAACAATAGTCACCAGGTGTAAGAGTTCTTGGTGAAGAGAACTTATCCTTTTGTTAATTTCTTTGATTGAAAGGTCCAAAATAGATACATTTCTGTCGATTTGGCTCAAGAGGTGGTTTTGGACCATAGCGTTTTGTGATTGCCAATTTAAAGTTGCTTCTGCTGCAATAATTTGTTTTGTCGTTCCATCTGGATTTTTAACGTTCGGATTTCTGATTTTCCATGAGTGCCTGATGTTGCCTTCTTCAAATTCTCGTGTTGGAAATGTTGGCTCTTGAGAGGACGAAGAACCGAACATATAACATGTGCGGACATCTTCATTGTCAGGTGTTGGTGGAGTTGATCTGTTCGAATACAAGACATAGTATTCAAACTCCTTCCCTGTAGGTTCTCCTAGAAGACCAACATCTAGGTCTCCAGATTCATATCGTTCCTTGAGAATTTACTGGGATGATTTCTTTTTTCTTCGCCTTGGTTTTTCTTCTTCATCTGAGCTACTCATTAGGCAATAGTCACAGTCACAGACGTCAAAGAATTTGTGACCTGTTTCGTCTGAGAATGCATAGATAGGGTCTCCGGCTGCATTAAATTTGTTTATTGGAACACCAGGCAAATAATACCATTCAAACATCTAGTGTTATACATCATTTAATGATTTTTTTTTTTGTCTAACATTGAGTGAATGTTTATTATAGTGAACAAATGTATTTTGCATGTCATATTCATAGAGAAAACATCCTAGGTTTCAGATGAGTATCTTGCTCTGATGCTCTCATAGATATGAAAATTCTATGTCATATATAAAGCTACAATACATCTGACAACATATACAGTAACTGATCTTATAAATCAACCACTATGATTCGTAGTTCTCAGCCTCACACAACAAAAAGCAAAAGATCTCTACTTCTTTCTAATGTAACAACTTAGGCAATCATGCTCCAATACCCATAGTTTATAAGCCCTTTCACATCATTTTAAGCAAAACTAGTTCCATTTCCCATCACCAGAGAGATCATCTGGAACAGAGATGGGCAGAGTTTGAACCGGGTAAGAGCATCTGTTCCATACATCGCTAACAAAAAACCACCAACGGCCTATACAGTTTCATACTTCGGGTTTCATCTGTACAAGTGAAACTGATGAAGGGTCAGCTACGGATATTGTATAGCTTATCGCGATAAGCAGATAAGCAGGCACAGCCAATAGTCCTCAATGTAGAATCCTGAAGATCTTATGGCCGTTTCTTCAGTATGCGTTCCAGTAACCTACGATCCTCATCTTTAGGTGCATGTGGATCAAGATTCCTCAGATCTTCAGCAAACAGCTTTGCTTCATCTTTCCTGTTTAACTTGCAGTAACCATCGACAATGGAGTTATATGTGTTTTGGTTCGGTCTACAACCATTCTTGATCATGTACCTAACGACCCCAATGGCCTCCTCAAACATCGAATCAGCCGCATAAGAACCAATAAACGTATTGTAGGTGATAACATCAGGAACAATCCCTGACTCCCTCATCTCTGCGAATATTCTAGAAGCATCTCTCATCCGAGTATTCCTACAATACGCGTAAATGACTGTGTTGTAAGATATGATATCTGGTTTGATCCCTTTAGCCTGTATCTCCCTCAAGACCTCCTCGGATTTCCCGAAATCCGTGGACCGGCTATGCATATACATGAGGCTATTGTAAGTCGCCATGCTCGGTGTGAAACCCATCTCTTTCATGTAGTCCAAGACTTCGTTCGCCTTAGCCACCATCTGCCTTCTTCCGTATATCGAAACCATGGAGTTCAATGTGGTTATGTCTGGTGAAAACCCTCTTTCTTTAAGCTCAGAGAATGCACGTTCAGCCTCTGGCAAAAGATCACATTTACTACAAACCAAGACTAGCGTCTTCAAAAGCACAGCTCGAGGCTCGATAACTCCAGAATACACTTCTTCCGCTAAGAAATGCATCCGACCTATCTCCTTGCCGTTTGCATATGCGTGAAGAAGAGAACAGTAAGTTAATTCATTCGGTTTGCATCGACCATCTTCCATCTCTGCAAGAACTTTCTCAGATTGTTCCCACATTCCTCCACGTGCCAAAGCTGCCAACACAGTATTATAAGTGGAAAGATCAGGAGTGACTCCAGCTTCAAGCATCCGCCTGTAAACAGTCATAGCTTGTTCAAAGGAGCCACATCGACTATAAGCACTGATTAGCGTGTTGAAAGTCTCTCTTTCGGGTATGAAACCTGCTCTCTTCATCTCCTTGAATACACCCGACACTTCTGAATCCATCCCGTTTTGGCCAAACACTGCTAATAGCGTGTTCCAAGTGACAATGTCTGGAGAAAGACCACACACGTTAATCTCATCGAATATCTTCATCATCTCTGCAAACTTTCCCCTGTTCCCATACATCTTTATAAACGCATTAAAAGTACAAATATTCGGTTTGCATCCAGCGTTTCTCATCTCTTCAAAGACACTCATAGCGGATTCAACCTTCCCAGCTCTCTCGAATCCCGATAAAAGCGTCGTGTAAGTGAAAACATCAGGCTTCATTCCCTTCTCCACCATCTGGTTCTTAAGCTCCATTGCTTCATCAAGCATCCCATCACGCGCATAAGCAGATATCAACGAGTTATAAGTCACAATGCTCGGTGTAAACCCACTAAGCTCCATCTCATTCAAAACCTTCATAGCTTCTTTAGGCCGATGAGACTTACCATAAACATCTAACAACGCGTTGTAAGTAACCTTATCATGACTAAACCCAGCAACCTTCATCTCCTCGAAAACCCGAGCAGCTTCTTCGTGCAAAGAGCCTCTTTTACAACAAGTTATAAGCGTGTTATACGTATACGCATCAGGAGCAATCCCTTCACTCTTCATCTTCTTCACGAGGGACATGATCTTGTTCCAAGGAGTACCCATTTTCCCAAATACATTCAGAATAACGTTGTAAGTAATCAAAGTCGGTTTACAACCTTCTTCCTCCATCTTCTTAAACACCATTACAGCATCTCTATACCTTCCACTATTCGCAAACGCCGATATCAGCGAAGTGTACGAGTAAACATCGAGTGAAAACCCTTTTTCAAGCAAACCATTGAACAAAATCGAAGCGGAAGAGACTCTTCCTTCTTTACCCAACATTGAGATAACTACAGCAACAACAGAGTTATCCAACATGATTTGATAATCCTTTTGCTTCATAAACCAATCAAACGCACTCAACGCCAAATCGAATCTCTTGTGGAATCCTAATCCTTTAAGAAGAGCGACTAACTCTGAGGAAGTAGAAGAAGACGACGAAGACTCCATTTGATTATCTTTATACGGCTCGAATAGCTGAGAGAGAAGAGCGTCTAGTTGGCCGGAATCGAAAGACGGTTCGATTAACGAACGGAGGATTTGCTGACCTTGTGGAGATAAGCCATTGTAGGACCAAGGTTTCCCGAGGTTAGGGTCGCGGGATTTTCCGATTCGGGTCCGGTTACGGTTTTTAGGGGTTTGTGGGGTTATGGGTTTTCTCGAATTAGGGTTTTGGTGGAGGAAGACGTCGTGGAGGAGAGGTTCTACTGGAGGTGGTGGAGGTTGTGATGAAAGTGGCGATGTAAGAAAGGGCGTTCTAGAGAGTTGGTGGTGGTGGTTTTGGTCGTGAAACAAGGGTTTTGAGGAAGGAGTGCTTGGAAGAAGAAGAGGGAGAGCTAGCTTGTCCGCCATTAGAGGTATTGGAGAAAGAAACGGAGAGGGGGAAGGAGGAAGAAGCGAGAGAGAAGAGAAGAGAAGTGAATGGATATTTTCTGTTAAGCCTTTTTTTTGTTATTTAATTTCTTTTAAATTTAATGGGAAAAAAAAAATATATATATATATATATAAAAAATAATTTGTTGAGTTTAATTTTGTTTTTCTTTTATATTTCTGAATTATTAACTATTACAAATTTTAAAATAATCACATGATGATTCAATAATGATGAATATCGCTTATAAAGTTATAATGATATACGACAATAAGTTTTATTATTCTAAAAAATGCCATTAGCAAAAAAAAGTTTTATCATTCTATCTACATTACGTTTACGATAAATAATTTTGTTTTGACATGTTAAACCACGGTTATATATGCACTACGTTTGCTGAAAACCTTAGATAATTTTATTTTTATTATTCTGCATAAGTCGCATGATTTGAAACTTGAATCCATATACTTGATGGAGAAGCTTTAATGAATTGTTGATCAACCAGTAAATCAACTATAGTTTTCTAAATAATTTTGTTAATATTTGATTTTTTAAAACAAAATAAAATGTTAAAATGATTCAGCTCAAATGGTGTATTGCATTCTGCAGTCGTAACTCGCAAGAATATTTTTCAAAATGTTGTCTTGTCTCATTCTCAACCACTTATTATGGTCCTCGTGATTTGTATTTTTTCCATCTAAACTTCATTAAAATACCAAGAAAATACATGGTAATTTACATGGTAATATACAGGTGAAATACACAAACCCGAAAAATGTATTTTTTCGAAAACTAAGCAGAGAAGTTTAGAAAACAATATGGTCACTATGTTTTCTTTTCTTTTTTTTCTTTTTGGTCAAAGGGGAAGTATCTTAAGATCGTTATCTATTTGTTAAATGCGTCTTCATGTGCAGTCAGTTATGAATGTGCTCAAACACTTGTTTCTTTGTCATCTGCTTCTACTGCTATTAGAGCAGCTGCCAAAATCTACTGCGAGCTTCTTCTTTATCAGAATGATAACATTGTGAAGCTTATTGTGCTGGATACATTGAGTGATCTCAAAGCTTCTCATAAGGAGATCATGGATGAGATGATCATGGAGGTGCTAAGAGCAATCTCTAGTCGGACTGGACACAAATACTTGATATTTGTCCTGTACTCGTTACTTGCTTCGTACTCGCCTTGAAAAAACAAGTATTTGTTATTATCAAGTCGGGTAACAAGTCATAGAAATCTATTACTTGCAAATACGGGTTAAGTATCAGGTATCATTAATATTTTTAATACTTGTTTTGTTATTTGTCTTATTACTTGTAACTTGTTAAAAAAAAATATTCGCTACCCGTTTAAAAATACTTGTTATATGGTTTTGATCACATATCGATATTTCAGTTTTATTTTTCGTTAGCATATTTATTGACTTTTTGTATGGAATTTTTTTAATTTCAAGTATTTAGGTTCAAATAATCAAGTGTACAAGTATTTTAGATTCAAGTAATCAAGTACTTGAGATTTAAGTAATGGATTTTGGCAAGTAACAAGTTGGCTCAAGTAACTTGCAAATACTCCAATTTTTCGCAAATGCTTGATATAACAAGTACTTGTTTTAAACGTGTCAAATATAAGTAGCAAATTGAATTATTTGAACGGATCAAGCTAAGTAGCAAGTACCGGAAAATTAGCAAGTACTTGTCCCGTGCCCAGTTTGTATTGCTTGTAGTTCCTGGTTTGGTGAAGTCTAAGAAGCATCTACATAACAATTATTAAAAGAGTCGTTTACAATTTATATCACTTTGTTTCTTTCAATTACACAAAATATTACTTTCTGCTACTATAACACTTATTCAGCTTTTACATTGGCTAGATTATAATTTTATCCTTCTTTTACTCTTTGTAATTTTTAGGCTAAAAATAAATCAAATTAAAAATAAAAAGTCACACTCTCTCTCTTGTCTCCTTTTTCTGACGTCATTTTTTTTCTCTTTCCTCTCTTTTTCTCACACTTATATTCTCTATATTTTATTTAGTTTATTTTCTTATTTTTAAAAAAATAATTTCATAGTTATGTTTACACTATCAGTTATATCTCTTTTATATCTATATTTTGAGTACTATTTTTCAATAGTTTACTTATATGTAATACGTATAATTAGATAAAACATACAAGTTATATAGTTGTGTCTACATGGATACGTACATGTATCCATATTTAGACGTATCCACGAACATGTGGTCTATGTGGACGAAGTTACATGTATATATAAACGTATTCACGCACATATGGTACACGTGGATGCAATTACATGAACATACATGCTCCTCCACGATAATATGGTACACGTGGATGCAATTACATGAACATACATGCTGCTTCACGATAATATGGTATACATGTACACATTATATGTATATATGTATTTTTTATATAATATATATAAATTATATAATTATGTAAACTATTATAAAATGGGTATCAAAATATAGACATAAAATAGATATAACTAATAGTGTGAAAATAATTGCAAAATTTTTTTTTTTTATAAAATGAAAATAAACAAAATAAAATATGAGAAATATAAGTTGGAAGAAATAGAGGAAAGAGAAAATAATAAAGAAATAAAATATACTGTAGTCACAGAGAAAGAAAGACAAGAGAGAGAGTGTGGCTTTTTATTTTTTATTTGTAATTATGTGTAATTGACAATGATAGAATTGTAATCTAGTCAATCTAAAAGCTGAATAAGTGTTATAGTAGCAGAAAGTGATTTTGTGTAAACTAAACTCAGAAAGTGATACTGAGTGTAAATTTCTCTTATTAAAAACAGTATTGATCAGCTTGATGAATAGCTCGTGGAACATCCTTTCTGATTAAACCGTGGTTTCAGAGTTTCTTGATTTATCTCTGCTGCTTCCAACCATGATTTGAGGTTAACCACATTTTGTACTAAAAAGTATATCATTCTGCTGCTTCCAAATTCTCCATCCTATAATATGAAATAGTGTTATAGTTTTTGGAGGGATGTTACTGTTTACAGATTGATAAAAGTTCATTGAAGGAGAAGAAGGCTGATCTGTTTGGCTTTGTAAAAGATTGTAACCAGATTTAACAAACTACATTTTTACCAGTTTTTTGTGTGGAACCATGTTATTGTGTCCTAAACTCTTGCAAAAGGAGGAATAATCTCGCGTACTCTTTGCGCATTAAAGAAATTCTCATATTTCCTCCTCATAATATTTAATTTGTTTTCGATTTATTTTAAAGGAAGAAAAAGGAAGAAAATCGGTCAAATACTTGGGGGTCCTTAGTAAAGTTGCATATTTACGAACCCAACCACGAAGATCCACACCCAGTCTGTCATATCAGGTTGAATCCAAAGAAATCGGATCTTCGGTCAAAATTGTGGTACGTCAAACCCTAAATAGCAATTATACTTGGAATTTTTTTTTAAAAAAAAATTTAAATTTCGAAATCGTCTTCTCGTCGTCGTCTTCGTCTAGTATTCTCTGGGACAACTACGAGTGATTTGCTGCTGCCTGTCTTGAATCAACGCTAAATCAGGTTCGTTCATCTTCGTCATCTGATTTGTCCTCTGATTTCTAATTTCTATTTAGATTACTTTGTAGATTTGAACTCGATTTTGTGTGGAATCCAAAATATATGTTCTCTATTTGGTTGGTAATTACAAAATAAGAGTCATGGATGGTATCGAAAGAGTGTTTAGATATGCTAGACAAGAACTGTACTCAAAATCCGAATCATCGCAAGAGAAAATGGTAGAAGGAGTTGCCGATTCAGAGACGGGTAATAATCAGATAGTGTTGTGGCAGAACACTACTGAAAATACGGAAACTGAAGTTGAGGAGGAGGAGAACCAGCCATTGCCACCCGTGAGAATGTTCTTCCAGCCCAGTCAGTATCATAATGCAATAAAGCTGGGAACAAGAAGTTATATCCACAAAGCTGTTGCAAAATTGGAGTCCCTAGACCTTGAACCCCATGAGCTGATATGGTTTACAAAACACCCAAGTTCAAGCACTTTTGGCACATGCATAGGGCCATGCATGAGGACACGACACACAAGAGATGAGAATGTGGTTGCTTCTTCTTTGGACAGCAAACACAAATAAGAAGAGGGAAGCTTGGTTTGTAATGAATGGCGTACCAATTCATTATTCCCTTAGAGAGCATGCCCTTTTGTGTGGATTAGACTTTCTATCTTACCCAAAGGACTATGAGAGCATAGGAAGTTCTTCGTTTTAAGAATAGATATTTTCAGGAAACCGTCCCCTCCCTTGCTGCTGTTGAGAAAAAGCTAGAGTCGATGCAAGAGCTAGCTCATCCTGATCGGTTGAAGATGTGTGTCGCCTACTTCTTATCCTCTATAATTAGTGGGAAAACAAAAACCGGTAAGGGAGCACCATCTGTTGACTCCTTATTCCTGAGGATTGTGGATGATCTTGAGGCTGGTAAAAGGTTTCCTTGGGGTAGGTATTCATTCGATCTAAATATGAAGGAGATTGAGCACACAATGAGGCATTTCAAAGGGGTCGTCAAAACAGATGCTAGGACATTTCCAAGCTTTGTTACTCCCTTGTAGGTATGTCACATTATAACGAATTTGTAAGTATGTAATACTATAAGCTTAAGTGTAATTTGTTGGGTTTATGTGTAGTTGCTAGCTTTTGAGGTCATCCCATGTCTGAATAACAAATACAGAGAAGATGTTAGAGGAGCAGAGAGGGAGTGTCCTTGGATGTGCAGGCAGAAGTTCCAACCATTCACCCTAAAAGTTTTCTCTTTGTCGGAACTCTATGAAACACTGGGTAACACTAGGGTCATCGAGAGTATATTGCAACCATCCAAGGATGAGGTAATTATGCTTGCTGGAGCCATGGAGAGGAATGAAGAGGAAGATGTCGATGATATCGTTCCTGAAAATTGGACGAGGCGTTTAGTTGAGGAAAAGAAGCCGATATTCTGGAAAGAGATATGCAAGATCGATGTTGATCCCCAAGATAATAAGGAGTGGGTAAACCATCCTGCAGCGGCTAAGAATAATGTGGGGACGGAGAATGTGGCGCCTCTTGGATTGGTGGAACAGCTTCAGAGCTTGCAGAAGAGTATGAACGCTCAGTTTCTCTGAATCAGTGCCTGGATGGATGGCTTTGATACAAGACTCTGCTCTGTAGAACAATATGTAAAAGAGACAAGAAGAGAAAGGGAAGGACCAGGAGATGAGGGAGGAGAAGTTTTTCGAAATGATGCAGAACATGAATATGAACAAGGTGGAGAGAAACTTGAAAGTGTGGTGATAACTGAGAAAGCGAGAAAGCAGAAACAGCCGAAGAAGAAGCAGAAGGAGCCGGAGCAGATGGAGCCAGAGCAGAAGGAGCCGGAGCAGAAGGAGTTGGAGCAGAAGGAGGCAGAGCAGAAGGAGGCGGATCTGAAGGAGGCAGAGCAGAAGGAGGTGGAGCAGAAAGAGCCGGATATGAATGAGGCGGAGCTGAATGAGGCGGAGCTGAAAGAGGCAGAGCTGAAAGAGGCAGAGCTGAAAGAGGCAGAGCAGAAGGAGGCGGAGCAGCTTGTAGCCCGATCTCCGTACCTGCTTAGAAGTAAAGAGGTATTGAAGTTTGAAGAGTAATATCCATTATTTTGGTAATACTTAATATTTCGTGGTAACACTATGTTGTATTACTTGGTATGTGTAGGTAGAACCAGATGGTGCTGACGCTGTGAATGTAGAATTGGGTGCAGGTAAACGGAAACAAGAGCAATCGAAGCTAGGGCCAAACACAAGGCAGAGACGTTAAGTCTCCTTTGACATTTGATATATGTATTTGTATTTGGATTAAACTGTATTAGGGTGTGTACTTCTATTTGTATTATTAATTTTGGATAAGTATGTATTATTTGGATTATTGAAAACCAAATATTGGGAAAACTTGGTATTATTGGTGAACCCACATGTAAATTGTATAACCTAGTATTATTTGGTGTAACCATCTTAGTATTATTTGGTGTAACCACTTATTATGCGGAATACTAGGCCTAAACAGTTCGAGTTAATATTATTAGAATAATGTTTATACATAACATAAGGGAGTACAAAACATAACGAATTGTGTACATAAGGAATCCAGAACATAAGGAAGTACAAAAAACAAAAAACATAAGACACAAAACATCAGACACATTCACCAGTTGACCATTTCAGGAAAAACCCTAACTACCCGATACACATATAGGAAGAACCTTCCGCATTCGCGAGTTAAGAAGCAGTAGTTGCAGATGTTCCCTATTTATACTCATCATTCCACCAACACTCCCATCAGTTAACTATACCGCACGGACATTGGATAAGAGTATTGAGGCACGGTAAAAAGCGACGGTGGCTTTCATCGAATATCTCTGGCAACGCCATTGGCCAACCAAGATATACTTCTTCAACGAGCTCGCGGCTGCACTTCCTTATTGTTTCCCAGCTTAGTTTGATGAGGTACTCATCACCCTCGGGATGTTCCATAACAAGTTTCATGAACATCCCGTAGACATATACTGCACGCGTGTACCCTCTATCCGCCGCATCCTTTATCAGTTGAATCCCTCCAAAATTGTGTCGATGAAAATAGAGTTGTATACGTCGCATGAAAAGCATGCCTGGATTTTGTGCATCATAGAACTCTCTGAAGACATTAATGATGAGATGCACATCTTGATCCACTGGATGACCCATATTAAACGGATCAACTTTAGCATAGGAGCCAGGGCCTCTGGTGCAGTCATTGAACCTATGATAAATCGAGCGAATCCGTATTAGGTCACCAATTGTGTTAGCCGATGTTGCCTGAACCTTTTCCAGTAGTTCGTCTGGTAGGGCTAGTAGGTAGGAGTACTCTGCCATGGATTTATATATGAAAGTGGTCGAGGCCGAGTTTTGTGAAAGGGATTTTGAGGCAAAGATCTGAAACCCTAAGAGAAAATGATGGATTTTGTAATATAAAAGGAAAATCTGAACCCTAAGAGAGACGATGAAGGAAAAAGTGATGGACTTGGGAAGGTAATGAAGAAGTAGAATGGATTTTGAAACTTCTTTCCGTATGGATTTGATTTGCGAACTTAAATTATAGAAAATGGAGGAAGTGAGTAGTCTCGTCTAGTAAACGCGACCGTTTGAGAGAGATGAATAACTGCTACTCTCATTAATGCGTTATTGAAAATATATGATTTTTACTCATATACTGCAATATTCGGATATTTTTCTGGATTACTGAGATATTCTCGGTATTCAAATATTTGTCTACTCAGCATTTACTCACGTGAGAAGAATTATTTATTGTATAGACGCGTTGCATGGACGAAAGATGATGAAAGAGGGAACGACGCTGATATATCATGGTTTTTATGGTTTTTATGGTTTTTAACCATGGTATAGGTCTTATTTATAGAGTCTTTCTAGTGTTTTTCGAGTCTTTTGGAGTCTTTACAGGTCTTAGGTATGTTTGGAGCTTAACTGGAGATTTTGGAGCACTTTGGAGCTTAATCGGAATCAAATTCGTCAAGGATGGATTTTGTGCTTTAGTGTCGCTCGACACCATGGAGAGTGACGCTCGACACTTGTCAAAGAAATAAGGAAAAAACGATTTTGTTTCCTGTTTGAAGGAGTTGGGCCCAGAAGTTCCCAAATAATTCCAAGAAGGCCCATAACATGTTTTAGAGATATATATAGGATTTTTATGCCCTTTTTACGATTACCTTAGATTTTTGAGAGAGAGATACTCTGAGTTTTTGCTTTGGGGCGATTTTGAGAGCTAGGGGAGACAAGTCTGAACTCTGTTCATTTAGAGAGAAGATTTCAAACTCCTTTATTTATTTTATTCATCTTCTTATTGCAATCTATTCAATCATGTGTGTTGTTTCAATATCCATGTCTGAGTAGTTAGCTTGTTAGGTTTAGGGTTCTCATAAAGGTTTTCTCTGGATGTTTGATTAATTGATTTAGTTAGGGTTCATAATCTGATTAGCTCTTCACCATAGGTTGTTCTTAAAGCTAATTCTGGACTGATCACCTAGAACTTAGATCTTAGGTTGCTTAATTGACACGGAAGTGTAATTGAATAACTGGAAAGAACTTAGGGTGAGCAAAGTAGTTATTCGCAAAGAAATTTGGTTTAGATGCTTTGTGAACATATCGAACTTGTGCATTAAAGCTGGTTTAAATCTGTAGGATTTGCAAAGGAATTTGGAATGCTAGGATTTTAACTTAGATAATTTTCACAACGGAAGTTGGTTAATTATAAATCTGTGTTTCGAGTTCAAGAACCGTGCTTAAACCTGAACCCTGGCTAATCGATTGATCTGCATTCATTGATTTCCTGAGAAACGCCCTCCATCCATCTGAATCTTACAAACCGTTTTTACTGCTGCTTAGTTTATTTCTGTTGCATTGCTAATTATTTTCAATATTTCTGCTTAGCGTAATTCGATCTCTATAAGGTTTATTGAGTGATCTCTTGTCTCTGTGGTTCGACCCCTACATACTACAACTGCACATCTGTGCTCTTGCAGAGTAGCTTAGGGATTAAACTTTGAGCAGATCAAGTTTTGGCGCCGTTGCCGGGGACTTGATTTCGCCATTAAACCTAGTTTTTGAGTTTCGACTAAGTTTTTCTTAGTGTCGAGCGAGACACCACTTGTGGTGTCGCTCGACACCTTTCGTTTTTATAACCTAATTTACTTATTTCGTTTTCTCTCTTTGTTTTTGGTACTTCAGGTTTATGCATACTCGTGGAACCAGAAGCAACAAGGACATCCCGCTAGTGAATTTGAGCAACGAGGAGCTAGTTGAGTTAGAGCAAACGAACAGAAAAGCAAAAGATCCAGCAATGGTGGAGAACGCCAACGGACTTGTTCGTGATGATGCTGGAGTCTAGAGAGACCAAGAGGGTCATGTGTGCAATGCGAGAGGCCAAAGGCTTGATGGAGATGGTAACATCATTCCACCAGCACCTTTACCAGTGGATGTTGTTAATCAGAATCCACCACCTGCACCGCGTGGTAATGCTGTGATCGTTCCAAATCAAAGGAACGTTCCAGAAGATCGGAATGTGTGGGAACCTGCACCTGCAGCTGGTCGGGGACGAACACTTGGAGATTACAACAGGCCTGAGCAGTTCTATGCAAATCGGTCTGCGATTTGCGCCCCTGCGTTTCAAAGGAACGATTTTGAGCTGAAACCTGTGTACTACACTTTTGTGGGTCAGCATCCCTTTCATGGTCACTCTCATGAGCACCCTATGGATCACATCGAGAGGTTTGAGGACTTGGTCACCAGCATCAAATACAATGGAGTGTCCAATGATTTCCTCCTCTGCAAGTTGTTTCCTTATTCTCTTGCTGGAGAAGCAGCTAACTGGTTAAAGCAATTGAGCCAGGATCACTCACTACTTGGGAGGAGACCAGGAATGCCTTCCAGCACAACTTCTTCGATGATGCTAGGTCTGAGAAATTGAGAACAAAAATCTCGACATTCTCTCAAGAACCAACTGAGGCGTTCAAAGCTTCCTGGGTGAGATTTAAGTCTTACCAGCGAGACTGCCCCCATCATGGCTTCAGCGATGTGCAGCTGTTAGGTATATTCTTCAGAGGTATTGATTGGAGGTATCAGATGACTCTTGATGCAGAAAGCAATGGAAATTTCAACACCAGATACCCAGACGAAGCTGTTGAGCTCATCGAAAACTTGGCGTCTAGCAATAGCACCAAGAATGCTGATCTTGAGCGGAAGAAGCAAGCTGAGAACATGGATAGATCGCAGATTGCTGAGGTGAAAGCTAAACTTGACTCTGTGTATAGTCTTCTAGTGGGTAAGAAGTCTGTCAGATTCGCACAGGAAGTAGAGAGTTTCGAACCTGAGGATGAAGCTGAGGAGGAAGATGTCAATTTTGTCAATGGATCAGGGTTTCAGGGTCAAAGGTTTGGTAATCAGCAATGTAACAGAAGCTACATTGGAAACAATCAGAGAAGCACCTTCAACAGCAATCAGAACTTCTCTGGTTACACGCCTAAGCCTCAATACCAGAAGCCTTATTCCAACAACAGTTTTTCCAGAAACTACAGCACTCCTTCAGCTCAACCTCAAACTTCTGATAATGAGATGAAGTCTATGCTAGAACAGATTCTGGAAGGACAGCAGAAGCTCACCATGAACTTCAATGGAAATATGGATGCTCTCTACCTTGATCTGAATGGGAAAATCGAAGCTTTAAACACCCATGTCAAGCAGCTCGATACACAGGTTGCCCAAACTGCAGGTTCTGTTAAAAGGCAAGAAGGTTTTCTTCCTGGGAAGACTGACACCAATCCAAGACACCACTGCAGTGCCATTACGTTGAGGAGTGGTAAAAATCTGAGTTCTGAGCCCAAGAAGACGCCTCCTGCAGCTGAAGTCGTGGATTTGGAAGATCCTGAAGAAATTCCTGAAATTGCAGAGCCGGTGTCGAGGGACACCACAACCAATGTCGTGCGTCACCAATTACAGAGCGAAGCTGTTATTGCTCCAAGTTCGAAATCTGCTGAGGAGAAGGTCTACAAACCTAATGTTCCTTACCCAAGGAGCCCTAGGAAGTCCAAGCAAGAGCTCGATGATGCACGATGCAAGGCTTTGATGGAAAAGCTTGTGATTGAAATACCTTTGGTTGATGCTGTGAAAATCACTCCTGTTATCAGGCGTTATGTGAAGCGAATGGTGACCAATAATCTCAGCCATGAACAAGGAGTGATGATGATTTCTGAGCAAGTCAGTGCTGTGATTCAGAACCGAATTCCAGAGAAGCTGACTGATCCAGGAAGCTTTGTCTTGGACTGCTCCATCTTCACGGAGAGATTCAAGAGATCGCTGTGTGATCTGGGTTCAAGTGTCAATCTCATGCCATATTCAGTCGCTGTCAATCTAGGCATGACTGACTTCAAGCCAACAAGGATATCTCTTATCCTGGCTGATCAATCGACAAGGATACCTGAAGGAGTGTTGGAAGATGTTCCAATCAAGATTGGAGACTGCATGATACCGACTGACTTTGTGGTTCTGGAGTATGGAGAGGAGCCTAAGGATCCTCTTATCCTTGGGAAACTATTTCTAGTTACAGCAGGTGCTATCATCGATGTCAGGAAAGGCAGGATCGCTCTAAATGTTGGAGATCTGGTGATGAACTTCGATATGGACAAGCTGATGAAGAAGCCTACAATTGATGGTCAAACCTTCTATGTGGACACACTCACAGAATTTGCAGAGGAGATCTTCCATGAGATGCTACCCACAGACCCACTGGAGAGAGCTTTGACCACATCTGCAACCGAAGCTGAGCACTTGGACGAAATTTCAGCATCTTACTTGAAGATGTTGGATTCCAGCGAGCATGTAATGCAGTTGGCAGCGCAGATAGATCAACTTGTGCCTCCTGCAAAGGCCAAGCAATTCTCCGACTGGAGTGAGGAGAAGGCGCCCAAGATCGAGTTCAAACAGCTCCCTGCAGGACTAAGGTATGCATTTTTAGGATCTAATTCCACTTATCCAGTCATTATCAATTCTTCTTTGAACAGTGCATAGGTTACCTTACTACTGAGCAAGCTGCGCAAGCATCGCAAAGCTTTTGGCTATTATCTTGATGATATTTCAGGTATCTCACCAGATCTGTGCATGCATTGAATGCACCTGGAGGATGAGTCGAAGTCATCGATCGAACACCAGTGCAGGTTAAACCCTAATTTGAAAGACGTGGTCAAGAAGGAGATCATGAAGCTGTTGGAAGCTAGGATCATCTATCCAATTTCAGATAGTGATTGGGTCAGTCCTGTGCACATGGTTCCTAAGAAAGGAGGAGTTACAGTTGTGAAGAATGACAAGGATGAGCTGATCCCAACGCGCACAGTGACTGGACACAGGATGTGTATCGATTACAGGAAGCTGAATGCAGCAACCAGGAAAGATCACTTTCCCTTGCCCTTCATTGATCAGATGCTGGAGAGACTTGCAAACCATCCCTATTACTGCTTCCTTGATGGTTATTCAGGGTTTTTACAGATTTCTATCCATCCAGATGATCAAGAGAAGACCACTTTTACAGAATGCCTTTTGGACTTTGTAATGCTCTTGCAACTTTCCAGAGGTGTATGATGGCTATCTTCACTGACATGATTGATGATTTCATGGAGGTCTTTATGGATGATTTCTCAGTTTATGGATCATCTTTTAAAGACTGTCTGGATAATCTCTGCAAGGTATTAGCTCGCTGTGAAGAGAAACACTTGGTCCTTAATTGGGAAAAGTGTCATTTTATGGTCAGAGATGTGATTGTTCTTGGACACAAAGTTTCTGAAGCTGGTATCGAAGTAGATCGTGCGAAGATTGACGTCATGATGAGTCTGCAACCACCTGATTCTGCGAAATTGGTTAGAAGCTTTCTGGGTCATGCAGAGTTCTATCGTCGATTTATCAAGGACTTCAGCAAGATTGCACGTCCTCTTACTGCTCTGCTATGCAAAGATGTCAAGTTTGAGTTTATAGACGAATGCCTTGCTGCGTTTGAACAGATCAAACAAGCTTTGATAAGCGCCTATATTGTGCAGCCTCCTGACTGGAATTTGCCTTTTGAGGTGATGTGTGATGCCAGTGATTTTGCTGTTGGTGCTGTTCTTGGACAGAAGAAGGACAAGAAGCTTCATGCAGTCTACTCTGCCAGTCGAACTCTGGATGATGCTCAAAGAAACTATGCTACTACTGAGAAGGAGCTGTTGGCTGTGGTTTTTGCTTTTGAGAAATTTCGACCCTACCTTGTGGGATCGAAGGTTATTGTGCACACAGATCATTCTGCACTCAAATACTTGATGCAGAAGAAGGATGCAAAGCCAAGGTTACTGCGATGGGTTTTACTTCTTCAGGAGTTCGATATAGAGGTCAGAGACAAGAAGGGTGTTGAGAATGGTGTTGCATCAGGGTTGACAGGGACTTACCCATAGACGATTTTCTGCCAGAGGAGAATGTATACTATGTGGAAACTGGGCTCCAGAGCAGATTTGACGAAGAATTGCAGGCTTTTCGAATTGAAGAAACGTTAGTGTCGAGCGACACCACCACTAGTGTCGCACGACACCTTGCGCAGCAGAACACAGAGACTTCTCAAATTGGAAGCAGACTTCCTGAGATCTGTTCAGCTGCTGTATCTGCCACCCAATGTCCTTGGTATGCTGATATTGCCAATTACCTCGCTGCAGAGGCTGAGCCTGAGAACTTTAAGGGGTACGCGAAGAAGAAGTTCCTGAGAGAGCTGAGGAGATATCACTGGGACGAGCCATATCTGTACAAGCACTGTTCTGATGGGATTTACAGAAGATGCATTGCAGAGTCAGAAGTTTCAAAGGTGCTGTTTCATTGTCATGGATCTGAATATGCTGGACACTTTGCGACCTTCAAAACAGTGTCTAAGGTAGCTTTTGGTGGCCTACAATGTTTCGCGACGCACATGCCTTTATCTCGCAGTGTGATGCTTGTCACAGGAGAGGGAAGATTAGCAAGCGACATGAGATGCCACAGAATTTTATCCTCGAGGTTGAAGTATTCGATTGCTGGGGTATCGATTTCATGGGTCGAAGCCATTGCCAGCCCCACCAACGATTCTTCAGTGGTTTTTAAGATGTTCAAGACTATCATCTTCCCTCGATTTGTAGTGCCTCAAATTGTTATAAGTGATGGTGGTTCTCACTTTATTAACAAGGTGTTCGAAAAACTCCTAAGGAAACATGGAGTTCATCATCGAGTTGCAACTCCTTATCACCCTCAGACGAGTGGACAGGTCGAAGTCTCGAATCGACTGATCAAGGAGATCTTGGAGAAGACAGTGGGTAAAACTCGGAAGGACTGGGCTGCGAAGTTGGACGATGCATTCTGGACGTACAGGACAGCGTTCAAAACACCTCTAGGCACCACGCCTTTCCACCTGCTCTATGGAAAGCCCTGTCACCTTCCAGTGGAGATCGAACACAAGGTAGCCTGGGCAATTAAGATGATGAACTTCGACATCAAGTCTGCTGCAGAGAGGAGACTGATACAGCTAAATGAGTTGGACGAGATCAGGCACCATGCCTACGAGAATTCGAAGCTGTACAAGGAGGGGACAAAGGCTTATCACGACTCGAAAATCCTCTCCAGGCAATTCGAACCAAATGACCAGGTACTCCTGTATAACTCTCGGTTGCAATTGTTTCCTGGTAAACTGCGTTCTCGTTGGTCAGGTCCTTTCATAGTCAAAGAGGTTCGCCCCTATGGTGCCATCGTCCTCCTCACACCAGATGGCAGCAGGGAGTTCACAGTGAATGGACAAAGGGTGAAACACTACTGGGCCAAAGATGAGATTCCAGATGGACATATCGTTCCTCTGGATGGTGCACCTCCTGCCTGAATCACCATCAAGTCAAGCTAATGACTTTAAACAAGCGCTTGGTGGAAGGCAATCCACTAGTAAGTATGTACATAAGTCTTTTTGTTTCAGTTGATTTTCATTTTTCTCTTTTGTGTCTTAGGTGAAACAGAGGCTGGTGTCGAGCGACACCAGCATCGGTGTCGCCTGTCACTTGTCATACTAAAAAAAAAAAAAAATTAGGACTTAGCTTAACCAGAAATCCAGAACCGGAGTGGAATCGGGAGCGGATCGGGCACGAGGAGATTTGGTCCACGATATGCAAGTGTCGCGCGACACCACCATCAGTGTCGCTCGTCACTAACAAACAGGTAAGTCTCATTTTCCCATTTTTATTTAAAACCCTCACACACTTTTCCCTTCTTCCTCGCCGCACTCGACACCTTCGCCATACTCACCTTCATCAAAACCCAAGTTGCTCAAATCTTCACCGATTTGAGTGATTCCAAAGCCTAACCTCATCAGATTTTCACCCTCTATCTGTTTCTCCCATCGATTTGCCAATCCAACAAGGTAAACCACTCGAATTCTCAATTTTTCGATTTCGGTGCCTAAGGTATGTTTGTCGAAATTACTCTTTCTGGGTTGATCCACTGCTTGATTTCAAACTTTGCGGTTCACTTAAAGTATATTTCAACCACCCCCATGTTCTTTAAACGGACTGTTTGGCTAAATCTGAGAAATTTGTTCTTCGTGACAATTCTACTTCGAAAACTTTAGATTGTGGAGTTTTGGTATGGATTTAGAGTGATTTCTGACTGCATGTGTTGCTGGAATCATTGCTGTTACTATCTGGAATTGTTGGATTAGATCAATTAGTGTTCTCCAAATACACTAACTTGGGATTCTTCCTCTTTTGTTGGTTTGCTCTGTTTCTTGTTTTGCAGATGCCTCCACGCAAATGACAATGCAGGAACGCCGCCTCCAGCTAGCAATCCACAGACGCAGTAGCATTCAACCTTGGCGATCACGTCGAAGCTTTGTTTGGTGACCTGTGGCAACGTGCGATCATCAATGCGGTGTTCACAGGATCTCGCTACCTGGTCAAATTCCATGATTCCCAGGACTTGCAGGTGTTCACATCCTCCCATCTTCGACCTGCTGCACCACCCCGAGCTCGCTCCGCCTCACCACCACCATCACCTCCTGCAGCCCCTGATTCACATGACGAGAGGATTAGGCCCCCTTGGCCTAAACGGGAAAACCTGCGCATCACCTCTCGCAGGGCTAGGAAAATTTCCAAGGATCCCATTATTTCACTTCTAAGTTGGAATGATCACACAAAGGAAGGAAGTGAGGGGTAGGAAAGTTTCCTGTGACCCCACTATTCGCTGAAAACCTTTGATACAAGGTAAGGGGACAACTCGGGGACTCGATGGCAAACACCATCAGTACTCGCAGCTATACCCTTATCGAGTATATGCCATTAAATAAAAAAATGATGAGTGTGCGAAAAGAATAAGTCTGGGGGAGAGAAAAATTTACCAAAGTGTGTATGGCTGATTTGTTTGAGTATAGTACGGGAAAGAATCTTGAAGGTTCTTGGCATCTGAATCATCAGTGAGACCCAGCGATGAGGGCTTATGGACAATGTTGTGGAATTTTGGACTTAATCTGGGAAGCTGTGAATGTCTGCGGAGAAGTACATGGTGGTTCGATTTGGAATGATGAAGCAGTAGTTGAGTTGCAGGGTAATTGGTCAAAAGCGATGTTTCAGTGAAAGGTTGAGTCTCCGTGTTTTCAAACCTCTTTCTCTTATTTGGTGTTCTGTTTGCTTTAGGGCAAGCAAATGCTAAGTCTGGGGGAGTTGATATATATATCATGGTTTTTATAGTTTTTAACCATGGTATAGGTCTTATTTATAGAGTCTTTCTAGTGTTTTTCGAGTCTTTTGGAGTCTTTACAGGTCTTAGGTACGTTTGGAGCTTAACTGGAGATTTTGAAGCACTTTGGAGCTTAACCGGGATCAAATTTGTCAAGGATGGATTTTGTGCTTTAGTGTCGCTCGACACCATGGAGAGTGACGCTCGACACTTGTCAAAAAAATAAGGAAAAGGCGATTTTGTTTCCTGTTTGAAGAAGGAGTGGGCCCAGAAGTTCCCAAATAATTCCAAGAAGGCCCAGAACGTGTTTTAGAGATATATATAGGATTTTGATTACCTTTTTACGAATACCTTAGATTTTTGAGAGAGAGATACTCTGAGCTTTTGCTTTGTGGCGATTTTGAGAGCTGGGGGAGACAAGTCTGAACTCTGTTCGTTTAGAGAGAAGATTTCGAACCCCTTTATTTATTTTATTCATCTTCTTATTGCAATCTATTCAATCATGTGTGTTGTTTCAATATCCATGTCTGAGTAGTTAGCTTGTTAGGTTTAGGTTCATAAAGGTTTTCTCTGGATGTTTGATTAATTGATTTAGTTAGGATTCATAATCTGATTAGTTCTTCACCATAGGTTGTTCTTAAAGCTAATTCTGGACTGATCACCTAGAACTTAGATTTTAGGTTGCTTAATTGACACGGAAGTGTAATTGAATAACTGGAAAGAACTTAGGGTGAGCAAAGTAGTTATTCGCAAAGGAATTTGGTTTAGATGCTTTGTGAACATATCGAACTTGTGCATTAAAGCTGATTTAAATCTGTAGGATTTGCAAAGGAATTTGGAATTCTAGGATTTTAACTTAGATAATTTTCACAACGGAAGTTGGTTAATTATAAATTTGTGTTTCGAGTTCAAGAACCGTGCTTAAACCTGAACCCTGGCTAATTGATCGATCTGCATTCATTGATTTCCTGAGAAACGCCCTGAGCCTAATCTCCATCCATCTGATCTTACAAACCGTTTTTACTGCTGCTTAGTTTATTTCTGTTGCATTGCTAATTATTTTCAATATTTCTGCTTAGCGTGATTCGATCTCTATAAGGTTTATTGAGTGATCTCTTGTCTCTGTGGTTCGACCCCTACATACTACAACTGCACATCTGTGCTCTTGCAGAGTAGCTTAGAGATTAAACTTTGAGCAGATCAGACGCATTTATTTATCTTTATAAAAGTAAATAAATATATAATAATAAATGTCTAAAAGATAATCATGCTGTGTTTCAGCGTTGCATTGATGAAAGAGAAAACGGTCAAGTTAGTGTTGGTAGTTGTACCAGTCTTACGGCAGTTAATGAAAGCATTAATTGCCGTAAGACTGGTACAACTACCAACACTGTATTTGAGTTTTACCACTTTCGGGTTTATTAGGGAATAGAGAGGTGTGATTTTTAACTTCTCCGCACGATAAGGCTGAACGGTTGAAGGGTATTTATTATATAAGTCGCGCACTAGGGTTTTCCTTTCTCTTTCTATAAATATAACTCACTCTCTCTCTCTCACTCATATCTATCTTCTAAATCATCTTCTCTCTATTTAGTGCTATCGTTGCTCTCTTTATCACTTCAAAATGGCCCCTAAGTCGTGGATCATGATTCATCTGAGGGAGTTGTTGCGGTTTCCAGCGAGTGGATTCAATGCAGTGCCGGTGGCGGAAGACATTTACAAATAGCAAGCAACGCTGTTGGGCCCCCCTATGAGTCTATACGAAGGGGTATCTTCTTCATCTCCATCCATTTCCCACCGGAGTACCCTTTCAGGCCACCAAGGGTGTCGTGGAAGACGCCAATTCTGGACCCCAACATCGACAAACCCTGCGTCTTCCATCCGCTACTCGTTACCGCTACTTGGAGGGTTGGAACGATGGTGAAGGAACTCCTCCAAGCGCTCCATGACATGTTGCTTCACCCTAAGGTGGAGGAAGACAACCACTACCTCGAAGACGTCGCCCGCATGTGCATCTTGGAATTGGAGAGGTTCGAAAAGGAGACCCGCTTGATGACCGCACGCCATGAATTAATTCATGGCATTTTCACCCTAAAATAATAAATTTTATGTTTTACTGTTTTCTGTTGTAAAATATTTTATTATTAAAAATTTATTATTGTAAAATATTTATTTATAAAAAAAAATTATTAAATCTCTGTGTTATTCTATCCCCTATATTATCTCAGTCGATACATAAGAAAACCCTAATATATCGGGATAACTCAGTATCATTTGGTGTAACAACAAGTTTTCGAAAAATTGAAAATATGTAATACTCATTATCAGTTGGTGTAACCACATGTTTTTTGAAAAATTGAAAATATGTAATATTCAGTATCATTTGGTGTAACCACATGTTTTTCGGAAAATTGAAAATATTTAATACTCAGTATCATTTGGTGTAACAAATGTTTTTCGGATAATTGAAAATATGTAATACTCAGTATCATTTGGTGTAACAACATGTTTTTCGAAAATTGAAAATATGTAATACTCAGTATCATTTGGTGTAACAACATGTTTTCGGAAAACTGAAAATATGTAATACTCAGTATCATTTGGTGTAACCACATGTTTTTCGAAAAATTGAAAATATGTAATACTCAGTATCATTTGGTGTAACCACATGTTTTTCGAAAAATTGAAAATATAGAATACTCAGTATCATTTGGTGTCACCACATGATTTTCGAGCATCGCCAGTGTTGAGTAGAACCATGAATCGTAAATACTTGAACAGGTAGATAGTTAAAAAAACCGAAGCCACAACAAGAACAGATAGAACAACCATGTCCTTAACTTCCTTAAATATCCTATCTCGTCGAGTCTATTCCAATTCCCTATCCATTTCCTTCAAAATCCAGTCCCAAACCACCTCATAAAGCAGAGCATGAGACCTCCTTGCCTCAACCATTTCCTCCTTCAGTTTGTTTACCGATTCCTGTAGTTGGGAAATCTCCGTCGAGGGAATCTGGTTCATGGTTCTAGTCGAACCACACGGTCAAATCATGCCGAACATCTTGAATCTCTTCTAGCATCGCCTCATCACACCACTTGAAGAGATGACATCCAGGATTCTACAGGACACAAACCGTATAAATATTTTTGGTACGAAATTAAAAGCAATCAACAGCTGAACGAAGAATCTTATTGCAAGCGAAGAATCTTCTTCCCGGATCCAAAACGGTGTGGGAAGTTTTGATGATTGGTTGACGATGACAATAACAGAATTGCTGGATTCGAGAATTTTCGTACAATTCGGGTGGAGGGCTCCTGCTTGAAAGCTCCGAGTCAGACGATGATCCGAGACTTGGCATTCTTGCAAGAAATTGTTATTTTGCAAAAACTGAGTATTTTGTGTTTTGGTTGTTTTGTGCTTAAACCTGGATATATTATTGAATTTTGATGTTGGGGGGAAACTCAAAATTGGAAATGTCTCTTATGGGGGGAAACTCAAAATTGGAAATGTCTGTTTTGGGGGAAAAAATAAATTTGAGTTTCATGGATAAACCCGAGAAATAATAAATAATTGTAGTGGAGTCTATTTGTTCCAGACAATAAGACACGTGTTCAAGTGAAAACACATGTCGTTTATTGTAACTGGGAATTTAAAATGTAGTTGTGCCTTGCTTTCCACTTATACTCATCGTCCACATAGTTGTACTTTTGGTGGATATACCGTATTCACAGTAATACTGAATTCTAAATAATATATTCCGGTTATACGATTCATTATTGGTTATAAAATCAATTTATCAACGTGTTCATCAAACAAAATTCGAGGAAAAGTATGATACGTATTCTTTCCATCATTGATGGCCTAAGCTTGACAATGGGACTATAGAAGCATAAGACACTTAAGTATCAGGTGTGGTGAGATTCGTATTATTTCTTCATTATTTTTAGTATTTTAAAACCCTGGTTCGTAGTCCTTGATAAGTTTTAGCATGAAAACGACCATATTTTAAAATACTGATTATTATCGTAGTCATATTTTGCCATCTCCAAATTATGAAATCGGTTTAAATTGGTCTATTAGTGGTTAAGGGTTGGTTAACCTCTTGTAAAACGACGTCACATGGAAATGAGTCTCCTTTAATCTTATTTCCTCTTATTATAATAATATTCGACCTGACACATGGACACGTGTTTAGGTAAAAAACACCTGTCGTAACTCATATGTGGCCGACATAATTTATTTTATTATGGACACATTTCGTTTATTGTAACTGAGAATTTAAAACGTAGTTGTACCTTGTTTTCCAGTTATACTCATCATACACATAGTTGTACTTTTGGTGGATATACCGTATTCGCAGTAATACTGAATTTTAAATAATATATTTCGGTTATACGATTCATTATTGGTTATAAAATCAGTTTATCAACGTGTTCATCAAACAAATTCGAGGAAAAGTATGATACGTATTCTTTCCAGCATTGATGGCCTAAGCTTGACAATGTAACTATAGAAGCATAAGACACTTAAGTGTCGGGTGTGGTGAGATTTGTATCATTTCTTCATAATTTTCATTATTTTAAAACTCTGGTTCATAGTCCCTGATAAGTGTTAACATGAAAACGACCAGATTTTAAAATACTGATTATTATCGTGGTCGTATTTTGACATCTTCAAATTATAAAATCGGTTTAAATTGGTTTATTGGTGGTTAAGGGGTTGTTAACCTCTTCTTAAACGACATCACATGGAAACGGGTCTCCTTTAATATTTTTTTCCTATCTATTAATAATAACAAAATGGAAAACTATGAATGAACCATTGAACCATTGTGTCTTTCTATTGTATCTTTTTTATGTATAACTGCTAATTTATATAAATGTTATCATTCTACGGTTGTGTTTTTTTATTTTAATTTATTAATTGTATAATTTTATATAATGAACTATTTAATTATTGTGTCTTTCTATTGTAACTTTTCATGTATAACTGCTAATTTATATAAAGGTTATCATTTACAATTATGTCTTTTCGTTTTATTTTATTAATTATACAATTTCATATATAACCGCTGATTATCAAATGTTGCTTCTATGAATATCCATTGAACCATTGTGTCTTTCTAATTATTATTTGTTTTAACTAACTGTACATTTTCATGTATAATTGCTAATATATAAAAGTTATCATTCTACGGTTGTGTCTTTTCACTTTATTTTATTAATTGTACCATTTCATATATAACCACTGATTATCAAATGTTGCTTTTATGAATGAACCATTGAATCATTGTGTCTTTCTAATTATTATTTGTTTTAACTAATTGTAAATTTTCATGTATAACTGCTAATTTCTATAAAGTTTATCATTCCACGGTTGTGTCTTTTTGTTTTATTTTATTAATTACACCATTTCATATATAAATGCTGATTATCAAAGCTTGCTTCTTTTTAATACTTATGTCTTTTCAAGATTATATGTATTTTGTTTCATTCGTCATTATTTGTTTTACTGAAATTTTTTTTATGATGCTTTCTTACTTTGAAAAACAACACTTTATATATCAATTTATTGTTGATAAACTAAAAATTGACTTAAAGTTCATTAATCAAAAATATTGTTCATTTTCAAGCAATTGTTACCGAAATAGTGTTACAAGAAAAGTTTTTTAGTAGATGGTTAGCTATGGATAAAGAAAAACTTGAAATGAAAGATGAAAGATCTGCTCATTCCTCAAAAAAATATTTTTGGAACAAAAACCAAAAAAGTTGGAGTAAAAAAAAAATTATAATTCTCTTGGCAATTATCTTATTAATCTTAAAAGGCAACATAATATTTATTTCTATGTTTTTTTAGTTTTTTTTAAATTTGTTTTTTTTTTAATTCTATTTAGCCATGAATAAAGAATATCTTGAATTAGAGGGTCTCGCATCCTCTAATATCCAAAAAAAATTCTTGGAAGAAAATTCAAAAAATTAGGACTAAACGGAAAAATTATAATTCTTTTGACAAGTTTATCAATAATTTTAGAAGTCAACATAATCTTTTTTTCCTATGAGCTTATTAGTTATATTTTAAAATCTGTTTTTTAATTTATCATTAAAAATGCAAATACAGCACTACTTTTAGTTATACTATAATAGTTATATTATTTATTTGACACAAGAAACATGATATACCAAACTATAATGAGGAATAAAGATGCACTTTCTAAAGTAGATAATGCAACTAATAGATTAGGATGTGAAGTGAAAAAAGAAGACAAAGAAGAAGCTAATTTATGTGAAAGTGATGAATATTTTAGTCTTGAAATTAAGAAAATGAAGAATCACAAAAAAAAATTCAAGACAAAAGAAAAAGTTAGGAAGAACAAAAAAAAACCTAAATCTGTGAAGAAAATAAAGATATGAATAACTATGAAAGAACCATCTTATTTTTTAATTAATATTTTAACTAATTATATTTTTGTGTATAACAGTTATTAAAATGAAAAGTTTATCATTATTATAAAGTAGTGTCTTTTTCGTTTTTTTTTAAATTATATATTTCTGTGAAAAACTATAAATAAACCGTTATGTCCTACCATTAAATATTTTTTTAAAAATTATATTTTTATGTATATAACTGCTTGCTATTGTATGATTATATCTTTTGGGTTTTTTTATTGGAATATATGTTATTTATTTAGTGAATATATGATTACACTTTAATAGAAAATGAATGTTGGAGATTTAATTGTTATGGTTATTTTGATGAGTGATTAGAACTATTGAGTTTATGGTAAACATTCTATTTATCAAGCATACAATTCACCTGTTAAACGCCATAAAGTTGAAGTATCTACTACAGTTACAAGTTTTTCTAACACCATTGGCATAAGATCTACGAGTTCACTATTGTTAAACAAAAAAAAATATTGTTTATCAATAGTATGATCAAATTTAGTTATTATGTATTTGCTTTCTCGTTTTAAAAAAAAATTACTCATGTAAGAAATAATAACAATATGAAAAACTATGAATGAACCACTGAACCATTGTGTATTTCTATTTATTATTATTATTTTTAATTAATTATAATTTTTCATGTGTAACTACTAATTTATTCAAAAGTACAGTTCTACGATTGTGTCTTTTCGTTTTATTTTATCAATTACATCATTTTGTATATAACCACTCAACGGTTGCTTCTTTTAACACTTTTGTCTTTTCAAGATTGTATTTATTAATAGATATATGTGTTTATTTATTGAATCTATGATTACATTTTATGTTACTTTATCAACCATTGCAACTCTTGAGTTTATAGTTATTTACTAAACATTGCAACTCTTGAAATTAAAGTTAATTTACCAACCATTACACATTTTGAGTTGATAATCATTTTAAACATTTTGTATATAACCACTGATTATCAACGGAAGCATTGCATCTTTTTTTTTAATACTTATGTTTTTTCAAAATTGTATATATTTTGTTTCATTCTTCATTATTTTTTTTATTGAACATTTTTTATAATGCTCTCTTACTTTAAAAAACAACAACTCAGATATCAATTTATTGTTGATAAACTTCAAATTAACTTAAATTTCCCTAGTAAAAATATTGATCATTTGCAAGCAATTGTACTATTAATCTATTATATAATAGCAGAGTTTTCTCTCCATCTAAGGTGTCCACATCAGCAAAAAAAAAATTAAAACTAAATTTAATGAGTCAATCAATTCTCATTTTGGGTAATTATTATTTTCATTAAAAAAAACACTAATACTAAAATTAATGTTTCAATTATTCACACACAATTTATTATTATTAGTCTTTTAAAAAAGAAAACTAATAGTAAAATGAAAAAAAAAGAAGAAAAATAAATTAGAGAAGACTATGATAAACAAAAATCCAAAGATGATGGAAAAATAAAAAAATAAGACGATATAGATGAAGACAAAGAAAAATAAAGAATACATATATCAGATAAGTAAAAATAAGAGATGAAACAAAATCAGAAAAGAAATAAAACATAAAAAAAAAAGATGAAGAATAATAAGCAGAAATCGAAGATAATGAAGAGGAAGATAAAAAAAAGATAAATAATAGAAAGAAACAGAACACAAAGCTCATGAAGAAGAATTTTGAAAAATACGAAGACAAAAAGGTTAAAGATGAGAAAGAAGACCGGAAGATGAAGATGATAAAGTATGAGAATATAAAGATGAAAAAGTCTAATAAAAAAAATAAGAATTAAAAAAAAGATAAATACGATGAATTAGTTGTTCAAGTATTCGAAATAATATTTGAGTAATTATGAACGTAACGCGCGTAGTATAAATCTAGTAATAACAATATGAAACACTATAAATGAATCATTGAACTATTGTGTTTTTTTATTTATTAATTGAATTGATTGTACTTTTTCATGTATAACTGCTAATTTATTCAATGATTACAATTCTACAGTTGTATCTTTTTATTTTATTTTATTAATTGTATTGTTTCGTACATAATCGCTGATAATCAACCATTGTTTCTCTTATTACTTATGTCTTTTCAAGATTGTATATATTTTTTTTCACTGTTCATTATTTTTTTTCTTATAATGCTCTCTTACTTTGAAAAACAACACCTTATACAATTTATTGTTGTTAAAGTTCAAACTAACTTAAAATTCTTTAATAACAACATTGTTCATTTGCAAGTAATTGTTACATAAATGGTGTTACAAAAAAAAAATTCTTGTTGATAAAGTTCAAACTAACTTAAAATTCTTTAATAACAACATTGTTCATTTGCAAGTAATTGTTACAGAAATGGTGTTACAAAAAAAAGAATTTTTAGTAGATGGTTAACCATGAATAAAGAAAAACTTGAAATGAAAGGTGAAAGATCTGCTCATTCTCCAATAAAATATTTTTGGAACAAAAGCCAAAAAGTTGGACTAAACAAGAAAATGGTAATTCTCTTGGCAATTATATCACTAATCTTGAAAAGTAATATAATATTTCTATCTTATGAGTTTTTTAGTTATATATATATTTTTAAATTTTATTCAGACATGAATAAAGAAGAACTTGAATTGGAGGATCTACCATTCGTTCATTATCCAGAAAATTATATAATTTATTTGACACAGAAAACATGATATACCAAACAATAATGGGGATTAAAGATGCATTTTCTGAAGTAGATAATACAACTAATAGATTTGAATGTGAATTGAAAAAGAAAATAACGAATAAGGCAATTTATGTGAAAGTTATGAAAATTTTAGTTTTAAAACTAAAATAAAATAAAAAATTCAAAACCTCATCTGTGAAAAAAATAACAATATGAAAACTAAGAATAAGCCATTATGTCTTTCTATTTATATTATTTTTTATTTATTGTACTTTTTTCATGTATAACAGTTATTTTTTAAAAAATTATTATTCTAAGTTGTGTCTTTTCATTTAATTTTTTTAGATTATAACTTTCTTTGAAAATCTATGAATGAACTATTGTGTATTTTCATTAAATAGTTTTCTAAATTGTATATTTTCGTGTATAACTGCTAATTTTATGAATGATTGCTATTGTATGGTTGTGTTTTTCGTTTGTTATTAGTATATGTGTTGTTCATTTAGTAAGTCTATGATTATATTTTATTGGAAAATGAATGTTAGAGATTCAAATGTTACCATTTTTTAGTGAACTATTGCAACTATTGAATTTATGGTTATTTCTCTAAACATTGTATTTCTTGAGATTATGGTTATTTTACCAACCATTGCAACCCTTGAGTTTATGATAATTTATTAAATATTGCAACTATTATTTTGATGTTATTTTACCAAACATTGCACATATTGAGTTAATGGTTATTAAACCATTGTAACTATTGGAATTATGTTTCTTCTACTATTGCAATTATTCATTTGTACCCTTTGGAATTCTATAAAATAAAAAATATGAGTGGATCATTGTGTCTTTTTATTTATTTTTATTTTTAATTAATTATACATTTTTATGTATACTGCTAATCTATTCAATGGTTACAATTCTACAGTTATGTCATTTCATTTTATTTTATTAATTATACCATTTCGTACATAACCGCCGATTATCAAATGTTGCTTCTCTTAATGCTTATGTATTTTCAAGATTGTATACATTTTTTCCATTCTTTATTATTTCTTTTATAGGATTTTTTTTAAGAATGCTCTCCAATTTTGAAAAACAACACATTATACATCAATTTTTTGTTGAAAAACTTCAAATTAACTTAGAATTCTTTGAGAAAAACATTGTTCATTTGTAAAAAATTGTTACTGAAATGATGTTAAAATAATTTTTTTAAGTAGATGGTTAGCCATAAATAAAGAGAAACTTGAAGTGGAACGTGAAAGGCAACATAATATTTTTAGGAAAATATTTTTGGAACGAAAGTCAAATAAATTGGACTAAAAATGGTAATTTGCTTGGCAATTATATAACTAATCTTAAAAGGCAACATAATATTTGTTCCTATGAGTTTTTTAGTTCTATTTTAATTTTTTTTTTAAATTCTATTCAGCCATGAATAAAGAAGAACTTGAATTAGATGGTCTCACATCTGCTGAATATCAGGAAAAATATTTTTGGAAGAAAATTCAAAAAATTAGTGCTAAACGAAAAAATAGTAAAACTTTTGACAACTTTGTCACTAATCTTAGAAAGCAACATAATCTTTTGTTATATTTTAAAATCTGATATTTAAACTTCAATTTATCATTAAATATGCAAATGTATCACTACTTTTAGTTATACTATAATAGTTATATAATTTGTGTGACATAGGAAACATCATATACCAAACTATAATGGAAATTAAAGATGTACTTTTTACAGTAGATAATGCAACTAATAGATTTGGGTGTGAAGTAAAAAAAGAAGACAAATAAGAAGCATATTTATGTCAAAGCGATGAATATATTAGTCTTGAAAATTAAGAAAATGAAAAATCACAAAAAAAAAGTTTCAAGAAAAAAGAAAAACTTAAATCTGTGAAGAAAATAACGATATGAAAAACTATGAATGAACCATTTTCTCTTTGTATTTATTATTATTTTTTAATTAATTGTATATTTTTGGGTATCACAGTTATTAATATGAAAGGTTATCATTATTGTAAAGTTATGTCTTTTCCTTTCTTTTTCTTTAAATTATGCATTTTTGTAAAAAACTACGAATGAACTGTTGTGTTTTTCCATTAAATATATTTTTAATTGTATTTTTTTATATAACTGCTAGCTATTGGTTGTGTCTTTTTTTTTTGTATATGTGTTTTTATTTAGTGAATCTATGGTTACATTTTAATAGAAAATGAATGTTGGAGATTTAAGTGTTATAGTTATTTTGGTGAACCATTGCAACTACTGAGTTTAGGGTTATTTTACTAAACATTGCAATTCTAGAGATTATGGTAATTTTATCAACCATTGCAACTTTTGAGTTTATAATTACTTACTAAACATTGCAATTTTTGAAATTAATGTTAATTTACCAACCATTGTACATCTTGAGTTAATGGTTATTAAACCATTGCAACTGTTCAAAATTTAAACAATTTATTTTTCAATATTGAAGCATTGCATCTTTTCAAAATAAATACACAATTACTTATTGAAGAGGCATAATTTTTCATTAAGAAGATACAACTTTCTACCAAATTATATATATATATATATATATAAGACATAGTTTTTGTTTTTATTTTTATTTAGAGATGGGTAAACATTCTATTTATCAAGTATACAATTCACTTGTTAAATGCTATAAAGTTGAAAAATATTTCTAATATTATTGGCATAAGATCTACGAGTTCACGATTGTTAAACAAAATTTGTATTATTCATTCAATAATATGATCAAATTTAGTTATTATGTTTTAGCTTTTTCATTCATGTAGGATGTTTTTAAAATTTGGCTGATAATGTTTGAATTGTTCCTCCATTTAAGGCTGTAAAAGTTTAATATGAAATTGGTATAATATATTTTTAAAATTATTTTGCTTGCAGAAAAATATTAAAAATCAATGAATATTGGATATTCAATAGAATTAGACACTGTGTCCCAACACTTAAATTATATATTTTTTTAAAATATACTGCTGAAATGTTAATTTACATATATTAATTAAAATTTTATTTTTGAATAGATGGTTTAGTGAGTATTTCTATTGCGAGTCATAATATCATAACTTTTTTTAATATATTAAACCACGAAAAAAGAACCAAATAGTAACTTAATGCAATGTTCCCATTGTAATGCTTGAGTTTGGTTATTAAAAAGTACTGAAACAGATGCAGTTAGTAAACAACCATTAATCTTAATTTGTTACAAACAATGTCGTGTTTTACTCCGTACTGCTCGTGAGCCTCCATCACTTTTAAGTAAGCCTTTGTTTCTCCGATATATAAGAGCATATAATTCTATCCTAGTTTTTATTTCGGGAAAATCGCATAAAAAACCTTTAAAGTGGCAGCGACTGGCACTTTAAACCTCGGAAGTTTTGTACTATCACTTTAAACCTTCAACTTGAAAACTTTGGCATATAAAACCCTGAAATTGGTTTCCGAGTATGCACCGCCAAATTTTTAAACGAAATAGTTAACTCGTTTAACATGAATCGGTTTCTCCGTTATCAGAACTCCAAAACGTGATTATATTAATTAAAAATAATTTTGGATTTATTCAATTAAATTATCTAATTAGAAATACAAATAAAAATAAAAACAAAACTGAAATAATCGACATTAAAACCCAGAATCTCCAACATCGATTTAGGGTTCTTCGTTCATAAAAGAAAAAACCCAGAAAATTAAAATTGGAGAAAGAACCCAAAAAGTCAAAAGGGTAAGTCGGAGTTCTCATCTATTTGCGAGCTTATTATCATTGTCCATCGGAATTGTATCGTCTTGATTACATTGTCTTCATTTTGACTGTCAAATATAAGTAAAAGAAATCATGAAAACAACACACCCAACCGAGAAAATGGTTTCAATTCGTAAACCCCACAAACAACAATCAAATCGAAAAACTTCTGGTCAAAATCCAACACCCACAAATTCAAACTGAAAAATTATGATAAAAAACCCAAAAACCTTAAATTCAAATCGACAAATTATCGACAAATTGTCCAAGTAACCTTATCTCATTTCCATTTGGTGCCAGTTCCACCACTAAGATGAAGCTCTCAGAGCTCAAATTCTGCTAGAAACTCCAATTTCAACTTTCTGAATTTCTTTCTCTCACAAACGAAAAACCCTAAATTGATTTTGGGGATTCTAGGTTTTAATATCGATTTTAGTATTGTATTTATTTTTATTTTTATTTCTAATTATATTATTTAATTGCATAAATCTGAAATTAATTTTGTATTTAATTTAATCACGTTTTCGAGTTCCGGTAACAGAAAAATTTTGAATTTCCGACGGAATTGAGATTTCCGTTAACGAAGTCAACTATTCTGTTTAAAAATTTTGCGGCGCATACTTGAAAACCAATTTCAGGGTTTTATATGCCAAAATTTCCAAGTTGAAGGTTTAAAGTGCTAGTACAGAACTTTCAAGGTTTAAAGTGTCAGTCGCTGCCACTTTGAAGATTTTTTATGCGATTTTCCCTTTTTATTTCTATGGGTACAGAAATTGATTATTCTGTTCCAAATACATATGTGATGTATTGTTTCAAGGTCCATGGTGAAAATTATCATCTTATTGGGTCTGTACTACCATGTGATCGTGAGCCACCAAAATTCTCTCAAATGTTTATTTTTGATACAACAAACGAGTTAAAAAATCGAGTAATATCATACAGTTAAAAATTTTTTTAGCCAATATAATATGTCCAATGCTATATGATGAGTATTAATTCAAGACAGTTTTAAGTATTGGAAAGATAATGTTGACTTAAATGTATCAAAACTCTTGAGTTTATGGTTAATTTACTAAACATTAAAAAATTTAAGATTATGGTTATTTTACATACCACTGCAACTCTTGAGTTTATAGTTATTAACTAAACATTGCAATTCTTGAGTTTATGGTTATTTTACCAACCATTGCAACTCTTGAATTAATGGTAATTAAACTATTACAACTCTTGAGTTATAGTTATTAAACCATTGCAACTGTTAGGATTATGATTATTCTAAACTATTGCAACTATTCTTTCGTACCCCCTTGGAATTCTATAAAAGATTGAGAAATATTCTTTGGAGAGAAAAATAAATAAGAGCAAGTAATTGCAAACAATTAGAAAAAACAACATAATAACAAACACAATAAACTCTATTTGTGTCTCTTGTATTTTAGCCTAGAACTAAATGAGAATTTAGATTGTCTTATCCTACAAAAAATTCCGTGTAACCCAAGACTGCATAAAATATATTTTAAGAAAAATGTTCCGTACAGAATTAAATTATTATCCAAATTCACAATTTTTTTAGATTTTGGTGCAAGCATAACATTTTCTATTTTCATTTGTTCATTCATGAATACTTAATATATTTGGCACACAAATTTTAAATCTCCAAAATCATATATATAAAACAAAGGTTTCACCCTCCTTATTGGGCCACTTGGCATTTTTTAAGAAATTAAAATATTTATTCTCTCTTATTTAATACAATTTTCAAAATATAAACAACATTAACGAAAAAGAATCCATCAAAATAATTATTTGTCTATACCACACATTGAATACAATTACTACACGTCCGTTGTTGTGTAGTTACCGTTATGTAACGTATACATCATGAGGTTTAATTTTAATTTATAATACACTTCTCATTTCAGCTCCAACAGAATAACGGTTAAATTTAATCTTATATATAAAAGACAATCAACTCTCTCCAACTGAGTGACACATTAGCAATGGAGAGAGTGATATGTGGCACATCCAAAAATTGATAAAATAAATAATTAGTTAAATTTAAAGCAAAAGACATTAAAAACATAAATAAAGATTAATATATATATATACACATTAGAATGCAATTCAAATTTAATTTAAATATAGAAAAACTTATAAATTTTATATAATACAAGAATTTTTTAGATGCACTATTCTATTTTCTTCTTTCAAATGATTTAAATTTCATTTTCAAACTAAAAATATACTAATTTTTAATGCAAAAAAAAAATTAAGACTGAATAAATTACGAAGTTTCAAATATTCTTATATAAAACTTCAACATATTTAATAAATGATTAAAGAGATAACAATTATTTAAAAACAAAGTATAAAGAAAGATGTGCACGTAAAAATGTCATACATGAATTTAAATTAAAATATGGAATCAATAAAATATATATAACTAAAAAATTCAAAATGGTAAATTGAAAAAGTTAACAAATATTATATTAGTAAGATTTACAAGAATAAAAAGAATATGAAGATCGAAGAACAAATAAATATTCCTCTTTGATATTAAACGTATATTTATAAGTGAATTATTACGTTTTCATACAAAATTTGAAATAGTATATTTTTAATCCCTTATTATTTTGGAAGAAAAATTAGACTATTTGGCACAACCAGTGTAGAAGAGATTACAAATAATGTATCATAAAAATGAAATCAAGGAAAATCTAAATATTTTAAACGCAAAAACATTGATAATAAACATAAAATTCAATACAAATTTTAAAAATATGGTATTTGAATATATATTAAAACAAGACCCGCGTATACACGCAGGTTCTTTCCTAGTAATATGTAAAGCACAAATCCCCTATAAATAGAAAGAAACACACCCCAGTACTGTCCTATATCAGTTCTCACAATTTTATAACTTTTATAATATTTTTCTATTATCCAACTAATAGTGTATTAACTTTGTTTTTTGTTATCATCTCACTTTTGTAGGTTTAGATTCAAACAGAATCTTGAATCCATATATGTCTCGGATAATCATGTGTCTTGATTCCAAACTCTCAGTTAATTGGCTCCCTATTGCTTTTTTTTGTTGTTGTTGTGAATAAGCTTATTTTTCACAAACTATTGCTGCTACATCTAATGAATCGAGCTCTCCATCAAAACTGGCAGACATGCATATATGAAATATGGAAGGAGAGGAATAAGCGGTTTCGTAATGGTAACACTGCCACCTCATTTAGTTTCGAAACTAATCTTCTATCAAACACAGATCGACAGGTTCACATATCTCTTATATTTTCCTCTCTTTCCCCTTTTCTTATGTAATCATTTGTGGTATGTGCAAATGTATTTTGTCCCCCTCTTTCTAGCTGATCTTTTACCTATAATGGTGGTTGGTCCTTATTTGAGCCCCCTTTACAAAAAATGTCCATATATATGTTATATGCTATATGTATTTATAAGAGGTCCCCTCAAACCATATGAAATATATATATATATATTACCATTTTCTTATTTTTAAATCTTCCAACTTTCTTAATATTTTAGTTTTATTTATGAATACTATATTGTTAAAAATGATTATCCATCTCTTTGAGCTCACAACTCGTGGTGAATTTTTTTTCAGTTTTCTTATAAACATTGTTTACAATAAAAAAAGCTCATATTAAAATTTTGTTTCAAAAATATTAATTCATTAAAAGTACATAATTGTTTTTTTAGGGCAATCAATTCATAGCCCTTGCTCGGTTCATCTCGGTCGTCCTCAGGCAGTCTGCAATCGACTGTTTAAGTTCTCGAACTTTCTAGTCCACCACCCTGAGTTTCTAACGTTGATCTCCACGGAATGGCTGCCTCTTCAGTTCGCTGGCATCAAAATGTACTCCTTGATCAAGAAGCTTAAGTACTTGAAAGGTGTTATCAAGAGCTTCAACCGTGTTCATTTTTCAAATATTGAGCAGCGAGTGAAGGAGGCTTTTGACGCTCTCTGCGATCATCAACGCACTATTTTAACTGACCCATCTCCCTCTGCTGCTCAACAAGAGTCTGTCGCCTATGCTCGTTGGTCTGAACTTGCGGTTGCTGAGGAGAGATTTCTGCGGCAACGATCTCGTGTCACTGCTTGTTGGAGGTGAAAACCGCACCCCGGTTTTCTCCGGTAAAAACCGAGATCAGCATAACATAAGCCCGGTTTACGAAGAGATGTACCGGAGAAAGATGGGCCGAGCGAAACACTGGGCCGAACGCAGCCCATTAGGCCAAGGTCGGTGAGAAGTCTCTCGAAGGAATGGAGGGTTTCCCTGAGCTCGGTCGAAATAGGAAGGTTTCCTAACGGAAAAAAGAAACCTTAGAGAAAAAAGGAAAGGAACCGAGAGAAAAGGAAAGTACTCTCGGTCCCATATCGTCTGAGGCGTGCTTGAAGACCGACTTAGAGGATATATATAAAGGGAGATGAATCGACACCAGAGAACATAAGAGATTCCCGAGAAGACTTAAAGACTGAGAACTCAATACGCTAGCTTCTGAGTCGTCTTAAGTCTTAGTTCGTTATTATCTATCTGAATAACCGAACTCAGTTGTATTTTACTTGATTCAATCTAATAAAAACCGAGTTTCCGATCTAAAAGTACTGTTTGTCCCTTGTCGATATTTACTTATCAACAATTGGCGCGCCAAGTAGGGGAACTTAAACAGATTTCTCAAGTTTTAGATCGGACTTCGGAAAGATTGAATCAGCGATGGCAGACCAAGCCAACATTCACGAAGAAGGAAACCCTCTCGGTGGAGAGAACGCTAACGCCCCAACAGAACAAGGAGGAGGAACTCTTGGAGAAAACGCTGGAACTGTAGCCGGCCAAACCCCCGCAGCCGTAGGAGGTTATGGAACCGAACTACTGCTCCAAGTGTTCAATGCCCAGTTTGAGGCCATCAACAAAAGAAGCGAGGAGCGCTTCAGTCAGATGGCGGCACAAATCGCCGAGCTCAGTCAAGCACGAACTCCTCTTCGAGTTCGGAACATCATTGACGATCTTAATACCGATGGAGATCCAGCGAATGCACCAGCATCGGATTTAAGCCGAGACGCCGAGTTCGAAGCAATGAAGGCGCAGCTTCGCGATATCACTTCAAAGATACATCAAGCAACAAGCGCGGCTCCGGAAATCGAGCGCATCATTCAGGAAACGCAGAAAACACCCTTCACACCGCGCATAGCAGGGACGCCGGTCAAACACATGGAGAAACTGAAGATAAAAGTCTACGAGGGCAATTCCGACCCCCGACACTTCTTGACATCGTTCGGCATCTGCATGAACCGATACCAGTTCAAATCAGCCGAAGAGAGAGACGCAGTTCAGTGTCAACTATTTGTGGAAAGCTTGGGATGAGTAGCTCTCGACTGGTTCTCGCGACTCGAAGCCAATTCAATCGATAACTACAAGGAGTTAACGACGGCTTTCGTCAAACACTTTTCCATGTTCATTGGACAGAACACCAAGAACTCCGAGCTCTGGCAAATAGCCCAAGGACCAAGCGAGAGCCTTCGTGATTTCATCCAGCGCTTCAAGACGATCGTCGCTAATTGTACGATTAGCGATGAAGCCGCTCTCCTATGTCTTCAGAAAGGAGCTCGGATAAAGACTAGCTTCCGGAGCGCGATCACTCATAACCCTCCACAGACACTAGAAGACGCATTGCACCGAGCTAATACCTACATCGCCGAAGAGGAAGAAGAAGCCGCTTACGAGCAGAGTTATTCAACGAAGCAACCCGAACGTCCGAAAACCGCAACCAATGAGCCGCAATCGGGATACGGTCGAGGGTATGAGAATCGCAAGAAGTTCTATGCTAATGCAATCCAACAACCGAACAAACAATGGAACAATAAGTGGGTCCGCGGTGAAGAAGATCAAGACGAATCATTGTTCTGCGAGTTCCATAACCGTAGGGGCCACAGCACCGAAGAATGCATACATCTGCGAGAATACCTACTCGGCCTATATCGAAAGGAACCGATCTCGGTCGACGATCTCCGACGTTCGAATGCGTCTAAGAGCGGCGGGCAGCTTTCGATTGACGATCTCCGTCGTTCACATATGCCTCGACCAAACAATGAACAGCTTGAGAAAGCACTCGCCAAAGATCCACCAACTCCACCGGCTTTACCGACGCTACCACCGCCACCACCGAATCCGCCTGTTTCGCCCGAGCAACAGAAACGGAATCGTGATGACCGAGCACCAGAGAATCACGCTCCTAAGGCGCGGAAACGTGTCAACATGATAATGGGGGCAATCGAAGCTTGCAGTTATTCGGTTCGAGCCATCAAAGAGTACAGCAGACAGGCCGCCAGCGCGCCCAAAGCCCCGCAGGATCCGCCGAAGGGAACACCCTTGGTTTTTACCGAGGCCGATACAATCGGGCTGCATAAACCACATAACGACGCCCTCGTTGTCGAGCTGCTCCTCGACGACGTCGAAGTTAGCCGCCTGGTCGATACGGGCAGCTCGGTTAACATTATCTTCAAGGAAGCACTTGACCAGCTCGAGTTGGCATCAGATAGGATTGAGCCGTTTATCGAACCACTTACTGGATTCGATGGAGAACGTTGTATGACGGTCGGCATGGTCAACATTCCAATCTACCTCGGCGGAGTCGCAAAGATTATCCAGTTCCTTATCCTCGATAAACCGGCGATCTACAACGCTATTCTCGGAACACCTTGGCTACACGCGATGAAAGCAGTCGCCTCGACGTACCATCAATGCCTAAAGTTCCCGACTCCCGACGGTGTTTACACTTTCTGAGGAAACCAAGCCGTTACTCGATCGTGCTACATAAACGAGTGCAGACTTCATTTGGCCAACCAAGCTTGTGTCATTAGCTCGTTAGGACCAACTGACAAGCTCATCGTCCAGAATACAAAACCTAAACAGGAGTCGATCGTTCAAGTTTTCATCTACAAACTAAGGCCAGAACGTCAAGTCGGAATCGGCGCCGAGCTCGACCCAGTCATCCGCGAGCCACTCATTCACTTACTGAAACAGCATTCATCAACCTTCGCTTGGTCGGTAGAAGATATGCCCGGGACTGATCCACAGATCGCGTGTCACGAGCTCAACATTGATCCAACGTATAAGCCAATCAAGCAGAAATGCCGAAAGCTCGGACCAGAGAAAGCACAAGCCGTGAACGATGAGGTCGAGCGTTTACTCAAAGCCGGATCCATCACCGAAGTCAAATACCCAGATTGGTTAGCAAACCCCGTGGTCGTAAAGAAGAAGAATGGTAAATGGAGGATCTGCATCGACTTTACCGACCTCAATAAGGCGTGTCCGAAAGATAGCTTTCCGTTGCCTCATATCGACCGCCTCGTGGAAGCAACTGCCGGGAACGAACTACTCTCGTTTATGGACGCGTTCTCCGGGTACAATCAGATTCTTATGCACCCGTAAGATCGGGAGAAGACATCGTTCATCACGGACCGTGGCATTTACTGTTACAAGGTCATGCCCTTTGGCCTGAAGAATGCTGGAGCAACGTACCAACGACTGGTAAACCGGATGTTCGCGAGCCAGCTCGGGCGAACTATGGAAGTTTACATCGATGATATGCTCGTGAAGTCACTCATCGCTTCCGATCACGTCGGCCATCTTCGCACATGTTTTGATATCTTGGATCAGTACGGTATGAAGCTTAATCCAACTAAGTGTACGTTCGGCGTGACATCTGGAGAGTGCACATGTTTTGAGGCATTGAAGCTAATCCAAAGCAGATCGCCGCTATTCTTGAGCTCCCGTCACCGACAACCAAACGTGAAGTTCAGCGACTTACCGGACGTATCGCAGCACTTAATCGATTCATATCCAGATCGACGGATAAGTGCTTGCCTTTCTACCAACTTCTTCGCGGTAACAAGCATCTCGAATGGAATGAGAAGTGTGAAAAAGCCTTCGCCGAGCTAAAGAAATACTTGTCCACTCCGCCAGTTTTATCCAAACCAGAAACCGGCGAGACACTTTATCTTTACATCGCGATTTCGGAGTTCGCAGTCAGCAGTGTTCTTGTTTGAGAAGATCGCAGCGAGCAGAAGCCAATTTTCTACACAAACAAATCCCTCGATGGATCGGAGTATCGTTATCCGACTTTGGAGAAATTCGCCTTTGCCGTGGTCATTTCTGCACGGAAGCTACGCCCGTACTTCCAGTCTCACGCGATCGTGGTCCTAACCGATCACCCTCTTCGTACTTTCCTCCATAGCCCAAGTCAGTCCGGACGACACGCTAAGTGGGCTATCGAACTCAGTGAATATGACATCGAATACCGAGGCAGAACGGCAACGAAGTCTCAAGTCCTAGCAGATTTCTTGGTCGAACTCCCACCGGAGCTCGTCGAATATAATCTGGTCGTACAACCCTGGATTCTTCACGCTGATGGTTCATCATCCCATAAAGGATTCGGAGTCAGAATTCGTCTCAAATCACCCGAAGGAGAAGTTATCGAGCAGTCATTTCGACTCGGCTTCCCGGCATCCAACAACGAAGCCGAGTACGAAGCATTGATCGCCGGATTACGACTCGCCAAAGGCATCGGCGCCGAGCACGTACACGCCTACTGCGACTCCCAACTCGTGGCTAACCATTTTCACGGCGAATACGAGGCCAAGAACGACCGCATGGACGCATATCTCAAAGTTCTTAAGGATATTGCTTTGGAGCTCTCTACCTTCGAGCTTACGAAGATACCTCGAGACGAGAATGCAACCGCTGACGCCTTGGCCGCTCTCGCGACTAATTCCGATCCTGATCTTCGGCGAACTATCCCAATTGCAGCAATCGAGCGACCAAGTATCGAGCACGCTCCGAACTGCAACATCATTACGAGACGACGCGATTACGAAGCCCAACCCAACCTTGCTCCGCCCCTCACCCGAAAGACGAAACCTAAAGAGGTCATCCCCGATCATAACGACGACACGGACGAGCTCAATGACAACAAATCCGAGCCTGAGGACGAATCCGAAGGCCAGCATGTCCCAATCGATATCGAAGCCGAAGGAGAGGACGAACCCGAAGATTGGACCTTAGAAATTGTGGGATACATTGGAGATGGAACAGTCCCCGCAGATAAATGGGCAGCTCGACGCCTAAAGGCTCGTGCAGCTCGATACGTGGTCATTACGGGTACTCTCCTCAGATGGGATGCGTCCGGAGTACTCTTGACATGCGTTTTACGGCAATGACATCACGGAAGTAATGCAAAAGGTCCATGAAGGAGAAGGAGGAAATCATTCTGGAGCTCGGTCTTTGGCCTTTAAGATCAAGAAAGCTGGCTATTACTGGCCTACTATGCTCTCCGATTGCGAGAAGTATACGACACGCTGCGAGAAGTGCCAACGTCATGGTCCAATGATCAATCTTCCTACCGAGCTCCTGATGACCTCGACCGCACCATATCCTTTCATGCGCTGGGCAATGGACATCATCGGTCCTTTTCGCCGATCTACAACTCAGAAGCAATATGTTCTGGTCGTCACGGATTACTTCACCAAATGGGTCGAAGCCGAAGCATACCCCGAGATTCATAGAATTGATGTCAAGAAGTTCGTCTGGAAATTCATCATCTGCCGACACGGAGTCCCGTACGAGATCGTTACGGACAACGGAACCCAGTTCACTTCGATCATTTTCCAAGATTTTTGTGCCAAGTGGAAAATCCGACTAAGTTTCTCTACCCCGCGGTACCCGCAAGGAAACGGACAAGCCAAAGCCACAAACAAGACCATAATTGACGGACTAAAGAAACGACTCGACACCGCTAAGGGAACTTGGGCAGACGAACTTGACGGTGTCTTGTGGTTTCACCGAACTACACCACGACGTTCGACCGGTCAGTCACCATTCTTCCTTGCATATGGCACAGAAGCTATGTGTCCAGCCGAACTCAACGTCCCAAGTATTCGCTGAACTATGCTTACCCAGCAACCCGACGCGAATGACAACATGATGATCGACGCACTCGACTTAGTCGAAGAACATCGCGAACGAGCATTGCTCCGGATACAGAACTACCAACAACTAGCAGCTCGCTACTACAACAAAAAAGTTAAGGGCCGTCACTTTGAAGATGGCGATCTCGTACTTCGCAAAGTCTATCAAAACACAGAAGAGAAGAACGCAGGAAAACTTGGCGCGAACTGGGAAGGACCGTATCAGGTTATGAAAGTCGTTAAACCCGGCGTTTATCAACTTATGAAGTTAGACGGAACTCCGATCCCGCGATCTTAGAACTCAATGCATCTTAAACGATACTACTACTAGTTCGTTGCGAGCTCAAAGCAACAAAAAAAAAAAAAAAGCCTCCGAACTACTTAGTCGGAGCAAAAAAAAAAAGGCTTGATCCCTTCAAAGGGTACGTAGGCAGCTCGTTACCGAGTCCAGCTATAACATCAATAAAATTTTATTAAGTCAAATCTGTCTTAAGTTCTAGTTCGGAAATCACAAGGGACCGAACTCCTTGTTTTTACATCGACTTCCTGGCCAGTTGTTCGATAGCATTCCACATGAATGCAAACTTAAAAGCCGAGATCCGTCTCGCAAGCACCCACATGGTGTCATGGTTAAGCCACATATCAAAAGCCGGGCCCAGTCCTGCAGTTGAATTTCTAAGTCACCAAGAACAATAAGCCGAGCACATCTCGCATACTTAGGTTCGACTTAGTTCACTCTTCCAGTACGAAACGATTCACTTGGGTTCCCCAGGCCGAGCTTGAACGCTCGCACAATAAGCCGAACTCCTCAGATTCGCACCATAAGCCGAGTTCACAACACTCGCAAAACGTAAGCCGAATTATCGCGATTCGCTATCGAAAGATAAAAATTATATTCAGACATCATCTGGTATATTCCGGTCTAGTATTTGAAAGATTTTTCTAAGTTACCGACGAAAGAAAAATCGAAAATTCAAATTAAGAGCCTCCCGAGAGGCAAATAAGTTCAAAAGCCCACCAAGGGCTCGGAAATAAAGTGTTACAAGCAAAATAACCCATGAAAGGGCAAATAAGTTCGAGAGTAAGAAAGAACAAAAAAAGATTAAGCGGTCTTCGAGGTCGCGGCTTGATCGGCGTTGAGCATATCCTCGTTTGAACCGAACTGTTCGCCTACCATTGGATCCTGAGCGCTTTGGGTTACATTCGCGACCGGCACGTCATCCTCTTCAACGAAAGGAGACATCCGCTTGTCCTCTTCAGTAAGGACGCAAGCATCGATCGAACGGAACTCCTCCAGGGCCTTGGTGTGCTTCGCCTCGATGTCCGCTACCATCTCGGGTGGAACCTCGTACAAGCCCTTCTTTTTGAGCTGCTTGATAAAACCGAGGACTCCGGTGAGCTGGTTGTAGACTAGGTACGGCTTACGAGCTCGGTCAGCATCATCCAAGCTCCGGATGACCTTCTCTAAACGCTCGCAGGCCTTTGCATGAACGCTCTTGGCCTGAGCCTTCCAATGTGCCACCATGTCCTGCAGCCGCCCCTTATCCTTTTCAAACTCCCTAGAGAGCAAGCTCTGAGCCTCGGTGAGCTCGGCCTTCACCGCCTTCAGCTCTGCACTCTCCTGTTTCAGCAAGTCAACTGAAGAGTTGTAGAGTTTTGTTGATTTGAAGCTCGGTGGCGAGACGCTCCTCCGCCTTGGCAACCCTTTCCTCGAGCTCGGAGACCCTTACTTGCTCGTCAAATAGAGCTACCTCGTATGCGGCGACCAGATTGTTGGTCTGGCTAGCGAGCTGCATAAAAGAAGATCGAATCAGAACTCGCACTTGGGAAAGTTGTTGAATTGAGAAATGAAATCAAGAAATTACCACTGCAGTTATACGGGCGATCCCCTTGTACATGTTTGGGAACCGGAGTTCGGGGACCGACGGGAGGCTCGGGACCTGGGAAGAGATCTTATGGTAGAGCTCGGCGCAGGCATCAACGTTCTCCTCGAAAGGAGTCTCTTCGTCGTAGTCGAAGCAGACCTTCGCCCTCTTCGCTGGTTCTGGCCCAGGAGAACCTTTGGAACGATCTCCGGCTTGTCTCTTTCGAGAGTGGGAAGCCTCAGCTCGGTCTTGGGAGAGAGCGAGGTCTGACGCCACGGTCATCGGCACTTCGAGTTCAGCAGGAGCGTCCTGTGCCCGAGAAGAGTCTTCTACCTTTTTAATCTTTTTAGAAGACTTCTTCTTCTTCGTCTTCTTCTGACCAGCTTGGTCAGGTGAGTTCGCAGCAGGAAGCATCTCCTCTGGCTGCTTATTAGTCCCTTCGGCAGCAGGGACAGGGGTCGGATCTGCCACGTCTGGCTCCTCTGCGTCAAAGAGAGTCGGGATCTCGTCTATTGAGAGCATCCTGGCGGTTCGGGTGCGTTGAGCTCGCGACTTCGGTGCTTTGCGTTTATGAGCGGCTCGAGGCTTGCTAGCTCGAGTTTTTGGCTTCCACGGTTTTGGTTCGCGAACAGAACCTGCAATGAAAATCTGTCAAAAGAGGATATCGGAGTAAATAAAGAAGTAGAACGAGTAAAGACAGAATTTAATAAACGAACCTGCTTTCTTAGCTCGGCGCTGAAGAATTTCTTCCCAAACCTCAGGCCAACGACGCTTACCGGCTTCACTGAAGGCTTCTTCGAACTCAGAGGTAAGTCTGGAGTTAAGGATAATGCTCGGGAGATGACGACCTGCCAAAGATGGAACAAAAGAAAGTTAGTCAAATACAAAGTCAAAAATTAGTAGAAGTATAAGCTCGTCTAGTTCACCGATCGGAATCTTCCACTCCGATTGAGTTGGGATGTCAGAGTTGTTGACGGTGAGATCGTTCATCTCCAGATAAAAGTAGAGAGATTCCCAGTCGTTGAATTTACTGGGCTTCGGTCCAGTAACGATGTTCTTCTTCGGCTTAGCGTTCGCAGCAAAGAACCACTCCTTAGATTTGTGGATGTTAACCGAGAAAAGGTCCTCAAAAAGCCGACTGGTTGGAGTCTTGCCGAGCTCGTTACAAAGAGATACGAACCCTACGTAGTTCGTTATCGAAGCTGGCATCACCTGCGTGAGAGCAACGCCACGACGATTGCAGTAGCCGAGCAGGCGAGAAGGAATTGGGAAGGAGAGCCCGCACTGCATAACATACGTCAGATAGATGCAGAGGAAGCCCTCGGGGACGTCCCATGGCCAATCTCCAGCACGGCACGAACGGCGCCAGGAGAAACAGAAGAAGAAGGTACGGTGTGGGGGCGAACGACCTTTCGTTTCGGAAGAGGTGGTGAAGCGTGAATTATTGCTTCGAGATCGTCTTCGGCACCTCTTGTTTCAGTGACGTTCTCCTCGTCATTGTTTTCCTCAATTTTCTCGACCCCTTCAATCTCTTCGATCTCCTCAATCCCGTGATCGACGTTATCGGTGTCCGGCCCAGCGCGAGCATCCGTCTCACGAGCTTCCGGTTGTTCGGTCGCTTCGACTCGTGGTCGAGAACGGCTACTACTGGCACCAGCCGATTTTGAGTTTTTTCGGACTAACTGTGGAGGGCTATTCTCTTCTTGAGACGAGTTCGATAGATGAGAATTTGAAGAGGAAGAGCTCGGTTCTGAGGATTCGCGACGATCTTCCAAAAGGATTTGGTTAGAAGAGGAGTTAGCTGAAGAGCTGGAAGACATTTTCGAGTTCGGAAAAGTAGATCTAAAGGGAATCTGGGAGAAATGAAGAACAGTATGAAGATTAACCGGAAAAGATTGAAGATTGATCGGAGAACTTGAAGATCGAACGGAAAACTCGAAGATAGCTCGGAAAAATCAAGGATTCACGGCGGCGAGAGTTGAAGAAACGAGAGAAAACTAAGAACAAAAACTAGAGAGAGAAATGAAATCTAGAGAGAAGGGAGAGCAGCGTACCTTATATATGCTTGAGGCGAGAATAATGAATGCGAGAAAAAGTTTGCCCTTTATACACAGTGGGAATCGTGGGTTCTTCGATTTTCGCGAGGATCCCGTAATTCACGCGCCTCATTGAAGACAGGGTGCGAAACGTCCGGGAATGCGAATCGATTGCAGTTACCGATCTCAGTTTGTGACTTACTTTGAGAAAAACAAGTTTGACTGAAATTCTCTTCCTTTCACCGAACTGAGGGGGGGGCTAACTGTTGGAGGTGAAAACCGCACCCCGATTTTCTCCGGTACAAACCGAGATCGGCATAACATAAGCCCGGTTTACGAAGGGATGTACCGGAGAAAGATGGGCCGAGCGAAACACTGGGCCGAACGCAGCCCATTAGGCCAAGGTCGGTGAGAAGTCTCTCGAAGGAATGGAGGGCTTCCCTGAGCTCGGTCGAAATAGGAAGGTTTCCTAACGGAAAAAGGAAACCTTAGAGAAAAAAGGAAAGGAACCGAGAGAAAAGGAAAGTACTCTCGGTCCCATATCGTCTGAGGCGTGCTTGAAGACCGACTTAGAGGATATATATAAAGGGAGATGAATCGACACCAGAGAACATAAGAGATTCCCGAGAAGACTTAAAGACTGAGAACTCAATACGCTAGCTTCTGAGTCGTCTTAAGTCTTAGTTTGTTATTATCTATCTGAATAACCGAACTCAGTTGTATTTTACTTGATTCAATCTAATAAAAACCGAGTTTCCGATCTAAAAGTACTGTTTTGTCCCTTGTCGATATTTACTTATCAACACTGCTGTTGAAAGTGGGGATAAAAACACAGCGTTTTTTCATCGAGCCATGGCAGCTAGGAGATCCACTAATCAGATACACTACTTGATGGATGACGTCTTGGGCCGCATTGATGATCAGAGTGACATTCAGAATCACTGTTTCAGTTTTTACAGAGACCTTCTTGGTCCGGGAACAATGCCTCTCTCAGATCCTCAGCGTTCTATCATCCGCCAACATACAGGTTTTCGGTGTGATCATGATGCTGTCGCCTCTCTTATAGCCCCCGTTTCTGATACAGACATTATGTCCGAGGTTTTCTCGCTGCCCCTGAACAAGTCGCCGGGGCCGGATGGGTACACGGCCGAGTTTTTCCGAAGCTCCTGGTCAGTTGTTGGGAAAGACGTGATCTCCGCCGTTCAAGAGTTCTACCATCGGGTAAGCTCCTTAAGCAAGTTAATGCAACTCTTATTGCCCTGGTTCCTAAACGCCCTGGGATAGACCGCTTGAAGGACTTCCGGCCAATATCGTGCTGCAACACCATCTATAAGATCATATCAAGAATTCTTGCTAGACGGCTTCAGCAGATCTTGCCTCGGATGATCTCTAACTCGCAAACTGCTTTCCTTAAAGGGCGTCTGCTGGTGGAAAATGTGCTTATGGCTACAGAAATGGTTCAGGGGTTTAATCAGAAGAGAACATCTAGAAGAGGCATGCTTATGCGTATGGTGGACATAAGGAAGGCTTTTGACTCGGTCAACTGGGCGTTCATTCTTGAGATGATGGAAACCGCAGGCTTCCCTCGAAAATTCATAAACTGGATTGAGCAATGTATGACCACCACTAGCATCTCGATAACGGTGAACGGAGGGGTGTACGATTTTTTCAGAGGTTCTCGCGGCTTGAGACAGGGAGACTCATTGTCTCCCTATTTGTTTGTTATGGCTATGGAGGTCTTTGCCAATCTTTTGGAAAGCAAGTTCACGGATGGTTCTATTGACTACCACCCTCTTGGGAGAAACCCGCGAATCACTCATATCTCATTTGCCGATGACGTGATGGGTTTTTATGATGGTAAACCCGATTCTCTCAAAAGTATCATGGCTGTGTTGGATGACTTTGCCAGTTTTTCAGGATTGGGGATGAATGTCGACAAGTCGGCTCAATTCACTGCGGGTCTCAAACCGGCTTAACTCGCAGAATCTACTTCTCTTGGTTTTCTTATTGGCTCATTATCGATTCGATATCTGGGTCTTCCTCTAATGCATCAGAAACTTCGGCAGTCAGAATACTCTCCCCTGATTGATGCTGTTACAAATCGGTTCAACAATTGGTTGACCAAATCCCTGTCTTTCGCAGGCAGGCTTCAACTCATATCTTCGGTTATATATGGCTCTGTCAACTTCTGGATGTCTGCATTTGCTCTCCCGAAAGGTTGCTTGAAAAAACTAGAAAGACTCTGCTGTCGATTTCTCTGGACTGGAGATATCCACAACAAAAGTGGGGTGAAGATCTCTTGGACTCAATGTTGTCTCCCCAGGAAAGAGGGAGGCCTCGGCCTGAGGAACTTCTATGCTTGGAACAAGGTATTCAACCTGAAGCTGGTTTGGTTGCAGTTTTCCGGTAGTGGCTCTCTCTGGGTGGCATGGAACAAAGAACATAGACTAAAACGCCGCTCTTTTTGGTCTTGTGAGGAGACGCATAACTCCTCATGGGTTTGGAAGTTCATGCTAAAGCTAAGACCTTTGGCGAAGAAATTTCTCCGATGTTCAATCAACAATGGTGAGACTGCGTCTTATTGGTATGATCATTGGTGCTTGCTTGGTCCGTTGATTGATGTTGCAGGCTCGGATGGACCCAGGAAACTCGGTATCCCGAGGGAGAGTACAGTCTCGGAAGGATGTAACTCTGCCGGATGGATCCTTCCCAGCCCTCGCGTCAGACTCTCAGTTCTACGTGAAATAAGAGGTATGCTCATTTCTACTCCTGCACCGACTCTTCATGGCGGTATGGATGTTTATACTTGGGAAGCTGGCTCCTCAGGCAACTCGGGTTTCTCTTCGTCTCAAACCTGGGACTGCATTCGACCTTCCGCAGCTCGAGTTCCTTGGAAGAAGGTGGTATGGTTCAAGGGGCACCTGCCTCGTCACGCCTTTCATTTCTGGGTTGCCAACTACGACAGACTCCCGATCCGTTCACGTCTCTACCATTGGGGAATCATCCATTCTGACTTATGCTGTATTTGTAGCCTCCATGCGGAAACTAGAGACCATCTTTTTCTGCAATGTGAGTTTAGCAAACAAGTCTGGAATAAGGTCATGCATCGCCTAGGACAGGACACCACTGCTATTATCGACTGGGATTCTCTCATCAGTTGGCTCTCTCTGGATCACTCCCCGGAATGGAATCTCTTGAAGCGTGTGGCGGCTCAAGCTACATTGGCAAACATATGGAGAGAACGCAATACCAGGCTACACGAGGGCATTTCGATGACGCCCGACTCCATCTTTGTCATGACGGATCGCACGATCAGGGATATCTTATTGGCTCGTATCAGGAGAGGTCTACCGAGTCTCCTATCCACCTGGTTTACTTATAGCTAAGATTTCTAATCTTTAGATATTCTAATTATATCTTTCGGGCTTTTTTACTTATTTTTTGGGCCCGTAACATGTAACCTGCTTCGCCGAGCTTTGTAAGGAACGTTCCGTTTTTTGGTATAATATTTACATTCTATCAAAAAAAAAATTTAAGTAGATAACAAACACTTTACAATTTATAAATATATAAATATATATATAATTTTAAACAAACACTCTACAATGAATGTTTTCAGAGATCATAACATTACTCAAAACGTTTTTTTGGCTCTAAGAAAACGTAGTTCTTAAAGATGACAAATCTAAACTTTTTATAAAAAAAAAAAAGAAACAAACTATGTTATTCCTTTTTTCCCCCCAAAATACAATTTATTTCTTTGAAGATCTCTTATGTACTATTTTTTTTCTTCTGTTTTGGTTGTGGAACTTTGAAGAAAAAATATAAGCCGTGTGTACTTGCGGTTGCGAGATTATAGTGGCAAAGGCTACTGGTCCACCAAGTCAACAGTGGTGTATATGACATGACTTAGTCATACTACATCTCTAACGTGTTCGTATAAATTATGAATCTCCACAGCTTCCTTTTCCATGGTAATTGTAGAAGCTTCTTTTATTGTAGGAACTAAAATCGTCTTTGTACATCTATATACTCTGTAATTCTATTTGATTAAGTAATGAGAATTACTCTTCATACATTTATGCCATTATGGGGTATTCTCGACAAGCTACAATGGCGTGGGATGAGGATAGAAATACCACATTTTTTTATTATTATCTTAGCCTAATATTATTTGGTTCTAGACTGAGTTTTTATCGTGTTTTTTTTTCAATATGATTGCCAATATTATAAATTGTGTCTGTATAAAAATTATTTACATGCATCATGCATGAACAAATTAATAGTTGGTACAGCACTGGTCCAGTTTCAGTATACATTCCAAAACAATTAAGTTGTGCTTCGAAAACAATACCACACACTACTGAAATATTTCTACATTAACTACAACCTAATGGACCAATAGTGAAAAACTGAAATGTTAAAATATATACATAAAATTAAACAAATTAAAATAAATTTCACTATAAAATGCAACTTAATTTTCATCTCTATAAATATTTAGTTTTTCAAAATTTCACTTTCATTTCTCACATTTTATAATTTTCTTAGTTTCTTTAAAATTTGATAGAATGATAATTGTGAAAAAAATTTGAACTTAAAACCTTTCTATAGTTTAAACCAATCGAATGATGATTAAAAATTATATAAGTGTAATAATGTGTTTACTAATATGTATCTATAATATATATGTTCAGGTACTTCAACTTTTCGGTCTTGAATAATAGTTAGTATGATGGGGTATCAATACTTATGGAAAACAATTTTTGAATAATAATTAGAACATCATTACAACTTTTTATTATATGATATATACAACTCACAACACAAATAATTTTTGAAAGCATGGAATATAAATATAACAACTCGCACATAGCGCGAGATATCATCTAGTGTAGTATTAATATCACACAATTAAGGATAATATGTCCAATGTTATATGATGTTATAAATTCAAGACAATTTTAAGTTTCTGAAAGATAATGTTAACTTAAAATGTATCAAAACTATTTTTAATGGTTTGAAATCCAAGTATTTACCAAACTTTTTACAGATCATGACAAATTTGAATATTTTTCTACAAGATTTGCATTAGAATTTTATCCTGTGTTTGGAGACTTATCATATTATGATAATATTTTTTAAAAAATTTTATTGTAAAAGTATATCTATCAAAGATTGAGTTCTATCAGTAAAATTGATCATGTTAGTTATAATTATTGTTTAACTTCTTCTTAATGTCAATTATATAACTATTTTTTATATGGATATATATGTTGAGTTATACATTCTAATATTAATTCTAAATTATGAACTCAAATAGAAATTTGTGTCTTACGGCTTCATTCATCTTTGTATCTTTATATTTTTTAATGTCATATCTGTTTGTTTTTTACAATAGTAGTTTTTTTTTCAAAAAAATTAATATTCACATCTAAATATCATCACTTTTTATTATATGTATGTTCACTTGTATATATTTAAAATAATTGAGAGCTTAAAATACTGGATTTCTCCCGCGATTTCGCGGAGGCTCGAGTTATTATAATAATATTCTACCTGACACATGATCACCTTTCTCTTCTTCCGACAAACATTCCATCGGGTTTTTAACTTTTACACGACATTCTCTGACCTTAAAGTACTACTTTCACTTTTCTTTTACACAATTTTTTTTGCTCTTGCTTCTCCTCCCCAATTCACAGTTATTTGTGTTCGACAAAACAATCAATGTCTGTACTAAACATTATAACTAGAGCGTAGTTATACTAAGTTTTCCTCACCAAAACTAAACGTTTACATTGTTGATACACTTAAAAGCTACACATCATTTTATTTTATTTTTTTAGCATTGTTTACAAATTGTCTAATAGAAAATAAATAGTCTAAGTAACAACAAACACTTTGATTTTCCATTAAACTTCTGAGAAAATCGATTTGAGAGAGAGAACAATAGATATGCCACTCCTTCGCGAAAAACAGTGAGAGTATCAATTTGGCCACTCCTTCGTGAAGAACAGTGAGACTACCAATTTGGCCACTCCTTCGCGAATCTCCTAATAAATTGACTGAATTTTGCTGCCTGCATTGTCCAGTAGCAAGTATCACACATATTGGTGGGTTCCTCCATGGATCCGTATATAACAACATAACTGTGGGGGTAAGTCCATGTTTCCGCAGTGCAAGTTACAAGCTTTGTGAAAAACCAAAGTAACATTTTCTTTAAACACTTGCGGAGGGTTAGCGTTGAAACCCCTCGGGCTTAGATGTTCCATTGTTCGAAGCATTTGTACTGCTTCCGCCCAGGTAATATCTGTCGTAGATGTTAAGCTCACTTCGCATCTGGACATGATGAGGACAAGCATTTTGTGGCAGTATTTACCCATAGAGCATCCCGCTTCCGCTGACTCCTTAATCATAGCCATCCCTGCCTCGATATTACGGTCATAGAAAATAATTGAAAGACCTCTTTCAAATAAAGCCGTTAGATTACCTGCTGCCAAACATCTGTCCTTAAACATTCTCATCCATGCCATATCAAAGACCCAAGGTGTGGGCACGCTTAACAGATCCACGCTCCATAGGAAGATTGGATCTTTGGAGATTTCGTTAAAATCCCTAAGGGCCACTTTAGCAGAACAGTAATCTCGTACGCAATTACTAATTATCTTCTTTAGTATTTCGGTTTTCATCTCGATGGGAAAATTATAAATCCCTACTTGCTTTGCCATTGGAGACGAAATGTGTTTCAGATACTTCTTGGGTCTATGTTAAATAAAAGAGGGCACAACTCCCTAAAAACTCTTGGAGTCGCCGTTGGAAAACGAAACGACACGTCGTTTGTATTTCTTTGTTTCATTTTTTTTTCAAAAATAGTAAAACATCATATTTCCAAATACAATAATCGACTGTAGTTGTACCAAGTAATCCCGAGTAAAACATCACATTTCCAAATACAAGAGTTCAGAGTAACTAAACCACGTTATCACCTACAGCACTTTCAGAGGCACCTGCGGTACTTTCATAGGCACCTGCAGCATTTTAAGCTCCAGCATTTTGACCAGCAGTAAAATAGGAATAAATTCCATAAGATTCAGGGCAACACTTATTATTCGTCTTTGCCTTCTTAGACTTCGGTCGACGCTCTCCAACGGATGGATGCTTTTTGTGCTGTTTTGCCCCCTTCTTTTTCTCGTGTTCCGGGGGCAAAGCACTCAATTGCTTTATATCATCGGGGACAACCCAGTGTGATTTGTGTGGGACTGGATATATCGTTCTGTTATAAGAAAAAGCCCACTACTCTATTAAATAATACTTCAAACACAAGTCCTCTACGTTTATATCCTCTTTATCCAATGACAATTAGCCTTTCCATTACGTGGATTTGGAGAGAGCGTAACAGACGACGACATGGAGAAGATCCGAGCTCACCACAAAGACTAATAACAGATTTGGACAAGAAGATGCGAAACCAGCTTAGCTCGCTTCACAATGTAGGCGACTACAACTATATCAACGGACTTGAAATATGGTTCAACTCCAGAACCTAAAAACCAGTCTTCACTCTCTGTTCTAAAACTTCTCTGCTTTGTTTTATTATTCTACAACTTTAACTCTTTCAGATTTTTGAAAAGGATTATGTAAAGCAAACAGTTTTTTTGAAATATAATTTATCATATTTTTTAAAAAAAAATGTAATTTTCAAAAAGTTTTGAAATTTTTTTTTACAAATTTCCTCGAAAATGGGTCTTGTTTTTCACAAAACCCTCAAAAGACAAAAAAACACAAGAAAGAAAGAGGATAACACAAAACCCCTTTCGTCTTCCAATCCACCTCACATACACAACAGCGATAATGGCGGTTTCTTCTGGGACCTTCTCCACCTTCCTCTGCATCAAACCGGCACCGTTCCGCGTCGGACCGACTCCCTCTTCTCTCCGACTAGCCTCTCACCCGGCTCAACTGCGTGCGGTAACATCTGCGACGGCGTCTTCGGAACCCACAGCAACCAACAAGAGAGTGCCACGCGGCATCATGAAGCCTCGACCAGTGTCTCCGGAGATGCAGGACGTCGTCGGACTATCTGAAATCCCTCGCACTCAAGTTCTCAAGCGTATTTGGGCTTACATCAAAGAAAATGACCTTCAAGTAAACCAAATCTCTCTCTCTCTCTCTCTCTCTCTCTCTCTCTCTCTCTCTCTCTGTCACTCTTGAGTTTGGTTTAGCTTAAGGCTTTGTGGTTGATTTCATCAATCTGTTTCGGATCTTCTTATGTTTGAGGATCCAATTCTAGGGTTTCGGTTAGGAAAATCGAATTGGATAAGGCTTTTTCGACAAATTCTAGAGTTCAAGTTTTCTTGAGATTTGTCCTGATATTAGGAAGCTGAGAGTTTTCTGAGGGTATTCATATTCTTCATACACTTGTTGAGAGTCATGCCTTGCTTGTTAATAATCTACTCTCAATGTACAATCTTGAGCTGGTCTATTAACTAATGAACGTAGTTTCAAGATTTTGAGGTGGTTTTTATTTGTGTATACGATATGTTTATTAGGAGTGAAGATGTTATAAAGTATTGATATCACTGTTTTGGTTCCTTTAGGTAGATAGTTATTTCGTTTGATTTTGAGGGTAGATGTTGATAACGTTTTGTATAGGCAGTTTTAATTGTTTGATTAAGTCTCTGGTTTACATGTTTAGCAATTTGTGGTTTTTGAGGTGACAGATATTCCAACAGATGAGTTGCTTTCATTTTCTTGATTTAAGATTAGAAAGCTTAAACAGGTTTTTGAGTTGGAGGCTGTCTTATTATCTAGTAAACATATTTCAAGATCTTGGGGGTGGTTTTATTTTCTTATATGGATATTTGGTGACCAATTGCTTCAAATGATTTTGGGGGCAGATGTTGATAACGTTTTATATAAGCAGTTTTGATTCTTTTAATGTTTGGCAATGTGCGTGCTTTGAGGTGACAAATATCTTTCTCGGGCCTAAGATCTTGATTCTTTGAATGCTTTTATATCAGTTCGACTTATTTGGGTTTTAGTTCGATCAGAAACACGGTGTGACCATGTAATCTCTGGTCATCTTATTCCTTGAACTTAAAAGTTGAAATAACTATCTCTGTCTATTATTCTTTGAGCTTGTCCATTTCAGAGCCTGGGTACATTTTTCCGCGTGTTTGTAACGTTTTGATCTCTGTTTCTTTCTTGGTATTGTTTCTGTTTGGTTAGGTTCTCAAACTGTTAACTAGACTGACATTTCAATCTAGAACTTTTCGATCTCTTGAGACTCTTGTTCTATTGTATGTTAACTTTACATGAAGCTGTTTTTCTGCAACTTCTAATGTTTATAACAACCTAGTAGCCAAATCTTGGCGTGTTGTTGTCTTAATAAGCTCTTTATTATTCTCCTTGGTATGTCTTTAGGTTCCACATTAACGTAATACAACGAATCAGCTTCATTACCACACTAATTTGATGTTTCACTTACATTGCACATTAACTAAATGACTGGTTTTGTTCTTCAGGACCCACAAAACAAGAGGGAAATATTGTGCGATGAGAAGCTGAAGAAGATATTCGAAGGAAGAGAACGAGTCGGGTTCTTGGAGATTGCAAAGCTCATCGGTCCTCACTTCCTCTGATGGAAATTTCCTCAAAACAATGTTTTCGGATGGTAGCCTATGTTTTGTTTAGCAGTTAGGGCCATGAAAGGTTAATGAAAGTTCGGGTAAGACTTAGCTTAAGATTAGTAAAACTAGTGTTTAAATAGTTTTTGCGAAGAAAGTACCTGAAAGGAGCTGTTTCTATTGTGGCCTTCAATGAATGTTTTGTAGACTTCGCTTCCTAATATTTGCATTCTCGTTTCCATTTCAGAGTATCTACTTATTCTTGTTTATCTGATGTGTAGTATGTACACTCAGGTCACATGCCTTTAATTTAACCTCATATACACTAATTAAAAGTCGTAATAATCTCAGTAGTGTAAAGATTTTTTGTTTATTACTTATTGGAAGAACCACTATTTAAAACTATACCAAATTGGTGTCTCTCTTTCACACAATAGATGTCTCTATGATAAAGCCGATTTGTCCACATCTTTCGCAAAAAAAATAATTTTAAATTATTTATTCTGTCGTATCTCTCTTCATTCTCTCGTATTCTCTGTGGGTTTTTCACATTTTAATGAATTTGGAAATGTCCAAATAATTCTTGTAATTTTTTATAGAAAAAAATCATAAATAGAAATTTGGCCAATGATAGATAATTAAGCGTAGATGAACCAATAAAGAGCGATTTACCAAATTTCGGCCAATGAGATATAAGCAAAACTATCCAATCAGAAATGAGCGTCTAGAAAATTGACTAATCAGGAGGGTGGAGACAAATATTAGGCGCCAAGAATTTATCTAATCAAAAACAGGTTTTGTAGACCATCTTGAAACTATCTTTGACCAGCTTCCTCTCCCAGCGATCGCGACAGAGAGAACGAGAGAACGAGAGATCGTCGAGTCCTTCTTGACATTTTGCTGTACTGATCTGACATTGAAGGCTAATCGAGGTAATTGACATTTCTGTGGTTGGATTTTCTTACCTCGTTGTGATTTTGGGAAGTCGTTGCCCTAAAACCACTATTGGAGATTAAGTTAGATTATTGAATAGAGAATTGTAGATTATGAAAATGGTGATTGGTTGCTAATCGGATGGGTATTTAATGGATTGGAGGTTTAGATGTTATACCGCAGTAAATGAGACTTAGATTAGAATATTTTCCCAGAGTTGGCTATTTATGAGAGGAGGACGAGAGAGAGTAACAATTGGTATCACTTGCGTACAACTGGAAACAATTGAAAACATGGTATCACTTGCATACAACTGGAATGTCCAATTTTTATGCAGTTGAGTATGGTGTATCTGTTAATTTTTCAGGTGATAATGATTACAAATTTATTTTTTGATTACGGGGGATATTATTCAACTTCGGAGGATAAATGGATTTCAGCACCAGCTTCCATGTATGGTGTAATGTTTAAGTCATCAACTTTGGAGGAGATTACTTATTCTGGTTTAGTGGATAAGATATGCACGTAGGTTGGGATTGTCGAATCTTTGAGTAAGCTGAAACTGAGTTACATTTCGGTACTAGTGCAAACTCAGAGACAATTCTATATTTCGAATGATGATGACCTAGCTGTGTTCCTGACCTCATTGGATAGAGAGGGATGCAGAAGTATTATTCCTGTAGAGGTCATCAAAGGTGTTGAAGTTGGAGAGGAATTTTCTAGAGTTGAGAGGGTTAGTTCAGTTGATATCAATTACGGGGGGTTACATTGAGGTAATGGTGGAAATATGATGTTTTTTAGATTCGTGCTGAAGGGAAAAGGCTAACTGTCACCGAGTTAAACATCAGTCAGATTGAATATTGTGTAATCGGAAGCGATGGGATGAATTACACGGTGAACTTGAAAAGTAAAACTTTCTTGTGCAAGTGTTTTGATATAGACAAGTATCCTTGTGTGCATGTCTTAGCCGCACTAGAGCATTACACGAAGCGGCCAGACAGAGAAGAGGATATAAACGTAGAGGACTTGTGTTTGAAGTATTATTTAATAGAGTAGTGGGCTTTTTCTTATAACAGAACGATATATCCAGTCCCACACAAGTCACACTGGGTTGTCCCCGATGATATAAAGCAATTGAGTGCTTTGCCCCCGGAACACGAGAAAAAGAAGGGGGCAAAACAGCAGAAAAAGCATCCATCCGTTGGAGAGCGTCGACCGAAGTCTAAGAAGGCAAAGACGAATAATAAGCGTTGCCCTGAATCTTATGGAATTTATTCCTATTTTACTGCTGGTCAAAATGCTGGAGCTTAAAATGCTGCAGGTGCCTATGAAAGTACCGCAGGTGCCTCTGAAATTGTCTCCCTATTTGTTTGTTATGGCTATGGAGGTCTTTGCCAATCTTTTGGAAAGCAAGTTCACGGATGGTTCTATTGACTACCACCCTCTTGGGAGAAACCCGCGAATAACTCATATCTCATTTGCCGATGACGTGATGGTTTTTTATGATGGTAAACCCGATTCTCTCAAAAGTATCATGGCTGTGTTGGATGACTTTGCCAGTTTTTCAGGATTGCGGATGAATGTCGACAAGTCGGCTCTATTCACTGGGGTCTCAAACCGGCTGAACTCGCAGAATCTACTTCTCTTGGTTTTCTTATTGGCTCATTACCAATTCGATATCTGGGTCTTCCTCTAATGCATCGGAAACTTCGGCAGTAAGAATACTCTCCCCTGATTGATGCTGTTACAAATCGATTCAACAATTGGATGACCAAATCCCTGTCTTTTGCAGGCAGGCTTCAACTCATATCTTCGGTTATATATGGCTCTGTCAACTTCTGGATGTCTGCATTTGCTCTCCCGAAAGGTTGCTTGAAAAAACTAGAATATTGTGTTAGCCTTTTCCCTTCAGCACGAAATATGATGTTTTCCCTTCAGTTAGCTTGCATTGACAGTTTTTCATTTTTTTTACTAAATAAAATTAATTAAATAGTTGAATAATTTTATTCAACTAGCCATTGGAGATAGTCTTAGAGGAAAATAAGAGAGAGAGAGAAATCTTTTATTTTTTATTTTTTATTTTATCTTTAGCAAATAAATTATAAATGATAGAAAAAGAGATATATGTAAATTAGTCAATATAAAAGTTAAGAAAATGTTAGAATAACATAAAATGATACAAAATATAATAAAAAACAGAAAGTGATATGAAGTGTAATCAAGAAAAGTTTCATTGACCTATACCCAAATCCGACCCTAACTATAACTAAATAGATTTTGTACAAATACAGTGGACTCACAAAACTGATTTTCAACCTAGATCTAGGAAAGGCATTGTATAGCATTCTACAACATTATAGTACCTTAAGTAGAGTCAATTTACAAAATTCTCCACCAACGTTCTATGAGTTGTTCGGAGTAGTAGATCTAATGTACTTGTCAGTAATAATAAGTGATTTAGACCCATCATGATTACGCATGAGTTTCACCATCAATTTGATTATTCATTGGTTTATTTCCTATATTTTTATGACTTTATTCATCAGTTTTGGCTTATCTAATGCTGAAATTTCCTCTCAGCATTATAGAAGGCGACAAGCCATACGTTGGTTTTACAGTTTATCATTCTTAATCTTTACACAATATTGATTACATATAATAATATCATTTTAGAATTGACTAAGAAATGATAACACAATATGATTGAAAAACACTTTATATGTACATAATTTGTTAACGATATCTTATTAATTTTGATCTTTACTAAACAAAAGTAATTCAGATTAATTGTGAAGCGAGCTAAGCCGGTTTCGCATCCTCTTTTCCAAATCTGTTATTAGTCTTTGTGGTGAGCTCGGATCTTCTCCATGTCGTCGTCTGTTACGCTCTCTCCAAATCCACGTAATGGAGATC